>NC_080865.1:3724804-4035204 GCF_030435755.1 Ochotona princeps | reverse complement strand
CCATGCCAGGCTCCCCTCCCCATATTAAGCCAACATTGCTTATTTATGTTTGAGAGTAGGAGGAGAGAACAAAGCATGGCACCCCGACCCAATGTTTGCAAATGTGGAAGGGTTCCTGTGTTACCCGAGTTCTCACTTTTGTCCGCTCTTCATTTGCAAAGAGGCAACCGCTGGAGGCATACCCAGGCGCATGCTCACTTTCTGTCTTCCCCATGTTCTGACCAGTTGTTCAGTGCTGTTAGGTCAGCTTTTGTCCCTTATCTGGATTTAGGATTCAGGGAAATGAAGCTTCTACAGTTGAGCTGTTTTTTTCTAGATTCTTCTTGTAGATCTAATTAAGGAAGAAAAGAAGTTGGCAGAAGCCTTTCTGTGGCTGCTAAGAGATTCCTGGGAATAGGCTCTCAATTTGCAGGCCACCATTATGTGCGTGAATTGGTTCTTTTGGCAGGTCTGTAACTGACATAGCCACTTAGTGCCTTTACTAAGTCTCCAATGACAAGTTTACTTAAATACTAGACACGGAATACAGTGTACCCTGTTGCTGCCTGCCCTGGGTGCCCTTTACCCAGAGACAGATCCAGTACTTACTGTAGGGTAAGTCAGGAGAGAGAAAACGCAGCAGGTTCAGCTAGGAGAGCTGGAGAAGTCAGGGTGTGTTGGAAGCCTGGCTGTGCAGAGGGAGCAGTGTGCGGCTCACTCTGCATGGGATTCGATAACGATACCTCAGGGAGCACTTCCTTTAGCTGTCTCCACAGCTCTTCTCAGCACCATAAAATTCCCACTCCCAGGAGCCCTGGTAGGGATACATGGTGGCAGAATTTTTCCAATTTTACAAGGGAAGAAGCCGAGTTGGGAGTGCAGGTGACAGAGACAGAAGGGCGGCATGGGCAGCACACAGTTCCCCTCCTCGCCTCCTGGTCAACTTGCAGCATTTACTCTCTATTTGAATGTACCATTTGGAAAGTTCTAGAAATGCCTTGCTCCTTCACAGAACTAGTGCCTCTGGGAGTTTCTTCCTTTTACCCTTTGAATAGTGTGAACTCGGCTTTTACAGCGCTGCTCAGTCTACATTCTTAATTCTCATCCATGGAGGCATAACAGCTCAGATTTGAGCTCTTCATTTCAATTGTATTACATACAACTTCTAACTCTATCTTCTAGAAGAGTTTTCTAACAAAACGTTATAAATCAAATAAATACGTTGTGTTTGGTTCTTATGTTTCTCTCTGTGTGTCCATGTGTGTGTGCGCACATGCACACATATGCGCACATGTGTGACATTTGTTGCTGTGTATGTCCCTCTACTAGTCCTGCTTCAAAAGAAGAGCTTATATCCATCCCAGAGTTTTCACCAGTGAGTGAAATGATTCCTGGGATGTCTCTGGACCAAAATGGAACTGGCAATGCCCGAGCACTTCAAGATCTCTTAGATTTCACCGGCCCCCCAGCGCTCCCCAAGCAATCCAGTGAAAATCTCAGCTTGGATGACTGTAATAAAAACCTTATTGAAGGATTTAACAGTCCTGGCCAAGAAACCAGTCTGCACAGCTTCTGTTGACTAATGCAGCATAACTTTAATGAAGGTACAGCCCTTTGATCTTATTCTAAATCTGCAGCTGGGGTTTGTGAACATAGGATTGGTATCTCACTGAAGGTTCTGAATACACAACTGTGGTGGTGCATGTGGTAGCACACGCAAGAAGAGCTGGGGTAACTGTCCAGTAGCTGCTTTGTGCGTGAGCCTTCTACACTGCCTGCCGTCTGCTCCTGCTGTTGGGACTCTGTGCCCAGAGAAGCTGAGAAGTACTGGTTCAAGGCTTAACCACTCCCCATTTAGGTATAGCCACACCAGGCCTAGAGTAGCACCGTAGATATTTTTTTAGATCTGTTCATTTTTATTGGAAAGACAGATTTACAGATAGAAGGAGAGGCAGAGAGGAAGATCTTCATCTGAAGGCTCACTCCCCAAGTGGCCACAAAAGCTGGAGCTGAGCCTATCAGAAACCAGGAGCTTCTTCTGGGTCTCCCACGTGGGTGCAGGTGCCCAACAAGTAGGGCCATCCTCTGCTGCTTTCCCAGGTCATCAGCAGGGAACTAGATGACAAATGGAACAGTCAGGACATGAACCGACATCCATGTGATGCCTGCTCTTAGAGGTGGAGGATTAGCCAGTTGAGCCACTGCTGGCCAAGTAGCATGGTTTTTTGAAGGAGAGATTGCTCTAATATGCTGCATGGTAGTGCTAATAAATTGAATTTCCTCCCTTAGTTACCTCAGCAAGGTCCCACATTCTATCTAGATTTATCCATGAACATTGATGAATGTTGAGCCAAATGGTTTACTGTTCTGTTGACCCTTTCCTGATTCCTGCAGAGCCAATGTCTGTTCTTTGTTGATTCCTAAGGGAGACTAAGGCATTCACTTTAGTTTTTACCCTGTAGTTTTTCCCCCATCTTTGGCCTTTTTCCCTTGGAAAAATTTCTAGAAGTTAAGTTTATTTGAATAAGAGTATCTATACAGTTACATATATCTAGTTAAAAACATGCCATATTTGGGCCTAGCGCAGTAGCCTAGTGGCTAAAGTCCTTGCCTTGCATGCGCTGGGATCCCATATGGGCACTGGTTCTAATGCCGGTGGCCACAGAAGATCTTGCTCTCTGTCTCTCCTCTCTGTATATCTGACTTTACAATAAAAATAAAATTTTTAAAAAATGCCACATTTGGGCCTGGCGCAATATCGTAACGGTTAAGGTCCTTGCCTTGAGCATGCCGGGATCCCATACAGTTCTAATCCTGGCAGCTCCACTTCCCATCCAGCTCACTGCTTGTGACCCGGGAAAGCAGTCGAGGACGGCCCAAAGCCTTGGGACCCTGCACCTGCGTGGGAGACCCGGAAAGAGTTCCTGGCTCCTGGCTTGGGATTGGAGCAGCACCAGCTGTTTTGGCCACCTGGGGAGTGAATCATCAGATGGAAGATCTTCCTCTCTGTCTCTCCTCCTCTCTGTACATCTGCCTTTCCAATCAAATAAATAAATCTTTTTTTAAAAAATGCCACATTTGATTATTTAAGCTTGAAGTTTATTTGATTATGAATATTGGGAGCGTAATTAGAATCTGTCACTGCGTCCTTTTATACCTAATTACAATTGTTGTTCCTGCATCAAACTCTTAAAAACACTTTTATGTTCTTAGCACTCACTTTATTTTTTATAATGTTCTACCCCTGTAGTAGCAGAAATTCAACTCCTGAAGTGATTTAATGCAAACATTTATTTCTCAAATGAGGAAACATATCGTGAGAACCCATTTCCATGGTCGTTGTGTTTGATGTGTTTTATTCACACTACAGGCATATTTTCATTTGTGACTTAATTTACTTTTCAAATTTTCATTAGGAGAGACATGGAAATAGCTCCATGGGTGTTGTTATCACAAAGCCTGGGGGCATGCTGAAGGTCAGCCTTCTTACAGGTTTTCACAAAGCGCCACACAAGGAAAATTTGACCCACCTAAAAGAATAATCCTGTGTCAATTATTACAGTACTTCTGTTAGAAAATACTGTGTAAGCTAAGGAAAACATAAAGACCATACTTTGTATCAGTGAGAGAGAATACACGCTGCAAACTGTGAAATACTCAGTTTGTTCATTAACTGTATCTGGTTTTGTTTTTGACTTAACACAGGTGCTGCTTGGCAACTGTGAATCTGCTGCTGTCACCTGAAGCTCCTGTCATCCTTAACATGTGGATCCCGGGTGTTAGCTGCCATGTCACTGTCTCCCTCTGCCTTGTCGGCCTGTGGCGCTCTCATTCTACAGTACTATTTACAAGCTGTACTGCTCTATTATCATAGTGATCTCTGGATAACTTGAAGAATTCTAGCTCAGAAATTCACTTTATAACTATGCTTCTTCCCAAAGTTGGAACACATAAACATTTAGATGTCTTTTTCTGTAAACTATTCTAGATATTTTCCCAAACTCTAGTTACACATGTACACAACTTGGGCTGCTATCTCCCTGTCTTTGTTTAGAAGGAGAAATTGAAAAAGTTTCTCCCCCTCTGCTCTCCCTCTCCCCTCTCTCCCTGCCCTCTCTCTCCCTGGCATCAGGGAAGGGGCCATCAAGAAACCTTTTTTATTATTAAGCTTTGTCAACTGCAAAAATGCATTGCCCCACATTATTCTTTTGGGGTGAAAGTAATAACCTTGGTTGAATAAAGAAGTTATTAGTATTTAATAAAATTTCCGTTCTCTTAGGTATGTTCTTATATGTATGGGCAATTAAATCTAGCAAGAAGCCTTTCATATCACACCTTAAAATCTCCAAATTGTGGTCATTCCAAGCCATCAGTAACTTCTCCAAATGAATAAATCATGTGTTTCATGTGCAGGTGATTGATTTTCATGTTTTTACTGTTTATTAGGTCTTGAGGGAGTTTCATTGTTTGCTGCTGTATATGCTCAACTACAGTGAAATCTGGAACAAATGGAAATCATGAGTTCTCTGAAACAAGGGAACCTAAAATTGATCTCAGTGTATCACTTTAATAGACTTCAACATGAACAATTTACTGGGAAAAAAATTACACTAGAATGTATACTCTGCATACTTATGCCATGTAATGCTGTTTTCTAAATTTTGTTTCTGGTGAAATGTGACTCCGTTTCAAATGACCTTTTTGTTAATTGCATCTTGTGTTTTGACTTCTACAGTAAAAGATTTGGAAAGATCCATAATTTGAGGGGAATTGCAACCAGGAGACGTAAAGAAGTCCTAGAAGCGATCTTGTTCATGCGCTCTTAATGCCAGCTACTGTTTAAAATTTTATCAGTTACAGAAACTGTGTATGTCTGTGTATGTGTATATACTAAATAAAAACACATGCAACCTTTAATACAATGCCACTGGTCTTGGTGAATATCAAGGGGAAAATCCCCTTTATGATAAGCACATAGAAAATGATAGCATGATCTGATTTTCAGGAAAAAAATGCCTTACCATATTTATTAGAGCTTTATTTTAATGTCCCATGTGTTGTGATCTGTTGTAACCTCACAGCACCATTGTAACTGTGGTGATGCCTCATTTGCATGATGTATACATTCTGTCTAATGTGGAATACATTTTCATTGAATAGTCTGATGGCTTGCTAGTGTTTTGTTTCTTTTTGTAAGCTCAATGAAGAAATGCACTGAAACCAAACTAGGTGGATTTTTAAAAATATTGAAGTCCAGAGCTCCATCCAAGTCTCCCACGTGAATATCAGAGGCTCACACACTTGTGCCCTTTTCCCGTTTTCCTGGGTGCATTAGCAGGAAGCCCATTGAGAAGCAGAGTGTCCAGAACTCAGACTGACACTCTGATATGGAATGTCAGTCTCATAGCAGCACCTTAACTCACTGTTCCATGACACCAACCCAAAACATATACTCTAAAACCGGTGTGGAGGGTGCCTTTCTCCCCACATCCACACCAGCAGGTGTTGTTAGTAGAGTTCTGAATGTAGGCCAATCTCACTGGAGTTAGGTGGAACCTTAATGTGGTTTTCATTTGTGTCTCCCTGGAAGCTAGGGAGCCTGAGCATCTTTTCATCTGAGCATCTTTTTATGTCTGTTAGCCATTTGAATTTGTTCTTTTGAAACATGTGTCTTCATTTCCTTTGCCCATTTCTTCACAGGTTTGTTTGTTTGCTTGTTTGTTTGTTTTTACTGTCTCTGGGTTTCTGAAGCTCTTTGTAAATCCTGGATATTAGTCCCCTATCAGTTGCATAGTGTGTAAAGATTTTCTCCCATTCCATTGGTTGCTTCTTCACTTTGTTAATTGTTTCCTTTGCTGTACAGAAGCTTCTTAGTTTGATGTAGCTCCATTTGTTTATTTTGGCTTTGACTGCCTGTGCTTTTGACGTCTTTTCCAAGAAGTCTTTCCCGATTCCTGTATCTTGGAGAGTGTAGGCTAGTATAACCATTATGGAAATCAGTATGGAGAGTGCTTAGAGAATTGCAAATAAACCTGCCATATGACCCAGGTATACCGCTCCTAGGAATATACCCAAAGGAAACGAAAAGTGTATATGAGAAGGGGATCTGTAATCCTATATTTACAGCAGCACAATATACAATAGCAAAGGCATGGAAACAACCCAGATGCCCATGGAAAGAGGAATGGTTAAAGAAGATGTGGTACATTTACTCCATGGAATACCACTCAGCCATTTAAAAAGAATGCAGTTCTATCATTTACAGCTAGATGGCCCCAACTCGGGACCTGCTCAGTGAAAGAAGTCAATCCCAAAAGGACAAACACCGTATGTTCTTTCTGATGTAAGGCAGCCTTCATGCAAAACACAAGATCAATAGCCCTTTCCATACTGCTTTTGCTGCATCCCGTGTGTTTTGATGTTTTTGTTTTCATTTTCATTTCTTCCAAATAATTGGTTTTTTCTTGTTGAATTCATCACTGGCTCATGGATCACAACAGTGGCATCATTTTATCCTAGAGGCTTTTGTGTTTTCTTCACTCATGCGTTGGTTTTTCAGTGTCGCGATTTTTGGCTCCATAGTGCTGTAAATTTTTTGTTTTAACTTCATACCTGTTGTTGACTTTGTTTCGTGGCTTCTCATTTAAGGGAATGTGTAGAAATGGCATATTAGGGCCTGGCGGCGTGACCTAGCGGCTAAAGTGCTCGCCTTGAACGCACCAGGATCCCATATGGGCGCCGGTTCTGATCCCGGCAGCTCCGCTTCCCATCCAGCTCCCTGCTTGTAGCCTGGGAGAGCAGTCGAGGATGGCCCAAAGCTTTGGGACCCTGCACCCGCGTGGGAGACCCGGAAGAGATTCCTGGTTCCTGGCTTCGGATCGGCATGCATCGGCCCGTTGCGGCTCACTTGGGAAGTGAAACATCGGATGTAAGATCTTCCTCTCTGTCTCTCCTCCTCTCTGTATATCCGGCTTTCTAATAACAATAAAATCTTTTAAAAAATGGCATATTAGAGACTATCATATTCAGATGTGAAGATACAATGCAATATGCATCCCAACTTCCAAAGCAAAGATGGACTCCCAGTGAAACTATTGGACATATCTAGACAATGGGATGCTGGACTGTCTGGTGTTGTCTCTACCAGCAATGTCGGGCAACACTTAAACAACAGACTGATGGACTTATGATTGCTTATGAAGGACTATACTTTTGTATAACATGGGGAAAATCTGTCGGGGTGGGGAAATCCCAGACCCTGTGGTATTGTACCATAAAATTCAAAATTTTAAAAATATTTCAACTTAAAAGGGAAGAAATTTAGCCAAGTTTTTTTTTTAAAGATTTGTTTATTTTTATTGGAAAGGCAGATAACAGAGAGAGGAGAAGAGGCAGAGAGGAAGGTCTTCTGTCTGATGGTTCACTCCCCAAGCTGCTGCAACAGCTGGAGCTGAGCTGATCCGAAGCCAGGAGCCAGGAGCCCCCTCTGGGTCTCCCATGTGGATGCAGGAACCCAAGACTTTGGTCTGTCTTCGACTGCTTTCCCAGGCCACAAGCAGGGAGCTGGATGGGAAGCAGGACTGCTGGGAATAGAACCGGCACTCGTATGGGATCCCAGCGCATTGCAGGTGAGGACTTTAACCACTATGTTATCACACCAGGCCCTAGTCAAATTGTTAAGGCATTCACATCTCACACTGAAGTACCTGGGTTTGATGCCTGTCTTTCCCTCCTGGATCTAGCTTTCTACTCATGAAGACCCTTGGAGGCAGTGGTGAGTTTCCTTCCCTATGAAATTCATTGAAAATTCCTCTGCTGCCTGTGACAAGTTGGATGTAAGTTTGTTAAGTGATCACCTATCCCTCCATCTTCTGATTACTATAAGGTTCCTTTACTAAGGGAGAGACTTCTAGACAGCTAAGAGCACTGCTAACATTGGTATAATCTCTGAGAGTGTTTCACCTAGCGATTTGACATTTAAACAAAACTATCATGGCAGTGTTGACTCTTATTTTCAAATAGGCTAAAACCCAGAACAGCTGTTTTAAAATCTAACTTCTTGACTTTTCTGCTGCCTGGGAGGCAATTCCAGCCCCGATCAGGAGCCAAGAGGGCAGGACTTGCTAGAACTGAGAAGGCTCATGGCAGCTGCTGGGCTGCCATTTCTGAAGCTGAGGGCGCCTCTGCTTCAGCCCTCTGCAGAGCTGCTGGGCGGGGCACAGGAGATGGCTCCCATGTTCCCATTCAGGCTTCTGGCAAAGGAGGTGCAAGTAGTTAATAGTAAGCCCTGGCTACTGGATGCCAGTCATTCTGAAGAAGGTCCAGCTCGTGAACATTCTAAATTGCTCATAAATGCAGATTTCTTCTTACTCAAACTTTTATATACTAAATTTGAAAAGCAGAGATAAGGGACACATTTGTTCCTACACGTGTATACTGATAACATTGGCGCTCAGAGCAAGATAACTTCCATCCCTTCTGCTCAGCACTGTTCAGGAAACATAGCTATGTAAAAAAGGCAGTGAGAACTGTCAGAAATCAAAACTCCTCTATAGAAACTCTTAAGAAAATCTGCTATGTAATTCACATACCGCAAAACTCACTCTTTAAAAATATACCAGTAACGTGTCTTTAGTATATTCACGGAGTTGTGCAACTATCAACAGTAATTCTAGAACATTTTCATCTGAGTGTGCTCTTTCAGTGGTTTGTTTTCCATTCGCTCAAAGCAGCAGAGTTTAGCTTTTTCATCCGTCAGTTTAAGTTCTGATTGTATTTGGAAGGAGGATTGTTGGATTTGCAAACTCTTCTCTGAAGCATTCACTTCCCCTTCTTCCAACAGGCCAAAATAAGGTAGTGTTTTTGCAACTTATTGTGGCATGTTTTGTCTTGTTCCACATGGAGTACATAAATATGTGATGAAAATGCCAAACATGCTCACTTGTCAATCACCCAGCATGGGCCTGACTCCTAGTTCAAAGAGAGACAATGGGTTGGTTAAAACTGATTTAAACACTTTGAAAGTCCCAGATCATAGAAGACATGCTTTTAGCAGTGACCAAGGGATTGGATGTGGGATGACGCAGATTCCTGTTGACATTCTTGCATTTGTGTTTCTAGGACACCTCATCCATGTTAATCACCAGGGAGGGAGCATTCCAGTGAGCTCTTCACCTCCCCTGCCCCCCCAAGGCACTGGGCACCCAATTACTACAGCCCAGAGCCTGGGGTCACCTTGTGAAGGACAGAGGGAGCTGAAAGACTTTGGGTGCCATGTCTGATGAATTCTCTTCCCTTTGTGCTCTGAAGTAAATAAATCAGAAACTTTTGTCAGCTGTGCTGCAGCTAGGAAATGCCAAAGTTGAATCCTTGTACTGGTACTGTCTAAAGCTGCCAGCCTCTGGGCTTTCCAGTCACTTTGCCCATCTCACTGTATCTCAGCAAGCATAAATGCACGGAAGAGTCCCAAGGAATCAGAAGTTTGTTTAATGTAACTTCTTTTTAGAATGAGAACCAGCAGTTCTGTGTTGCCTAAAGTGTGTGAGGACTCATATTTGAAACAACAGGAGTGTTGTCCGCACAAATGACAGGTGTCAGGGCTGTGCCACACACAGTAGATGGGACTGAAATTTGTTGGATTGAATTCAGTCACTGCAGTGGGATCCAGTTTAGGACAAAGTGAGAGTTACCTGTACACTGTGGCAAAAAGATGAATTCCTTTTCCTGTAGACTGGCCTGCTGGCTCCTCAGGACACACCTCTGTGCAGTGGCAGCCCCAGTGGCTGGTAGAATTGTTACTGTTCATTGCTGGTGAGAAACAAGGTGAAAATCAATCCACAAGAGCATTAGCTTAAAGCAGCCCTAAGGACCCGCCAGGCCTCGCGGAAAGTCAGCTACTCACTTACAGACAGAAACCTGTAGGCAATTTTTGTCCTGAAGAACAGAGAATATCTAAGGTTATATCTATTTGTCTCTGTAGGACACTGAAAGATGTGAATCCCATCTCTGCAATTGTATTGCTACGTTCTTTTGCACTAAGTATTTTGTGTGTGTGTATCCCTTCAGATGTAGGTTTGTAATAGTCAGCCTTCATCCTCCTGTGAAAAGGATTCCTAATAAACCTGATAGATTTGGGACACATGCCCATTGGGTCTTTATGTCAGAATGCTGTTTTTAAACTTTAGGAAACAATATTTCAACAATGAAGAAGCCTGAAGTCCTTAGCAGAATTTAGAAAATTTGGAATAGCTGTGTTAATCACTTCAGAGTCCCACATAAACTGCTGCTAGATGTTGTGCTGCTCCACCTGAACAGATGTCTTTTTTATTAATGAGGTATTTGTCCTTCCAGATGTTTCCTTCCAAGATATGGGACGGTGGGGTCAGGGGCGATTACTGAAGCTGTTGATGGAGTTCCTTGGCTGGAGAAGGGTAAATCTCCCCAAGGGGCAGCCCATATCCAATGACTGGATAATTCAGTGTGCAAAGACCCTTTCCTTCAAGCTGCACAAATCTTAAGGGGGCTGTTTGTTTTTAAGACTTATTTCTTTTTATAGGAAAGGCAGATTTACAGAAAGAAGGAGAGACAAGGGAAAGATCTTCTGTCCACTGATTTCACCCCCCCCCCCCCACAAAGAGGCTGCAACACCCAGAGCTGAGGTAATCCAAGAGCCATGAGCTTCTTCCAAGTTTCCCACATGGGTACAATGCCGTCCTCCACTACTCTCTGGCCACAAGCAGGGAGCCGGATGGGAAGTGGAGCAGCCGGGATATGAACTGGTTTCCATATGGGATCCCAGTGGCGCATGCAAGGCAAGGATTTAGCCCCTGAGCCGCCACACTGGGCTCATCAGAAGGGGCAGGTCTAGCATTAATCACCTGAGGCTTTTACTGAGAATAAACTGCATTCTGGGTCCTTCACCCTGTCACCTTCACACCTGCCAGATACTCTGCAGACACATCCTGGGTGCTAATTGGTCTCGGGGTCATTTGCTCGAGATTGTGCCCTGCCGGCTTTTTGCTAAAGCAACCTTCTGAGATAGACACAATTGCTTAAAGCTCACTTCACTATGAGTCTAAGTAGCTTGTTCAAGGTCACACACAGCCAGGAAGTACAGAGCCGGGCCATAAACCCAAAAAGCTCATGTTTGGGAAGATCAAACTGACCCAGCCCCAGAGGCTCTTGTGTTCTACCTAGTTCCTAGCCACATTGCAAGTCTCCCAGAAAACCTGCCCAACCAACTTCCCTTTCTAGAAGTTTTGCTGACTTTGCAAATTCTCGAGACCATTCTACTGAGGGCATTTAATCCATCTGCATCACTTCCCCAGCAGAGTATGTGTGTGTTCCATCTGGGAGCAAGTTGTGGGACTTTTTTTTGTCATTCAGGAGGGCAACCCAGTTTATAACTTCATTTACTAAGCAATTATGTATGAATACCTACTCCACACCACGAGTTTTGTTAGGCATGTGATGGACAAGAAGCAAAACTAAATATTGTTCCCACCCTCCTGGAACTATCATCTAGCAGGAAGAGGCAGTAGTGGATACCTGATTTAAGAGGTTATTATTTGCAGTTGTGATGGTAGTAAATGTCTGATTCATTACATATTTTCACCTTACTGCAGTCTATGATGAGATGCTTGTGTGATTCTTTGATTAACGTCTGTGTCTTTCCCCCACATAAGTCTTGTGACAGCAAGGCTGCCATATTCCCCAGAACACGTATCTGGTAAACATCTGTGAGTGAATAACGCACAGTTGCTGATGAGGAAGTCTGCACTGACATTCGTGGCTCCTGATCTGCATGCGCTTCGACCAGAGCCACACTGCTGTAGGATCTCCAGCACCTAGAAGGGCACCTGTCACAGAGTACACATGATAAGACTTTGTTGAATATTTTTTTAATTGAGAGTAATTATAGTTTTAATAATCCTGCTAAACACACCAAAAGTGGTTTAAATATTAAGGAAGAATACCGTATACTAAGCTCCAAAGACCCACCCAATGACCTCAGGACCCGGGAGTAGCATTTCTTTGTGTGGGTTGGCTCTGAGGAAAGTTGCTATACACTAGCTTGCACGCTCACACTGGCCTGGGCCCACACCGTCATGGCCACTGGCTCCCTCCTTGTGCTGCTCCCTCCTTTTGCCAGGGAAAAACCCCCAGAGGCTCCCAGAAGATTTATTAGATTTTATACCTATAGCTAAGCTAATCTCTAGCCAAAGTGCGTGAGACCACCACATGTATTAGTTGAGGTAAATCTAGCTTCTACAACAATAGCGACAAAAATCTCAAGATGCAGAATGGTTCAGATACAGTAACAGCTTTAACTCCCTCATGTGAAGTCCAAAATATATTTGCCTGGTTATAACTTTCTTGTGACGTAATTCAGGAACCAGGCTCTTTCCATCCTGTTGTACCCGTATCTTCCAAATGAATTTTATCATTTTTGAAGATTTATTTGAAAATCTGAATTACAGAGAGAGAGAGAGAGAGAGAGAGAGAGGTCTTCCGTCTGCTGGTTCATTCCCCAAATAGCCACCGTGGCCAGGACTGAACCAAAGCTGAATCCAGGAGCCTTGTCTGGGTCTCCCACGAGGGTGGCAAGGGCTATCTTGTCTGCTTTTCCCAGGACATTAACATGGATTTAGATCAGAAGTGCAGCAGCCAGAACACAGACTGGTGCCCATATGGGATACCAGTGTTGCAAATGGTAGCTTTACCCACTATGCCACAGCTTTAGTATCTTACTATGTTTTTCTGCATTAACCCAGCAGAGCAAAAAGTATGGAGGAGATAGAGTGCCTCCCATGCACCTTGGCCTATGAGGGACATGCCCCACCTCACTGACATTTCCTCAGCCACAGGAACTCACTTGCGTGCAGGGGCTGTTTGGAAATATAGTCCCTGACTGGCTTGCTTCTAACCAGAGGAGCTGCTGTGCTATGGGGGTGGGCATGTGCTGAGGCTAGAGGCTGGCTGGCAGGGGCATCCAGTGGGGATCGAAGTCATCTGTCACTTTCAGTTTTCTAGTAGGGACCCTCGTAAGGGAGAGGTGCTAAATATTTTGACTGTGGTATTATAAAACTGACCACAGGATCCATCATATTCTCTCCTGTGGGATAGTGAGATTTGGAGGGAAAATTAAGACTGTGAAGAACCGAACAAATACAAGGATGAATAAAGGAAATTTGTTGGGTAAATGAGGTTTTAGCGAGATTAATGACTTTTGAGTTGAATTACATATTGTCCCAGAACACAAACACAGAGCACTTGTGCTAGGAACAAACACATGAACTGGTTCGTGTGTCAAGAAGCTGGACACAAGGAAGGCTTGAACATTTAAGTAAGAGTAACAAACTCTAAAAAGAAATACTTTGGGGCCCGGCGGCATGGCCTAGCAGCTAAAGTCCTCGCCTTGAACGCCCCGGGATTCCATATGGGCGCCGGTTCTAATCCCGGCAGCTCCACTTCCCATCCAGCTCCCTGCTTGTGGCCTGGGAGAGCAGTCGAGGACGGCCCAAAGCCTTGGGACCCTGCACCCATGTGGGAGACCCAGAAGAGGTTCCTGGTTCCCAGCTTCGGATCAGCGCAGCACCGGCCGTTGCGGCTCATTTGGGGAGTGAATCATCAGATGGAAGATCTTCCTCTCTGTCTCTCCTCCTCTTTGCATATCTGACTTTGTAATGAAAATAAATCTTTAAAAAAAAAAGAAATACTTTGCAAGTTATGTTTTAATCCTACTCTCATAGTTTCCTTTTTGCCTTGTATTAACATAGACAGTCCACACCATTTAAAAAAGTAATTGCTGAGTTGTGACATTGTTTTAGAACCACAAATATTACATGACTTCCTGAAATAGGACCTGGTACCTGCATGTATTATATTACAAGAGTTCACCACATTTTGTTTAGGATTCATCCTTCTCCATCCATAGGAAAGCAGACACAAGCACAGTGATTAGAATGAGCAAAGAAATCCACAGGATAAACCTGTCTAAAAACATGTTCATCCAAACAGTATAAATCATTTTTGTCTGTACTTTGCTGTTGACAAAGCCATTTAAAAAGCAAAGGCAGAAAAAGGACAGAGTCCGTAACAAATATCTAAACTGTAAGATGAAAGAAATGGAGGAGGATATAGGGCCAGCTAAGCATGTAATTTCATGAACAGAATTAGGGCACGTAGGTGAATCACTCAAGAGAAAAGCCACCTGGTGGTGTCAGTCCTAGGTTATATGCAGAATCTTCAAAAAGTTTGTGGAAATGGGTGTAATGAAAAAGCTATGCATGGATTAAGTATAAACTTATCATTTTAAATCTGTCTTTGAGAGGCAGAGAGACAAAAATTTCCCGTTGGCTGGTTTATTCCAAAAATACCTGGAACAGCTAGGGTTGGACTGGCTGGGCTGGGCTGAGGCTGGGCTGAGGCTGGCGCTAACAATGCAATCCAGGCTTCCCACCTGCATAGCAGAAAACCAACTACTGGAGCCAGCACTGCTGCCTCCTGTCTCCTGCCTCTTAGCAAGTCGGAAGTCTTCCATCAGATTCAAGTGGTCTGATGCAAGATGTGTGTTTCTGAACTACTGGGCTAACTACCTGCTCCCATAAACTCGTATTTTAGTTCTATTTTGCCCAAAACTTTCTGAAGTACCCTCATATGTGAGTGCTAATGCTGTTGCCAAAGGCAAGACTAGCACAATTCAAAGTACAGTCTGGATAAAAACCCCACGAAAAATCTGGGCTGGCAATGTTTTCAATAAGTTAGGAAACAAGTTTGTCCTTATTTGTTCATAGTTTTCTTTTTCTCATCAATGTTTTATAACATACTGCTTTATACACAGAAGAGGGGAGGACATACCAGGTGGTGGCTCGGTCTCCCCACAGGTTGTCTCCCTCTATCAAATGACACTGACAGTGGGCACTTGGGCTAATTCTGGACCAAAGCCTGAATGCTTCTTTCAAAAATAGTTGATAATTTCCTGATATGAGGATTTAAAAGTTACCCTGAATTTCATACAGCTTTTATGTCCTCCTACTGGTTTGCAAATATGTAAGCAATGAAGAAGTGTTTCTCCAATCTGAACGCATGTCAAGTGCCGATTCCCACAGTTTTCTCATTCAGTAGGTTTCAGCAGAAGCTTAAAGATTCAACGCACAGTTTGGCCCTTTCTCCTATTTTCCTGACAAAGCCCGATATGTCTCAGGGTCAGTTCGTTTAGTGTGCATCCCAGGTAGAAGAACCAAAGCTGATCCATGACCATGAATGTAGCAGAAATAAGCATTTGTTGTTAGAACTCTACCCAGATTGTGGAATTGTTGTAGCAAAGATTACTCTTGCCTAATTAAAAAAATTATTTATTTATTTGAAAGTCAGAGTTAGGAAGAGAGAGAGAGAGAGCTTCCATCTCTTGGTTCACTCCCCAGATGTCCTCAATGGCCAGGGTTGGACCAGATCAAAGCCAATAACTAGGAGCTTGCTCCATGTGCTCTGCATGGGAGCAGTGCTTCAAGGTCTTGGACCACCTTTGCTGCTTTTTCCAGGCCGTTAACATGGAGCTGCATCAGAAGTTGTGCTACCGAGACACAAGCCAGTGTACGCGTGGGATGCCAGCATCACAAGCGGGAGTTGGACAAGCTAAGGTACAACACTAATCCCTCTTACCTGATTTTTTAAAAAAACTAATTGAACTTGAAAAGGGGAGAGAGAAAACGAGAGATTGCTCTTCTATCTGCTGGTTCACTCCTCAAATGCCCTCAAGAGCTGAGGCTGGGACTGGCTGAGGCTTGGAGCCAGGCACTCAGTTGTCTGCCACGTGGGTGGCAGGGACTCGGCTACCTGAGCCACTACCTGCTGCTCCCACGGTGTACGTGAGCAGGAAGCTGGTAGTGGGAGTGCAGCTAGGATTCGAACTCAGAGACTGTGATAGGGCTTGCAGGCACCCTAACTGCTGCACCAAACACCCCACTCCTGCCATCGCTGACTTTGTGCCAAACAACTAAGTATGCTTGCTGTCCTTCAGCAGATTTGGAATTAAGTGAAAATCTAAAAAATGATACTCCATTTTTTTGGGGCTTGTTCTGTGCGCATGTGTGCTATTCATGTATACACCAAGGGCTGCCTGTGTGACCGTGAGCTGTCTAACTGCTCTGTCTGCTCAAGCATGCAGTAAATAGGGCCAGGAGCTGCCTACTTCAGTTGTTGTCCAAAAATGAGCCTGCACAAAGATTAGATTGCTTAGAGATGAGTTGTGACACATGCATCCCGTATCAGCATGCCTGAGTTCGCGACCAGATCTCTTCCCACTGCCAGCTTCCTGTTCACGCACCTTTTGGGAGGCAGCACCTGATGGGCCAGCTGCTTGACTTCCTGCTGCTGTGGAGCTACTGGCTGCTGGCTTCAGCCTGTTCTAACCCTAGCTGCTGCGGCATTTCAGGAGTGGACCATCGGAGGGAAGATAGGAGATCTCTCCTCTCTCTTCCTCACTGTCACTCATTTATTTTCAAATGAATAATTATAACTTACAAAATTTAAAATGGAGAGCTAAAGCAAATACGCATATGCACACAGAAAATACTTCTATATAAATCCATATATACAAAATACATACATATATAGTCCCTAAAAAGTTATTGAAAGTGTATAAATGAAAAAATGCACAGGTTTCAAATATTCTGTACTGGAATAAACACCTTCTTTCCTTCCTTCTTTCCTTTCATCTTTTTTCTGTGTTGAGGGATGACTTTCAATAGATTACAGAGAGGGAGTTGCTCTCCTAAGAACAAAACCCTGACCCGGAAGCAAAATGCTTTAGTGCCAGCTTCCCCAGGAATGTATGCTGTGTAACAGGCGCAAGGGTGCCCTCCCTTTTTCTGGCCACATTCCACCTCCACCTCCCCATTCCCATTTCCCAGGATAAAGGGCTCTCCCCACTGGATCCTGGTCTCAACGCGTGGTGGGGTGTGTTGCGCATGGCCAAGGTGAATGGAAATAAAGATTTATTATTTTTATTTTTTAATATTTATTTTTACTGCAAAGTTAGTCATACAGAGATGAGACAGACAGGATCTTCCAGCCTCTGGTTCACTCCCCAAGTGGCCTCAGCGGGCAGAGCTGTGCCGATCCAAAGTCAGGAGCCAGGAGCTTCTTTTGGGTCTCCCAGGTGGGTGCAGGGTCCCAAGGCTTTGGGCCGTCCTCAGCTGCTTTCCCAGGCCACAAGCAGGGAGCTGGATGGGAAGTGGAGCAGCCAGGACACATACTGGCGCTCTAATGGGATCCCAGCACTTGCAAGGGGAGGACTTTAGCCATTAGGCTACGGTGCTGAGCCTTAATTTTATTTTCAAAAATGAACTTTCTGAAGTTCGTGTGTGTGTGTGTGTGTGTATCATCAGTACACAAAACCCAACCATGGATGAGCTAGAACAACATACTTTGGAAAATCACTGAGTCTGGAATTTAAAAAAAAATGGATAGTTAAGCATGTTTTTAAATGACAATAGGTCTGCTGTACACAAAGAGATGAAAGAATTAAAGGGACGGCAATTCGGTGATGTTTGGTTTGGTAGGATGGGAGAATGTGACGATACAGAATTTGAGCAAAACAGAGACAGAAATGCTTTGAGGAGCCCTATCAGTGGCAACAGAGCAAATCTGATGCCCACTGGAATGCCAGAAATGAGTAAAGGTGTGGAGGTAACAGAGACCCGCCACAGGTAACTGCTCTTTCTGAAGAAAAACATCAGAACAAACGGAACGAAGCAATTACTGTAGAAGGGAAGAGAACCGTCCAGATTCTCTGCTTAGGCAGGCAGATAAACAAAGGCCTGCATCTCGCCCAAACAGAAAACGTTGCAAAAATGTCAGAAAATTGGTTTGTTTTTCAGTAGAAGCTTCATTCCAAGGACCATGGTTACCAGTTAGGTGAATGGCCAGAATAGGTGGTGCAGAGGCAACAGAGAAGCACGATTGCATGAGTACATTCTGGAAAGGCTCTGAGGACCCAGTTAGGCAATGAAGAAAGAACATCATGTACTCCGTTGCCATCTCTGCCTCAGGTACTTGCATCTGCACAAAGCTGCAAGCTCCAGGACACCAAGTTCTCCCCTGAGTGAGGCGTGGCCTCCAGCCCCCAACCCTCTAAGCCCCAGTACCTAAGAAATACAAGTTCTAGAACATTCCCTCTCACTGAGAGGGCAGATAAGAGAGCGCGCAGGCGCTGTATGCGGACTGGGTGGGTGGGTGGGTGGTGGGCGTAGAGGGCGCAGGCGCTCTGGATAGAAGGCGGAGGTGGGGACAGCCGGCAGGGGGAGCAGGTCCTCAGGGCGGGGCCGCTTCACGTGGAGCGCGAGAGGATCGCGCAAGGCCACAGACAGGGGGCGGGCTCAGGGAGGGGGCGGAGCGAGGCGGTTCCGGAAGGAAGTAGTTCCGGGTCCTGCGGCCTCGCTGAGGTATCTAAGGTGCCGCGGGCGCGTGCAGAGGCGCTGGCGTGAGGGGCGAGGCCTGAGGCGGCGGCGCCGGCAGCGGCCGAGGCGGCGGTGGAAGGCTGCTCGCCGGTGAGCCGTCGCAGGGCGCGGGCGGGGCGCACGGGGCGCCGACCTGCGGGGAGGGCGTGGCCGCGGTGCCCGGGGGGCGGTTCTGGTGGCGCGGCTGGGGCAGCGGGGACGCCGCGGAGCTGCGAGTGGCTTGTCGGGCACTCCTCTGCGGCCCGCGGCTTGCTCGGCCGCCGTCTGCCTGCAGGTGTGGTGAGCCGGCTCGGGCTGCGTCCCTCCGGCCGCTCGACCGAGCCGGGGTGTCGCGGAGCGGGCCGCGGGAGCCGCCGCTCGGGGGCGAGGCGGAGAGGCTGCGGCGGCGGGCGGCGTCCCCGGTGCGTCGCCCACGGGAGCCGAGCCCAGGAGCCCCGGCTTTGTCCTCGCGTGGCGCGCGTGGCGCGCGGCGGCATCCTCCACGGGTAACGTCGAGGAGCGAGAGCTGCAGCACAAAGTGAATCTGCTCTCTTGACAAGCGTGCACTGAGAGCGGCCGTTATCTTCTGTGCTTCGCTAAGGTTTATTAGCACACTGGGCTAATCGGGCAGCAGCACACTGTCGTGCTCGGGAGGGAACAGAAACTTGGTCCCCTAAACATGCTGCTGCTGAAGCGCCTTCCAGGTGGCCTCTGAAGTGATTGCCTGCCTTTTCTGGAACCAGTTGCAAACTACAGATAGAAAGCAGGAAAGTCGCAGGCTTCTGGCCAAGCAGCCTTTTTTAAGACAAAAACAAAACAAAAACAGAACAAATCCCAAGACTGGAATTAGCGGGAAATGTTTTTAGCCTTTTTCCCTGTGGAATCGTAATGAGTGCTTTATTTTTCAGTGTTTTATGTTAATGTTATAGTATGTTTTATTTTCAATGGTACTTTAAAACAAAAAGTTACTAAAAATTATGCTATTATGCTCCCCTCCGCCTAAGAGACCTTTCAAGCAGCTGATTGGAAAAACCTGGATAGAAATGTACTAGCCGGGTTGCCTCGGAGTCAGGCCGAGGACACGCGTGTTAGCAGCCCACGTGGCGTTTGTGAATAGTGGCTTTGCCATCCCAGAAGCCGGCTGAAGGTGATCATGCAGCTGCCGGCTTTCTGTGCAGAAAAGAATTTGTGAATTTTTCCAGAGTACATTTGCTTTGCAGTTATTCCCTCCCCACAGTGTGCCAGGCTCTTGTGTAACTACAATAACTTATTTAGTTGTTTATTCCCAGGTTTTCACTATTTAAAACATTTTGTTCGATAGATGTGAATTCTGCATATCCGTGATCATTTCTCTAGCGCTAATTACTAGGTGCTGAAATGGAGCAGAGTGTGCAGGGGAAGGCTTGGTTTTTAAAATGGGAATCAACTTCAGGTCCCTGTGCAGTTGCTACAGCCATCTCAGTGTCCTTACCCGTACCCCGGGAGGTGCTGTGGCAATGTTTTGGGGCCTTTTTTGTTCTTATCTCCAACCAATTCCAACTGCAAATGTTTTCCTTTAGTGAAAACATCTTTTTTGTTGCTGTTGATAACAATTGAGTTTCTTTAATTCTACCTTTACCACTTTAATAAAGACATTTTTTAGGCAAGGCAGAGGCATGATAGAGGGAAAAGTGCATGAGTCCTTAAGAGAATAATCTCCCATTTTCTGGTTTACTCTCCAAACGCGTTCCATAAACGGGGCTGGGCCAGAAGTTGCCCACATGGGAGGCAGCGGTTTACCCACCTTGAGCTGTCGTCTGCTGCCTTCTGCAGGAGTCTGCCGTGGTAGCGTAGTTGAGATGCAGCCCAGGCAGCACCGTCTTCGCTCTTATGCCACGTGCTTGCTTCCCCAGGCTTTCATTTTTTTTGAAAGAGTCATTTATTTTTAATTGGAAAGGCAGAGCAGGTTTATGGAAAGAAGAGACAAAATGATCTTCCGTCCGCTGGTTCGCTCCCCAAGTGGTCCCAGCAGCTGGAGCTGAGCCCATCTGAAGCCACAAGCCTCTTCCAGGTCTCCCACGCGGGTGCAGGGTCCCCAGGCTTTGGGCTGTCTACTGCTTTCCCAGGCCATATGCACCCATGTGTGATCCTGGTGCACAAGATGAGGATTTAGCCACTGAGCTGTCATGCTGGGCTCTCCCATGCTTTTGTTTTTTAACTTTGCAGAATGACTTTTTGAGATGTGTTCTTTGTAAAGCTTCTTAAATTTTGCTTTGTGAGCCAAATTAAAATTTTAGTTTTGTTTTTCAGTTTTTAAAAATATTTGTTTATTTATTTGAAGGGCAGAGTTAGGGAGGGAGGGAAAGCCACAGACACAGATATTAGAGCTGCTGCTTCACTACCCAGATGGCCGGAGTGACTTGCTAGGACTTAACACTATGTCTCAATATCAGACAAGAACATTCTAATTGTGATAGAAAAATTAAATAAATTCACAGTTTCTGTCAGGACTGAGGCATTTGGATTCTATTTTATAATTATGTGTATTTCCTTTTTAATAAAGATTTTATTTTTATTGTAAAAGCAGATTTACTGAGAGAAAAATCTTCCATCCACTGATTCACTCCCCAAATGGCTGCAGTGACCAGAGCTCACCTGATTCAAAGCCAGGAGCCTCTTCTGAGATTCCTGTGTGAGTGCTGGGGCCATAGGCTTTGGGTCATTTTCTTTTGCCCTCTCATGCCATAAGATAGTAGTTGGAACAGCTGGGACTCAAACCAACATCCATATGGGATGCTGGTGCTTGCAGCTAGAGGGTTAACCAGTTGAGCCATCGTTCCAGCTCCATATTAGTGTATTTGCTTTGGAGAAATATTTTCCACCTCTTGGACTCTTTTAAGAAATTTATTTATCTCTTTGTTATTGAGTTTTAAGAGTTTTGTATGTGTTCTAGATGAAAATATTTTACAAGGGAAATGGTTTGCGGATGTTTTTCTCCCAGTCTCTGGACTGTTCATTTTCTTCATGGCAACTTTTATAGCATAAATATTTTTAACTTTTAAAATCTATTTATTTGAAAGGCATAGTTAGAGATTGAGCTTCGATCCACTGGTTCACTCCCTAAATGGCTGAAGCCAGGAGTTTCATTCATATCTCCCACATGGGCGGCAGAGCCTGAAATACTTAGGGCCGTCTTCTGGTGCAGATTTCCCAGGCACGTTAGTGGGATGCTTTATCGGAAGTGGAGGAGCCAGAAACTCAAACTAATACCTATATGAGATGCCAGCATAGCAGGTCATGATTTGACTTACTGTGCCAGGACACTACCTTCAACATTTTTAATTTTGATAATGGCCAATCCATTTTTTTTTCTTTTCTCTTTGTGTGTCCTATCTTAGAAAGTGTTGTCTGATCGAGGCTACAAAAATTGTTTAGGAGCCTCTTCCGGGTCCTCCATTTGAGTGGCAGAGATCTAAAGCTGGAGCGTTTTCCGTTGCTTTACCAGGCGTTCTGGCAGGGGGCTGAATCAGAAGCGGAGCAGCCACGACTCAAGCTATTGCCCATGAGGAGTGCTACTGGTCTAAGTGGCAGCTTACCCCATTATGCCACACCATCAACCCCTGTCCTGGTTTTTAGCTGTTGTTTTTTACTCCCTCACAGTATGAAAAAATTAACATTAATCTTCACTCATATTTTAGTGTCTTAGGATGTGCATATGGTATTTTTTCTGCTTTCCATTAGTCCTTTTGGTGATATTTTCCCAGTCATTGGTTGAGGGAGGCACCTTCTCTGGTAGAGTCTTGAGGGGGAGCTATTCAGTGAAGAGCTCCCTATATTCTTACATGTTCACAATTACTTTGGGGACAGGTGTTGTGGGGTAAGTCTGCTCTTGGGATGCAGAAATCCTTTATGAAAGTAGCTGTGATTTAGCTGGCTTCTAAAGGACTTGGAAAGCAGCAGAGGACGGCTCAGATACCTGAGTCCCTGCTGCCCTCATGGGACAGCACCATGGAAGTTTGGCTTCCTGCTTCAGCCCGCCCTGCCCCTTCTCTGCAGGCATTTGATGAACGAACCCTCTCCCTGCATGCCTCCCTCTCTGTCACTCTGCCTTTCAAATAAATAAGTAATAAATACATAAATCTTTGAGAGAGCTGCTTTTCTGTTCCCTTCATGTCTGAGGGGTATCTTGGCTTAATAGAGCATTCTTGATTCGCATTTACTGTCATTTGTTTAAAGTAGTGCTCCTTTTTGTTTATTTATTTATTTTGGATTTTTAAGTTACAGTATTTAGTTTTTTCTCGTTTCTATTTATTTATTTGAAAGGTGAATTGCAGAGAGGAGAGAGAGGGAAAGAGAGATTCCATCTGTTGGTTCACTCCCCAAGTGGCCGGAACAGCCTGCGTTGTGCTTGGCTGAGGCTAGAAGCCTAGAGCTCCTGCGTCTCCCGTGTGGGAGCGGGCACGAGCGCTTGGGCCATCGTCTGCTGCTGTCCCCAGTACCCTAGCCGAGGGGCTGGGTCAGAGTGGGACAGCCAGAAGTTCAGCTGGTGACTACATGGATGCCTACAAGTTTTTCTTTGCCTTGAAGTCTTAAGGGTTTTTATCTTTGAGATCCAGTTGATATTGCTAGACAATGTTTTATTTATTTTTAAGGATTTATTTATTGGAAAGGCAGATTTACAGAAAGAGAGACAAAGATCTTTCATTTGCTGTTTCACTCCCCAGGTGGCCATAATGGCCGGAGCTGAGCTGATCTGAAGCCAGAAGGTAGGAGCATCCTGCCGTCTCGCACTTGAGTGCAGAGTCACAAGGATTTAGGCTGTCGTCTACTGCCCTCCCAGGCCACAGGCAGGGAGCTGGATGGGAAGTGGGGCGGCTGGGGTATGAACCGGCGCCCAAATGGAATGGATGCCAGTGCTTGCAGGCAGGGGATTAGCCAATTGTGCCACTGGACTATGTTTTAAAGGTGGTTGTCCTGAGTTAGTTTTCCTAGATGCTTGATAAATTTTTAAATTTGTAGGTTTAAGTTTTTCCAGTATTTTTCCATTCTTGGAAGGTTTTCTTTTTTTTTTTTTTAAGATTTATTTATTTTATTACAAAGTCAGATATACAGAGAGGAGGAGAGACAGGAAGATCTTCTGCCAGATGATTCACTCCCCAAGTGAGCCGCAACGGCCGGTGCTGTGCCAATCCGAAGCCGGGAACCAGGAACCTCTTCCGGGTCTCCCACGCGCTTGCAGGGTCCCAATGCATTGGGCCGTCCTAGACTGCTTCCCAGGCCACAAGCAGGGAGCTGGATGGGAAGTGGAGCTGCCGGGATTAGAACCGGCGCCCATATGGGATCCCAGTGCATGCAAGGCAAGGACTTTAGCCACTAGGCTATCACGCTGGGCCCCGTAATTTATTTTTCAGTTGAGTCTTCTCCCATTTGCCACCTAGTTTAGTTAACCATTTTCCTTTCATATCTCCCTCCCTCTCTCTCTCTTTTTTTTTAGTTGTTATTCTGTTTTTGGTTATCTGGTAGTCAAGTTAGTTTTTTTTTTCCTAAATCAAATGTTTTAAAATACATTTAATATTCTTTGAAGATTTAGAATATGGTATTATGGTTTTCTTCTGTTTCATGGTTTGGGGAGAAATTCCTGTAAGGTGAGGAATTCTTTTTCTGCTTTCTTGTCAGCGCATGGGTACCACAAAGTTTACAACTCTGTATGTATATAGGGGCATGTAATGGTATCTCACTTCATTTCCACATTTTATAGTAGGGTTGAGTGTATTTTCTTTTTTCTTTTAAAATTTATTTATCTTTATTGGAAAGACATTTACAGAGAAAAGGAAATACAGAGAAAAAGATCATTTATTTGCTAGTTCACTTCCCACATGGCTCTAATGGCTGGGGCTGAACTGATCTGAAGTCAGGAACCAGGAGCTGCTTCCGGGTCTCCCACGTTTTAGAACATTTTAATTACCCTAGAGCTAGTTTTATTTATAGCTTTGAGAGATAATTTATGTGTAGTAAACTTCACCTATGTTGAGTGAATAGTTTGAATTTTAATATTAGATAAAGGATTTATTACTCGTGTAATAAATCTCACTTGTAAACGTCTTCTCCCGTATGATCTCTGTTTTTCCCTTAAAATCAGTGATTCTGTAGTCCCTGCAGTAGCAGGGTTCACATCCCTCTCCAGGAATAAGGGCATCAGTGTGCCTCATTGAGCCTGCTGGGGGGTGATGCACGTTACTCTAAGGGGTATTCCTGCATAGGTTTCCTGGTTGGGGGCTTTGGACGTGTTCAACTTTAGTGTGTATTACCACACTGCTTCCAAACTGGTTAGATCCATGAATATTCTGTCTATCAGTATATAAGAGTTCTTTTTTTCCACGTAATTGTCAACAATCCAGAGTTTGCAACTTATTTTTCTTTTGGCTAGTGTGAGGAGTGTGAAATGGCTGTGATCTTAATTTGCATTTTCCCAATTGCTAATGAAGTTGAACATCTGATATTCTCATAATTCTTTTTTTTCTTATGAGTTTTGTGTTTCGTGATATATTTGAAGTCTTTGCTTACTGAAACAAATGCACTTATGTGAATAAGTATTCAATATGTTGAAATAATTTCCAAATAAACACAGAATTCCCAAGTGTATTGAACCATGCTGTGCTCTTCCCAAGGGGGCACATTAGCAAGAAGCTGGATGTGAAGAAGAGCCAGGACTCGCATCTGGCACTCTCACATGGGGTACAGACATCCCAGGCCACAGCTCACCAGCTGTGCCAGGTACCCACTCCTAGTCCTGATCCTTTTGACAATGGTTCGCTGCAGCGCTTATGTACGTGGTGAGAGATGGGAAGATGAATTTCTGCCTCATTTTGGAGTACTGAGTTAACACTTGGTATGCAAGACTCTTCGTGATTTTACTTGGAGCAATCAGACTATGCATCTGGCCTCCTGGGTCTGATTTTGTATAACCCTTGGGGTGAGAATAACTTCTACATTTTATTTTTGAAATTATTTTGAAAGCTTTGTTTACTTAAAAGAGTTGCAGAGAGACAGGGAAAGATAGAGAAGACAAATCTTTCACCCACTGATTGACTCCACATGTGTGCAACAGCTCGAGCTGGGATGGTCCACAGCTGGGTACCAAGTCGCCCATGAGGGTGCACAGGTGAACGGTGGACTTGTGCCATCCTCTGCTACTTTCCCAAGAGCTTTGGCAGGGAGCAGGGTCATAAGTAGAGCAGCAGGACTCAAATCAGCCCCCATATGGGTGCCAACACCATAGATAGAGGGTTAGAGTGCTGTGCTACTGCGCGAGCCCCTACAGTTTTTTTTTAACTCATTATAGGGCCTGATGTGGTAGCCTAGTGGCTCAAGTCCTCACCTTCCATGCCAGAATCCCATATGTGCGCTGGTCCATATCCAGTTGCTCCACTGCCCATCTAGCTCCCTGGAAAAGCAGTTGAGGATAGCCCAAAGCCTTGATACACTGCACCTGCATGGGAGACCCAGAAGAGGCTCCTGGCTCCTGGCTTCAGATCGATTCAGCCGTCACAGCCACTTGGGGAGTGAATCAGCAAATGGAAAAGCTTTCTCTGTCTTTCCTCTCTGTGTAAACCTGCCTTTCCAATAAAAATGAATAAATCTTTAAAAAAAAGTAATTACAACAACATAATATATCTAACCTAATGTATCTAAAATATCATTTCAACATATTATTATTCTAATAGGTTATTTTACTTTTTTATAGTAAGTATTTGAAATCTAGTGTATATTTTATATTTATAGCACATCTCATTGTGATTAAGACATTTTTATGTTTCCAAGGAATTTTTAAGATTTATTTTTATTGTGGCCCAGTGTGGTAACCTCGTGGCTCAAGTCCTTGCCTTGCACGGGCCTGGATCCCATATGGTCACCAGTTCTAATCCCGGCTGCTCCACTTCCCATCCAACTCTCTGCCTGTGCCCTGGGAAAGGAGGAGAGGACGGCCCAAAGCCTTGGGACCCTGCACCCGTGTGGGAAACTCAGAAGCAGCTCTTGGCTCCTGGCTTCAGGTCGGCTCAGTTCCAGCCATTGTGACCATTTTGGGAGTGAATCAACAGATGGAAGATCTTCCTCTGTTTCTTCTCTGTTATATCTGACTTTCCAATAAAAAGAAATCAATCTTTAAAAAAAGCTATTTGTTTTTTGAAAAACATATTAACAGAGAGAAGGAAAGACAAAGATCTTCCATTCACTCCCCAAATGGCTGCAATGCAGCAACTGAACCAATCTGAAGCCAGGAGCCAGGAGCAGCTTCTGGGTCTCTCACATGGGAGCAGGGTCCGAAAGCTTTGTGCTGTCCTCAACTGCTTTCCCAGGCCACAGGCAGAGAGCTGGGTGGGATCCATTCCAACACAAACGCAAACCAGTGGCCATAGAAATTGCCAGCACTGGCAGGTGCAAGATTAGCCTGTTGAGTCACTGTACTGGTCACAAGGAATTTTTATTTTTTTAAGATAACAGATATGGCAGAGATCTTGTATAGCCTACAAACCTAAAATAGTCACTGTGTGCAGCTTACACAAACACTTGGTGTGATCCCTGTTTCAACATGTTTTATCCCGATAACATTTCAGTAATGTTGGTGGTATTTCTTTCATTTCCAATGTGCAGATGAGGAAACTGAAACAGAGCGATTGAGGGTTTTTTTTGTGTGTGTGTGGCATTCACCATGTTTTAGAACAGACTGCAGCCTGTTTCCACAAACATGCTAATATTGTATTTCTTTGCTTTACGATAGGTGGATAGTGACTCCTATGTCACAGGATGGTGCGGTCACGGTCCCGGTCTCGATCCCCCAGGTGGAAAAACAGGTGAGTAGTTCTTAGTTTTACAGAGTGAGCTTGATTATGGTGTGTGGTACAGCTTTGAAATTCACCAGTGCTGGTGAAAAGAAAACCCGTTTAATAAGTTTGTGGGATCTGATTGTTCACATTAGGTATTTAATTGTAATGGAGGTCCTATTGCTAGATTCTAGGAGCTGGCAGCTTTAGTTATGATTGTGAGTTAGAATTAATCCATAATAAAACATGAAATGGCCACAACAAGGGGAAATGAGAGATACTTTTGAGGGTGGTAAATTTTACAAAATCATGAGTGATTTAGAGTGTTTCAATATATACTCAATTTTCTTTTTTCATGGCCAGTATTTGAAGAAATATGGAGTTAGAAAACAGGGTATTTGCTCGCTCTTGTTTGTGGGGAATAATAGAATTTTGAATGGCTTGATTGTAGTTTAACTCTCCTTTTTCCTGGTTGGTAGTATCAGCACCATATATGATTATATTAAAACAGCTTTGTCAGCCTTTATGGTATACCTGGTACTTTTCGTATTAATTCCCTTCAACCTTAGCCATAGTAATTTTTCACTTTTTGTACTAGCCAGAACAGATAGGTTCCAGGGCTGCAAAGGCAGCCATGTCATCCTCATAGCCTCGGCAGGTGCACGGGCGATCCGGATCTACAGAGAGGGAATAATTGTGCTTTCATGGAGGGCATAGCAGATACTAAGGAAATCTTCAAAGAAATTTTAAAATGTAGCTGGCCATTTAAAGTTAGATAGAATGGAGGGATATAAATAAAGACAGGCTTTTATTTAAAATGTATTGTAATGAAATCCACACATAAAGAGTGGGCGGAGAGCAGGGGAGACATGTGGGAGACACAGGCACACAGTGACATGGCCAGAGCCACAGCTCTGTCGTGGGAAAGCAGAATGCAAAGATGAGACTATAGCTGGAGCCACGTGGAAAGGGAAGGGGAGATAACTAGGACTGCATTCCCCTCACCTCTGCCACGAAGCACTCGTGGACCTTGAATAATCTCATTTACCATGGCTCCCTGTGAATCCATCTCTCCCTCCCTCCCTCCCTCCCTCTCCCCCTCTCCCCCTTTCCCTCTCCCTCCCTCCCTCTCCCCCTCTCCCCCTCTCCCTCTTTCCCTCTCCCTCCCTCTCCCCCTCTCCCCCTCTCCCTCTTTCCCTCTCCCTCCCTCTCCCCCTCTCCCCCTCTCCCCCTTTCCCCCTTTCCCTCTCCCTCCCTCCCTCCCTCTCCCCCTCTCCCCCTCTCTCACCCTCTCCCCCTCTCCCCCTTTCCCCCTCTCCCCCTTTCCCCCTTTCCCTCTCCCTCCCTCCCTCCCTCCCTCTCCCCCTCCCTCCCTCTCCCCCTCCCTCCCTCTCCCCCTCCCACCCTCTCCCCCTCTCCCTCCCTCTCCCCCTCTCCCTCCCTCTCCCCCTCTTTCCCTCTCCCCCTCTCCCCCTCTCCCTCTTTCCCTCTCCCTCCCTCTCCCCCTCTCCCCCTCTCCCTCTCCCTCTCCCTCCCCCTCTCCCCCTCTCCCTCTCCCTCCCCCTCTCCCCCTCTCCCTCCCTCCCTCCCTCCCTCTCCCTCCCTCCCTCTCCCTCTCCCTCTCCCTCCCTCCCTCTCTCCCTCCCTCCCTCTCTCCCTCTCCCCCTCTCCCCCTCTCCCCCTCCCTCTCCCCCTTTCCCCCTTTCCCTCTTTCCCTCTCCTTCCCTCTCCCTCCCTCCCTCTCCCTCCCCCTCTCCCCCTCTCCCTCCCCCTCTCCCCCTCTCCCTCCCCCTCCCTCCCTCTCTCCTCCCTCCCTCTCCCCCTCTCTCACCCTCTCCCCCTCTCCCCCTTTCCCCCTTTCCCTCTTTCCCTCTCCTTCCCTCTCCCTCCCTCCCTCTCCCTCCCTCCCTCTCCCTCCCCCTCTCCCCCTCTCCCTCCCTCCCTCTCTCCCTCCCTCCCTCTCTCCCTCTCCCCCTCTCCCTCCCCCTCTCCCCCTCTCCCTCTCCCTCCCTCCCTCTCTCCCTCCCTCCCTCTCTCCCTCTCCCCCTCTCCCCCTCTCCCTCTCCCTCTTCATCTCTCTCCCTCCCTCCCTCCCTCCCTCCCTCTCTCCCTCCCTCTCTCCCTCCCTCCCCCTCTCCCCCTCTCCCCCTCTCCCCCTTTCCCTCTCCCTCTCCCTCCCTCTTCATCTCTCTGCCTCCCTCCCTCCCTCCCTCTCTCCCTCCCTCCCTCTCTCCCTCTCCCCCTCTCCCCCTCTCCCCCTCTCCCCCTTTCCCTCTCCCTCTCCCTCCCTCTTCATCTCTCTGCCTCCCTCCCTCCCTCCCTCCCTCTTTTTTTTTTTTAAGGCATAAAGGTGGTTTATTCAGGTTAGCCTAGGTCTCCCAACCACCTCCCCCAGCCCAGCAGGGCTGGAGGAGGAGGGGCTGCTGCAGCCAAGGCTGCTGCAGAATCAGCAGGGAGGGCCAAAGAGGAGGTAAAAAAAAAAGGGGGGAGGGGGCGAGGTTGAATAGCACAGGGTTCTTATACATTTCAGGCTGTTAATTATACAGTCATGATTTAGCAGGCTTCTATTGGTGGGTTTGAAGCAAGCAACTTTCAAAAGGTACAAATTGATGGACTATAGTGCAGTGGATCTTATCAGACACCAGGTACCTCCTTCCTGAGCAGTGGTCGGCCTATCTCTCTCTTTAATATTTTAATTGAAAAGGTAGATTTACAGAGAGAAAGGATCTTCTGTCCACTGGTTTACTTCCCAAACAGCTGCAACTGAGTCGATCCGAAGCCAGGAGCCCCCACCAGATCTCCCATGTGGGTTCAGGGTCCCAAGGCCTTGTGTCGTCCTCCATTGCTTTACCAGGTCATAAGCAGGGAGCTGGATGGGAAGGGGAGCAGTGGGACAAGAATCAAAGGCCATATGGGATGCTGGTACTTGCAAGCTGGGGATTAACCAAGTGAGCCATCCCATTGGCCTCAATTCCATCTCTTGTACTCTGGCCATAGTAGCTCCTTCTTTTGCTCCTCCTCTTCCTGTTCTGTCCCCCCTCCAAACATGCCCAGGTAGGTACACCTCTTCCTTTCCTGGCCCTGTCCCCTTCTCAAATATCACCTTTCCCTCCTTAAGACAGAATGATTCCCTCCTTCCTCTCCTCCCTCTCCTTAAGGGGAAAAAAAGCTAACAATGGGACAGAAATCCCTGGGAGGGCCAGCACACATTGGTGGGGAAGGCAGGCTGGAAGGAGGAGAACAAGGACCCTGGAGGGAAGCAGCTCAGGATGTCCCTGGGAAGGCAGGCAGTGCCGGGGGCTGCAGAGGGGAGATGGCGAGAACCGTGCTGCTGTTGTCCTCTGCCAACCCACCCAGTTTTCGGAAGATTTCAACGCAAGCGCGGGGCAGGGGATGCAGGGTCTTCTCTGATAGGAAGGACAGGAGCACAGGAGGCAGATTGGGAAGACCTAGCTGATTGCTCTAAGAAGACACGCCTTGCTCCTTCTGGAGGCTTCTTGGTTGGTTAAGATGCAGGCAGAAGTCAGTGGGCAGGGTGGAGAAAGGAGGCTATACCAAGGGACATTCTTCCACTGTCCCCTCCTATCTGCCAACTTGGAGCTCAGCAGGGCCGGGAGAGCTCAGTTCCTGAAAGGGAGTCACAGCTGTGGAAGGGGCCGCCACCTCCACTGCCACCGTGGGACAAGCCTCACCAGTCCTCACAGACATGCACCTTCACGTGCTTCCAAACATAAGCCGAGCTGCGCCTCTTGCCACACAGGTGACCTGGCATCATCATTTCACGTCTTGCACGCACCCAGAGCTGACCCTCAGTAGCCAAGCTGCCTCACGTTTCTCACGCTTGAAGGGCTGGTCTGTTGAGTGCCTTGCTCGACCTCCCCAGTGAGGTGATCGGCTGGGAGAGGCTCGCCACAGTGGGAGCAGCTGTAGGACTTGTGCAGAGTGCCAATACCTGAGCACATGGCGCAGCTCATGTGCTTGAGCTTTTTCTTTTAAAGATTTATTTATTTTTTTAAAATATTTATTTATTTTTATTGCAAAGTCAGATATACAGAGAGGAGGAGAGACAGAGAGGAAGATCTTCCATCCAATGATTCACTCTCCAAGTAGCCACACCGGCCAGAGCTGAGCCAATGAGAAGCCAGGAGCCAGAAGCCTCCTCCAGTCTCCCATGTGGGTGCAGGGTCCCAAGGCTTTGGGCCGTCCTCCGCTGCTTTCCCAGGCCACAGCAGGGAGCTGGATGGGAAGTGGGGTCACCGGGATCAAAACCAGTGCCCATATGGGATCCTGGCACGTATAAGGCGAGGACTTTAGCTGCTAGGCTACTGTGCCGGGCCCAGTACTTGAGTTTTTTCTTTTCTTTCTCTCTCTCTCTCTTTATCTCTCTTTATCTCTCTTTCCCGTTGCTAGAGCTTTAAGTGCTGCTAGCACAGTGGGCACTGGTGGGGCTTCTTGTCCAAATGTGGTGGGCTGCGTTGGTTCAGGTGGTAGATGTTGCTGAAGGCCTTGTGGCCATGGTTCTTCCTGATGTGCTTCCCAGTGCCTCTGCCTGTGTCCGCTTTATCCCTACCCCCCGGCTCTGCGCAGCTGGAGCATATGGTGGACATGCTCACAGTGCCCGAGGGTCCGGCTGGCCTTGACCCTTGTGTGCCTCCCGCCTCCGGAGGTTTTAGCCGTTTTTCAACTCCTGGTGCACAGAGCACAGATGTGGAACTCTCACTGTCTGTCGTCTTCAGTGCAGATGCTACCAAGTCCACAGCAACCTTCAAGGTGGGAGTGGCAATGAAGGTGGGTGCCCATGTGGAGAGCAATGGCACTGCCAGAGGCTGGCTCAGGGCCGCCATGCCCACTGTGGACACAGTCAACCACAGTGGTAGCAGCGGCAAGAATTGAAGCAATTCCCGGGAGGACTGGGTCACTAGGGCCTGGAGTGTGGGGAGGGGGAAGAGGGAGGGCACTGGTGAGGCCTGGAAGTGACTCAGAACAGCCCGGGGAGGCAAAGAAGCAGGACTGGAGCTCAGCTCGGACATGCAGGGGGTTCTGGCTGTGATGCTAACGTGGCAGGAAGGAGTTCATGAGGAGTCCAGGCTCAGCACAGGGAAAGGCAGGGAGGGCTGTGGGAAAAGGGCGAACATGGCCTCGGCCACAGCCGAATCCCTGGAACTCGGGGCCCTGGGCACGGGATGTGCCAAGCCTGGGCCTGGGGTGCTGCCATTGGCCAGCCGTGCTGGACCGCGCTGCTGTCAGTACACATGCCTTATATAGAATTTTAAAAGACAGAATGGTTGAAGAAAATACTCCAGTTAGAATAGGAGTAAAGACACAGAGCTAGAACATAACCAACATGTTCTAGGACATTAAAAGAACATAATTGGGGCTGATATTGTGGTCAGCAGGTAAAGCTGCCCACTGAAAGGCCAACATGCTGTAGACACCAGTTCAAGTCCTGGCTGCTTCATTTCTTATTCAATTGACTGCTAATGTGCTTGGTAAAGCCGTGGAACCTCCATTCCCTATCAGAAAAGTGCTCCAATTTTTACTTTGGGGGACACAATATCCTTTACTATTCCAGGTGACAAACACATTGGCCTTGTGTTGCTGAGGGAGACCTCATCTCTGTCTTCCAAGGCTGTTTACCTCGGAGCAGAAGCTGTCACCACCTCCGCTCCCAAGCCATGCAGACCTCCCGAGACTGATTTGGTCTCCCAGCAGACTCCTTGGATCTCTTTTATCTCTTGGGAAACTGAAAATAATAGAATCCATTCCCAGCAACCTTGTTCATAAGAAAGGGAGACCATACAATAAAACATATTCCATGTGTTAGAAATATAATAGCAAAGCAGTTTCTAATGTGTAGTAACAAGTAAAGTAAGGTACTATTTCAACCAAACTGTGAGACCCTGCCTGCTAACTTTCCTCCTGCAGTGAAAGAGATGACATTCTTCCAGGAAGGCCTCAGAGGCTCTGTTGATGTGGTGTAGCTAGCTGTATGGCACAGGTTCTGCCAGTGTGTCGTACATCGTGACTCCAGACAGGGCAGTATTGCCAAGTCCATTTTCTATATTGCAGTATGTATGTGAGGAAGGTAGATCTGCCTCTGTTCTTATGGGAAAGGTACCGACTTATCATCAAAAAGGATTTTCTCAAGGTTGCTCCAACCCCCTGGCAACTTCTGAGAGGGGCAGTAACAAAAACCACCAGGGTGGGCCTGGCAGCGTGGCCTAGCAGCTATAAGTCCTCGCCTTGAAAGCCCTGGGATCCCATATGGGCGCTGGTTCTAATCCCGGCAGCTCCACTTCCCATCCAGCTCCCTGCTTGTGGCCTGGGAAAGCAGTTGAGGATGGCCCAGTGCTTTGGGACCCTGCACCCGCGTGGGAGACCCAGAAGAGGTTCCTGGTTCCCAGCTTCGGATCGGCACAGCACCGGCCCGTTGCAGCTCACTTGGGGAGTGAAAATATCGGATGGAAGATCTTCCTCTCTGTCTCTCATCCTCTCTGTATATCCGGCTTTCCAATAAAAATGAATAAATCTTAAAAAAAAAAACACCACCAGGGTACTCACCTCACAGATTACAGTACAGTCAGGCTGCAGGGACGGTGGGTTGGGGGGAGGGTGGGAAGCAGGAGCTTTGTTATCTTCCAGGTGTTGGCAATGTTCCTTCATTTGAAGTCTGGGCTGTTCAAACTGGTTGCCTTGGATATAAGAACCTCCCTTCTCAATAAGAGTAGAAGGCTCAGTGTTGTCTATGATAAAGTAATAGAGAAGGTAGTTACAGAAGGGATATCACTGTCCCTGGAAAACATGACAACTGCGTTAAAGCACACCTCCACCAGAGTTCCAAGCTCTGTTTGAAAAGCATGGCCTTCTATCCGTGTGCAAGGGAACAGGCTTGGTAAAGAAAAGAAAAGCAACTTAGCTGTGTTAGAAGTATTTATAGAGGGCCTGGTATAATGGCGTGATTGGCTAATCCTGTCGCTTCAAGCATCAGGATCCCATGTGGACACCGGGTCATGTCCAAGCTGCTACACTTCCCATCTGGCTCAGTGCTTGTGATCTGGGAGGGTGATGAAGGATGCCTAAAGCCTTGGAACGCTGCACTTGAATGGGAGACATGGAGGAGGCTCCTGTCTCCTGGTTTTGGATCAGCTCAGCTCCAGCCATTGCAACCTCTTTGGGAGTAAGCCAGTGGATGGAAGATCTTTCTCTGTCTTTCCTTCTCTCTGTAAATCTGCCTTTCCAATGAAAGTAAATACATCTTTAAAATGAAGTATTTGTAGAGGAACTAAGCAAGCAATTCAAATCTTGTTTTTTTAAAAATTTGTTTATTTTTTTTTTTAAGATTTATTATCATTGGAAAGCCGGATATACAGAGAGGAGGAGAGACAGAGAGGAGGAGAGACAGAGAGGAAGATCTTCCATCCGATATTTTCACTCCCCAAGTGAGCCGCAACGGGTCGGTGCTGTGCCGATCCGAACCTGGGAACCAGGAGCCTGTTCCGGGTCTCCCACGCGGGTGCAGGGTCCCAAAGCACTGGGCCATCCTCAACTGCTTTCCCAGGCCACAAGCAGGGAGCTGGATGGGAAGTGGAGCTGCCGGGATTAGAACCAGCGCCCATATGGGATCCCAGGGCTTTCAAGGCGAGGACTTATAGCTGCTAGGCCACGCTGCCGGGCCCAAAATTTGTTTATTTTTAATGGAAAGATTTACAGAGAGAAGATAAAAAAGAAAGGTCTTCCATCCACTGGTTCACTCCCCAGCTGGCTGTAATGGCCAGAGCTGAGCTGATCCAAAGCCATGAGCTAGGAGCTTCTTTTGGGTCTCCCACACAGATGCAGGATCCCAAGGCTTTGGGCGGTTCCATATGACTTTCCAGGCCACAGGCAGGGAGCTGGAAGGGACATGGAACAGCTGAAATATGAACCAGTGCCACTATGGGATCCTGGCACGTGCAAGGCGAGGACTTTAGACACTAGGCTATAGCGCCGGGCCTGCAATTCAAATCTTAAGAACCTCTACTCTCCATTCCCTTTCTACCTTTTAAATGGATGTGTATATTTTTGACTCCTTCATGGAGAGACTAGATTATCAATTGGAAACACTGTGAGGTTCATCTTGTGTCTAAATTTGAGTTTCAACGTCATTAAGTTTTAAATATAATTTATTTCAGAAGCCATGCTCAGTTTTTCAGATACTTTCCTACATATTCTATTTTTTAATCCACTTCTACTTGTTTCCTATCCTGCTGTTGAACCTGATAAAAGTTTTGGCTGACTGGCCTTTTGAAGTTACTCCATTATCTCCTCTTGCAGAACTTTGGCTGTCATTGATATTCCCAGATGTATACCGCTGTGCCCCTGGGCTCGTCTTGCCTCAGTGTGTTGGCTATGCTCAGCTCCTCTTGATGCGCACTTGGCATACAGTGTTAGTGCAGCTGGAAAGTGTGTGCTTGTCGCATTGGAGTACCATAATCAGATTTCTAAATATAAATCACAATATATTCAGCAAATTGATACGTTTAGTTTGGGGTAAAAGCAATATTTTGAGTAAGTAATATGTAAGACACACACTGTTTATTGTCTTTAAATGGACTAAACTTTTCTGTGTTCATTTGCGTAGGTCTTTATCACCACTGCCTAGAGATTCTGAACTGCACAAGCAGAAGTATTCCCATGGGCATTATGGCTGTGACTACAGGAAGGATGCAAAAAGAGTCACCGATTGGAGAATAGACAGTGACAAATATGAACAGTGCAAACCAAGAATGTCCCCTCATGGAAATACGCATTATCGATCTTACGAATACAGGTCGCCTTCCCCAAACATAAGAAGAAATGTTTTAGAAAATTTTTATACACATAAAGCACATCGAGTGTATTCGCCTGGAAGAGGCAACAGTGACCGAAGATCTCAGTACATGCCCAGATATTCAGAGTGGGTACCCTACAAGGAGTATGACAGAAATTTTTATCCCCAGACATTGCAAGGAAGGTATATGAATGATGACCACAGAGTTAGAGGAAGTGAGAAAGGAGGAAAGCCAAAGCAGAGGGTAATGACAGATTCCTTTAGATCTGAAGGCAAGTGGCATGAAGATGAGTTGAGGTATCAGAAAATACAAGAAGAAAACTATTCCCAGTCACCTCGGCGAGGCTTTGAAGACTTTGACACAAGGAGCTCTTTTCAGAAGAGGTATAGGAAAATATTAATCCTGGGTAATATGCATAAAGCCTCAAGTTACTTTAAGGTTAAACACAAGCGCCTTGAAAAGCTTTTGTCTAAATACATAAAAAGTATTGTAATTTAGTTAAGCTTTATTGATCAAATGATTCTTTCTACAATGAAACATGCTCATGACCAGAATTTTTTCAAAGATGATATTTTTCTTTTTAGCTACTCTTTGCCTCTGTGAATTGGCTTGAGGGATCGTAAATTAGCATGCTGCCAAATATTCTATACATATAAGTATTTACTTTCTTTTTAGTGCAGGTATAAACTGCTTTATGTTATCACAGGTATCCTGAAGATCATGATTTCAAAAACTATGGACACACATCAAAAAGATCTAACGATGTGGAATGGTATGAAAACAGAGTGCCTACCAGGAACCCAAAGTGGAAGCCTGAGCATCCTCTTTCACAGTACCAAGAGGAGAAAGAGCCCTGGACCTTCAGTACCCAAACTCATCGATACACCGAAAAGGAATACTCAAGGACTGGTTCAGCTGCCAAAGTGTCTTATGACTATCGCCACAAACATCGGAAGCCGTCTGGTGGAGACCAGGACTTTTCTGATGGAAGAACTCAGAGGTACTTGAGGGAAGATGCAGAATATAGTTCTCGAAAAGGCTCTGTAAATAGAGAGTCAGATTTTTTTAATACTGGAAGAGGGAGAGAGACTGAAGGTGGGCAAGGCAGAGAGCCCTTTAAACCAGCTAAGGAAGACTGCATCACCTATACTCATTCAGATCCAAATGAGGTTGGTTTGAGGCCCTGTAAAGATAAATGGAAGGGAAAAAGAAAGACAGAAGGGGATTGCAGAAGAGAGAGCAACTTTTCCAGCAATCCTCCTGATAAAAGTCAGAAACTTGCTGGTGTGAAACCCTTATTTGTCAATCTTAGGAAGAATTCACTTACAGTTAAAATAGCTGTGAAGAAAACAGTAGATATGTTCAGGTATTATCTTTGTTTTTCTATGTATTTCATGTTTCTGCCACCTCGATTTTCAATTTCAAAAATGAAATTCTTAGTATGTTTAGAGTCTGCGGGAGTTGGGGGGAGAGGAAAGATGGGTCACCTGGATTTTTCTCTCAAAGCCCTGTAGTGAGAGTGAATCCTGTGCTTAATAATATGGGATAATTGCATATTTCCATATCCTGTCTCCAGATGCTTCTCAGATCCACGGCATTTCATGCAGTTGTCGCCCTTCCTGATGTGCTGCCAGAGTTTCCTTATCCAGGGATTGGCCAAGTGGAGTTCAAAAAGAGACATATTGCTTGCTTGGGTGCTCAGTGCCAGTGTTCCTGTCATGTGCAATTCAAGAGAAGTTTTAGTCTAGAAAGGATTTTAATAGGCTTTGATTTATTAGAGAAAGTAAGGCCCCAAAAAATGAGGTGATTAGTCTAAGTCGGAATTGGCTCAAATCCACTTTTCCTTTTGTGACTGAAGCAAGTGGGTGACTTTAGTGTGGCTCCCACTGCCATCTCAAAATGGCTTAATCAACTAGATTTTGCCAGTCTGGGAAAATCCCTGTATATAAGACATTTGCTTTAGCTCTTAATGATTCTTTAAGATTATTATTATTTTTTTTTTATTTTGAAGGCAGATTTATAGAAGAGAGCCAGAAATCTTCTGTCTACTGGTTCACTCCCCAAATGAGCCAGAGCTGGGCAGGAGCTTCTCCTGGGTCTCCCACATGGGTACAGGGGTCCAAGAACTTGGGCTATCTTTTTACTGCTTTCCCAGGCACATTAGCAGGGAGCTGGATCAGAAGTGCAGCACTTGGGACTTGAACTGAGATTTATATGGGATACTGGTAACACGGGTGGAGGCTTAGCTTCATGGTGTGTGTTTGTTAATAAGTTAACAAACAAAAAACCGCACGCTCTCCTGTTGTAGGCTATATTCTAAAGCAAGTGTGTATGCCTTCTTCCATTATGAATATCGCCTTCATTTTTACCTTCTATGAATAAGGCGTTACAGTTGGCAGTGTCAGCTCAATCCGCTCGTTACCTCAATATACTGCTAGAATGTGAATGAAAAAGTGATGAACCATGTTGACTTGATGCATTTATATTCATAGTTGACTCCTATTTGTATTTGAATAAAAAATAAGAGAAAACAAAATGCAAAGAGTAGCACGGTAAATCCAGGGTCCCTTTTTTTAGTTCTTTTTCTTGAAAATTAGGTGTGACAGCCCTCCTCCACATTTTTTTTCTCACATGCATTGCAATTGCAGAAAAAATACTGAATATACACAATATATTTATATGTGCATGGAACGCATTGATAAGGATGATTATTATTTTAAAAAGTTAGAAACATACAGGGACACAAAGCACCCCTGATCCTACTGTCCTAGAAGAATTTATAAATTTTCCAGTTTCTTTTATTATTTTTCTCTCTCTGTGTAAGATTTATTTGCTTATTTTACAGGTAGTGTTAGAGAGAGATGGGTGGGGTGGTGGGAAATCTCATCCATTGTTTCACTCCCCACATGGCTGCAACAGCCAGAGCTGGGCCAATCCGAAGCCAGGAACCAGGAGCTTCTTCCAGGTTTCCTACATGGGTGGCAAGTGCCCAAGGATGTGGGCCATCTTCCATTGCTTTTTTTTTTTTAAAGATTTATTCATTTTATTACAGCCAGATATACACAGAGGAGGAGAGACAGAGAGGAAGATCCTCCATCCGATGATTCACTCCCCAAGTGAGCCGCAACGGGCCGATGCACGCTGATCCGAAGCTGGGAACCAGGAACCTCCTCCAGGTCTCCCACGTGGGTGCAGGGTCCCAATGCATTGGGCTGTCCTCAACTGCTTTCCCAGGCCACAAGCAGGGAGCTGGATGGGAAGTGGAGCTGCCGGGATTAGAACCGGCGCCCATATGGGATCCCGGGGCTTTCAAGGCGAGGACTTTAGCCGTTAGGCCACACCGCACGGGGCCCAATCTTCCATTGCTTTTTCAGGCACATTAGCAAGACGTTGGGTCAGAACAGCAGCTGAGACATGAATTGGTACCCATATGGAATGCTGATATCATAGACAGTGGCTTGATGTGCTGTGCCACAACATCGGCCCCTTCTTGTGTATATTTATATATAGCTGTCATCATGTCATATTCATAGTTTTGTATCTTTTTATGTTCCCCTAAATAATTGGGTGCTAATACATGTCCTATTATATTACCCTAACGTCATAATTATATATGTGTAGAATGTAAGTTAAAGAATCACAGTATAAAAAATTTTTTTTAAAGATTGATTTATTTTTATTGCAAAGTCAGATAAATATAGAGAGAGGAGGAGAGACAGAGAGGAAGATCTTCTGTCCGATAATTCACTCCCCAGGTGACCACAACGGCTGGAGCCATGCTGATCCAAAGCCAGGAGCCGGGAGTGCTTCCAGGGCTCCCACATGGGTGCAGGGTCCCAAGGCTTTGGGGCATCCTCAACTGCTTTCCCAGGCCATGGGCAGGGAGCTGAAAATTTTCCTTTTTTTTTTTTTTTAACCCGACGCAACAGGCTAGTGTCTAAATCCTCCTCGCCTTTCATGTGCCGGGATCCCATATAGGCACTGGTTCTGATCCCGGTGACCCTGCTTCCCATCCAGCTCCCTGCCTGTGGCCTGGGAAAGCAGTCGAGGACGGCCCAAAGCCTTGGGACCCTGCACCCACATGGGAGAGCTGGAGGAAGTTCCTGGCTCCTGGCTCCGGATCGGCGCAGACCAGCCATTGCAGTCACTTGGGGAGTGAATCATCGGATGGAAGATCTTCCTCTCTGTCTCTCCTTCCCTCTGTAAATTTGTCTAATGAAAAAGTGATCTTGGAAATGTTGCCTTTTTTAAAGAAAAGAATTATTTTAAAATAGAGTTACACAGACAGCAAGACAGAGATCTACTGGCTCACTGCCCAACTGGCTTTAGCAACTGGTGCGGGCTGCATCCAAATTTGGAGCCAGGAGCTTCTTCAGAGTCTCCCCTGTGTGTTGCAGGGGCCAGGCACTTAGGCCATCTTTTAGTGCATTAGCAGGGAGGTGGAGCAGAAGCAGAGCAGCCAGGCTTCAGATTGGTACCCATATAGAATGTAGGTGCTGCAGGTGGTGACTTAAGATGCTACACCATAGTGCTGGCCTCATGAAATTTTCTGATTAAGTTACATAACCCAAAACAAACTGCTTTATGTAGCTGAAATTCTTGGGGCAGATTGAAAGAGGTATTTGTTGAATGTTTTGAGTAGGTGAGTAAGGAACTTGGTCAGACCAGGAAGGAAATGGTGAGGAGTGGGAGGTAGAAAGGATGCTGGCATCTGGGGCCGATTGTGCTGCTGCTGCTGATGTATGCGAGGCCCTTCGCATGGTAGAGATTTGCTAGCATACTTGATTGTGCACCGAGTACATCAGTCGCATTTGCCTCTAGTGCTTTATTTTCCAAGAAAGCAATGTGAGAGACTTTCCCCATTTTGAAAGGGGGTGAGGAAGCACTGAGCCTCAGGGCATTGAACCCCGACAGCTCTGAGGGAAAAGTGCTGCATAGGTGGGGGACAGTGGAAAAGCTCTTCACTAGGCATTGAAGGGAGGTAAGCTAATCACACCAGTTCGCTTCATGGTGGCTAATACACATCTGCAGGAACAGTATACCGTCAGTAGAGATGTTTTTGATAATCCAAACTGCTATTTCACTGTTATATGGTATAAAAAATGGTAGGGAATTTTTTCCTTAATGTTTATCATATTTTTATTTGATTTATTTGAAAAGCAGAGAGAGAGAGATGGATCTTCTTCCTGCTTGTTCACTCCCTCAAATCTCCACAGTGATCAGGTCCAGGCCAGGCTGGAGCCCTGTGGCTGCAAGAGCCCAGAGACTTGGACCATCTGCTGCCGCTGGCCTCGGGACGTGAGCAGGGAACTGGATTGGAGGAGGAGCAGCTGGGACTGCTTTTCAAATCATCTAAAAAGTCTTTTTTTCATACTGTGATTCCTTACCTCAGTTCTGCACATATGACTTTTATGACTTTTGGGCAATATGATAATAGGAGATGTAATAGTACCAGATTATTTAAGGAACATAAAAAAATACAAAACCGTCAATATAGTATTATGACAGCCAACACCCAGATGGGACAATGGCTTTGCAGAAGGTGACTCACTTCAGTATGCCACAAAATGGACCCAGCTTGCATATGTTTGTTTTTAAATTTAAATGACAGAGAAAGAGATAGGAGGCTTGCATTCACATGTTCACTCCTAAAATAGTTGCAACAGCAGAGTTGGTGAGGTTGAAGCTAGGAGCCAGGGCCTCCCTCCGAGTCTCTGACATGGCTGACAAGGACCCAGGTACTTGGGCCAAATACGTTATCAGGAAGCTAGGTCAAACGTAGAGTATCTTAGATTCAGACTAGCATTCTAATATAGGATGCAGGCATTGCAATCAGCAGTGTAACCAGCTGTGCTGCAAATCCAGCCCCCTCACGCATTTTGTAAAATCAAAAATTAATTGACAAGCCCAGTGCGGTAGCCTACTGACTAAAGTTTTTGCCTTCTATGTGCCGGGATCCCACATGGGTGCTGGTTCTAATCCTGGCAGCTCTTTCCCATCCAGCTCCCTGCTTGTGGCCTAGGAAAGCAGTCAAGAATGGCCCAAAGCCTTGGGATCCTGCACCCACGTGGGAAACCCTGAAGAGCTCCTGGCTTTGGATCGGTGCAGCTCTGGCCATTGAAGTCACCTGGGGAGTGAATCATCGGACAGAAGACTTCCTCTCTCCTCCTCTCTGCATATCCTGCTTTGCAATAAAGTTAAATAAATCTTTAAAATTTGACAAAAGTTTGTACTCATATTTTTCACCCTAGTTTCTCAGTATCTCCTGGGAATCTAGTGCAGGGAGTGGACAGTCTGCGTGAGGCTTGGCGGCATAGGTCTCGGCCTCACTGTGGGGCATTGGGCAGACCACCTTACTGCACCTGCTGGAAGAGTCTGGGCTGGCCATGTGTTTATATCTGTTGAAGCTGACTTGACAGGCGCATTTAGGTTCATCATAATTCTCTGAACTTATGTACAGTTGAGACTTTATAATGTTAAAATTTAGATACTTTTTCCCTGGCCTTTTTTTTTTTTTCTTTTTTGACGGTGATTGCTTGGTTGACCAGGCTGGGAAGGATGGAGGGTCAGGGAAAAGTGGGTGAAATCATTGTTTCCAAATTCTCTGTTCTTGTCTCTGGAGGAAAGGGAGAGGTAAAGGGGGACTCCACACCCAGCCTCCCAAATGTTAAAAATTAGATATTTTAAACTCAAATTGGTGTAAATTAGATACAAAAAAAAGTTTAAATCTAGCAAAAAGCTTGATTATGAGTCAGTGTTATGGTACAGCCCGCTTTGCCACTGCCTGTGACACCAGTGCCCAATTTGTGTCCTAGCTATTCCAGGTCTGATCAGGTTCCTGCTAATGGCCTGGGAAAAGCAATGGAGAATGGCCCAAATTGTTGGGTCCCTGCCACCCACAAAGGAGACCTGGAAAAAGCTCCTGGCTCCTAGTTTTGCCCTGGCCATTGTGGCCATCCTGGGAGAGAACCAACAGATGGAAGATCTCTTCTCTTTCCCTCTCACTCTGGAACTCTTGGCTTTCAAATAGGTCTTAAAAAAAAAAAAGCTGAAAAAATGAATTGAAATTAACTTCAGTTAGATCATTGAAGGCTGTCATCTCTAGCTGAGGCATTCATTCCAAATTGATCAAGTAATTTTGCATTCAAATAAGACCTAGTTTATGTGTGAGACTGTTAGACTATCCTGGGTGTATAGAGCTACATAAGAGCATTCTTCCCCATTGGTTTTATCAACAAACAGGATAGCATTGGTTATACCATGATGGAATGAGTGGTGCAGAGGTGATGTGCAGCCCAGCGGCGTGGGTGATCCAGGCTGTGAGATGCATGTGGGGAAAGCTTTCTGCGAGTGACTTGGAAGGCTGGTATGTGTTACACATGTGAACGTGGGGTGAATAATGTTTCACCTGTACAGGTTAACAGCAGAACGACATCACCAGGAGTTTTCTGTGTTTCTGAGCAGTCAGGCAAAGGGAATAGGGGGACATCAGACTGTGAAAGCAGGAGTGCCATGCCTGTCAGACTGAATGGATGCCAGGTAGTGGCTAGGAGAGGGCAGGCAGCTCGGTCTAGCCGGAGGTTTGCTGTCTGTGAGTGCGACAGGATGAGTGTCGGTGCTGGCGAGCCTGTGCAAAGCCTTTTGGGAAAGCAACTCATGAGGTGGTGGACCTCATTGTCCATTAGTCACCCAGCTCTTTTCCTTCAACTCGAAAGCTTCTGAATGCGTTATTAGCAATACAGGAGCAAAAAATGTAATTGGGAAAGTGCTTTATAAAGTGTAGGATGCTGTGCAAATGTTAATTACTGGTGGGAAGAAACAGAAAGGAAAACTGAGCCATCTGGGTTTGGTTATATATTATAAAGTTTCTGGAAGGAAGAAGAACCTGTTTATTTTGCTTATGGTTTGTTTACCAAGTAGGCTTTTTTTTTTTAACAAGTAGTAAGTGTCCACAGTAAAATAAAGTTTAATGTAATTATTTTAAAGTTGTTTTTACAATGCATAAGAAAGAGCATCAACAGAGATATATTTAAACAAAAAAAGTGGAGAGATTGAACAAAGGAAGTTTCATGAGGCTAGTACCTAATATAGTTTACAGTGTAAATTTTTGGCTGAATTTTAAGAATTAACTAAAATGTGTTTCAGATGATAGCATTTGGTCTTTTCAGCCCAAGTGTGTGCTTTTGGGATGTTTCCTGAAATTATGAACTTGTTAATACACAGTGTAGGGAATATTGAAATGGAAAATGTGAATCAATATGTTTTAAATTTACACGTGGTAAAACTATTTTTTAAGATTTATTTATTTATTTTTATTGGAAAGGCAGGTATACAGAGAGAAGGAGAGACAATGAGCTGTTCCATCTGCTGGTTCATTTTCCAATTGGCTGCAATGACCGGAACTGAGACAGTCTAGAGCCAGGAGCCAGGAGCCCCCTCGGGGTCTCCCACACGGGTGCAGGGTTACAAGGCTTTGGGAAATCTTCAACTGCTTTCCCAGGCCACAAGCAGGGAGCTGGATGGAAAGTGGAGCAGCCAGGATTAGAACTGGCGCCCATATGGGATCCCAGCGCACGCAAGGCGAGGACTTTAGCCACTAGGCTACTGCGCTGGGCCCTAGACAGTTTTGAATTTTTACCTCTGAAGACAGTTCTTCAGAAGTAACAAATGATAAGCCTAAAACTTCCAGTTATAACATTTACTGTTCAGTTTCTAGAACATTATAACTTTAATGTATTTTAATACAAGTCTTGTTCTGGTTGAACTCTAGGGTAAATTTTAACTGATATGTTTAAATAGTAATATTTCAGGAATTAAATACAGCTTCATAAGTATGCTAAAGCACTCCTGTGGATTGAATTTTGGACATAGAGTGGGGATTAGAGTTCTGCCAGTAATCTGTACTAAATTACAAGTAAATTCTAACCATCACCCAGTAGAAAAACTGGAAGCCATTAAGAATTGATTTTCTTGTTTGGAAAAAAATTGAGGCTTTAAAAAATATCCTAATCAACTGATGTCCCCTTGTGGATGGCCCACCTCATCATTTAAATATTTTATTCTATAGAAATTTGTTTTAATTCTAAATTATTTTTTTGATATGGAACAGGCTTTTTTTTTTTCTTGTAACATTGAACCCTACCAAAGATCATTTGTAGTTCATTGGTGGAGATTGGTATGGGTTGTGTTTTTCAGTGACTGTCTCTTAGCTAGTTACCAAATACCCAGTAGGAAGCTTAAAGCAAATTTGAAGGGAAGAAGGAAAATGGGCCTTTTAATGAGTCAAGCAAGGCATAGCAGTGACATCAACCTGCTGCATAATCACTTTTCTACCTTTGTACCTCTGCAGAAAATTGTCTCCAGCACTGTTCAAAGAGGGGAGTATGGGAAATCAGATGGAGCCCTTGCCTCTGATAAGACCACTTTCTTAGAATAATTGACAATTTCGTATGAACAGTATTTTTAGCCACTTGCGACTCCAGAACAGTTTCACATGTATAGCTAAGTAAAATAAGTAAATAGTGCATACTTGCCCCTGCTTCCCCAGAGATATCCGTCTGATTAGTTTCGACATATGTTGAGCTATAATTTATTCCAGTGGTTCTCTGTTATTTAAAACATGCTCTGGAGCTGTCTTCTGTATTGAATTTCAGAGCCTGTACCATACTCAGAAAGAACCTCAGCACTTGTAATCTCAATTCTTTGGGCAATGAACTTGATTGTGGGGATGAACCAAAAAACATTCAGAATTAAGTGCCAAGGAAGAAAATGTTTGCAAGCTGATGACTGCCCTTTTGGCTCCAAAATAAATATAAACAAAAAAATAGTAAAGGTGTGACAATTACATTGCCTCCAGATGAAGAATATTCGAGTGTTTCACACAAAAGTATCTTGGAATGAGGTGCTTTTCCCCCTTTATGACACAGATGATACTGTTCATTGGAGTGTTCAACCTCTGCATTGTAAAATAAAACAGCAAAGGTACATGTCATTGTATTTGTGTCATGGTGCCATTCCCATAGATCTACTATAAAAATTAGGATAATGCTGCTAAACTCTTTTGGGATGTGGTAATGCCTCAAATAATTGTTAGCTAAATGTCATAATCATCATTTGTAATAGTACCTAGAATTAAAAAGATTCAAAAGGCTTTTAAATAGTAAGATAGCTGGGGCTGTATGATAAACGATGGTGTGTCTTTAAGGGTGCGTTTGAGGTGTTAACAATTGTAACTTTGCTAATAAGTAGGACTCTTAGAGTTTAGTGAGAATTTATGATTAATCAGCTCACAGAATTTGCTTTCAAATTGCTTTTTATTACTAATTACTAAGCTTTTCATCACTGATACTAAGATATCAGGAGTCCTGTGAAGTCAGGGAGTCTTGTGTTTCTTACCAGCCTCTACAGTATAGTGGTATTTCAAGATCATGTAATTTTTCTGGATAACAATGTTTTGGCCATTTAGGAGTAGAAAATGATCTCATTGATTATTTTACATTTTATGTGTCTTTAGTGCCTGTAGTTCTTGAAGTAAAAATTGTTCCACTTAGAATTTTGAAGATTATTCAAGTGGCAAATGTTTAATAGCCTAATTTAGAAAAAACTCATAAATGTGTATCTCTAGCTATTTTCTCCTACTTGTTTTTGTAGATTATAGAATATAATTTAGTGTCTTAGTTATAAGATAAATATATTATTAGTTTGTAGCCATATTAATTTTAATGAGTTATTTCCTTAGCAAAAGAGTTTCCAATTTAGTTAAACATTTGCAAATTATTCTAGGATCACTACTAGCTATCCCTCAGAGAGACAGATGTCACATGATTTGGTTGCCGTCGGCAGGAGAAGTGAGAATTTTCATCCAGTGTTTGAACATCTTGACTCAACTCAGAATACTCAGAACAAATCTACAGAAGAATTTGCTCAGGAAATCATAACACTAATCCATCAAGTTAAAGGTTGGTATATTTTGCACATACGTTAGGAATAACAGAAGTAATGTACTGACTTTCTACAAGATACAGGTAAATACCTGAGATATAATTTAATAGGAAAACTGTAAAGTATAATTAGTATGGCTTAATTGTATTTTAGTGTAAGGTAGACCATGAATTAGGAGATGTGTTGGGGAGTGTATCAGGTGTTGATTAGAACCGTTGTTCTTTATGTGTGGTTTCAATAAACTTGTATTTCAACTGTTGGGAGATTAGAAATTGCAAATTTAGAGTCTGGTTGCTGCAAAAAGAGAAGCAGTCAGAATAGTGGAAAAAATAACTGATAATCTCAAAGGGAGGAAGAGGTTGAACAGCTATATAAACTCCAGAAATCTAGGTCATTTTGCGATCATTAAAAAACCTTTAGGGCATTCCTGGAACTTTGGGCTATTAGGGTGTTTCTAAGTGATCGGTGAGAAATTCCAATTTGCTTTGGCTGAGTTATAATATCAGGGAGTTGCATAATAAATAATTGAAAGATTTGCATTATTGTTTTTGCTTTTGACAAGCTTTCATTAATCAGAAAATTCAGTGATGTAGAAAACCTTTCCCCAGTGTTGCTGCATAAATTAAGGTAGTCATGGGTATCATAAGCCGGAGGCATTAAAAAATTTCAAGATTTGTATTTTGTTTTTCTTACCATATAATGGCCATAATCTTTCCTACCATCACAAAACATACTTTGAAACTGCATTATTTTCTCTGCATCCCTCAAGCTGAGGTGTATATTTTCTTTAAGCATTCAGTTTGGTGGACAGAGTTCACTTTCTCAACTCCAGGCATTCTGACCCAAAGGAAATGTGATTCTTAATAGAAAGAGAGCTAGTATTACAGAAAAGCCCAGCAGATTCTTCCACAAAAGGAGCAGTAAAGTAGGGGAAAGAAGTACTTGAATGGAGTCTTTATGGGTCATGTGTGTTCTCTTTCTTTTTGTTCTGTTAAAATCCTGTAGAATGGCTTATTTCAAAATGTGTCCATGAACTTTAGTTGACATACAATGACATAGGGTCCCTGTGGTATGTAAATGTAATGTTTAACGTTTGTTCATAGTTATTTTGAAGTTTTAGGGTGTTTTTTGTAGTGAATTTTTATTGCCAGTGTAGAGCTCTGTGCCATCTTTACTTTCTAGATATGGTAAATTTCTTGGAGAAGAAAAGTTCTCACTTTGAGAGAGCCATTGTTTTTTCCATGGACAGTAAACAGACATATTAGGAAGAAAATACTTGAATTCCTTAGTAAAGTGTTTTCCACTTACAGCATGTGAGCACTATAAATTAGTCTGAAAAGTAAATTGAGGTCCCACATTTACAAAAGATAACAGATTTGCTTTTTTTAAGAAGTCCATTCTTGTACTTATAATCTAAGTGGAATCAGTTTTACATAAAATCATTTGTTTCCTCTTTTAGCAAATTATTTTCCAGCATCTGATATTACACTACATGAGCGTTTCTCAAAACTGCAGAAGACATGCAATGCAGATGTAAATGAAATTGAATTGAATTCAAATCCAGAAATTCACAGGTAATGATTGATTACTGCATTCTTGTTTAACTCAAAGTGAACCTCAGAGCAGATTTTCGATGGAATTGCTTACTGAACTTGCTCTATATTTTGGTGCGTATTTGTGACCCCAAAATACGTCTCAGGCAAGCAGGTGCTGGACCAGTCCACATCAGTAGAATAGGCTGCATGTATGCCATTGAAAAGTTTTGTTTAAATGAGTAGGACTCTGAAAATGTATACTTGCCTGATTTTGATTTTACTGTGTCCATGGTACTTATCTACAGAAGTTATCATTTAAAGAATGAACGATGGTTCTCATGCCATTGAAATCATGTGTTGGTTGCTTCTTGCAATCGCAAATGGCTGCTCTGGGGACAGCTGGATGAAAATAGGTGTCATCTGCTGTAGGAATTTGTTCAAGCTGGTGTAAGGTAGGTTTATCAGTGTTAGAACGCTATCACCAAAACAAAGTTGGAAGGTGCAGATACTAATGATTTGGGAACTATAAAAACTTTCTGGGCTCAGCGCCATAGCCTAGTGGCTGGGGTCCTCACCTTGCATGCGCTGGAATCCCATATGGGCACCAGTTCGTGTTCCAGCTGCTCCGCTTCCCATCCAGCCTCCTGCCTGTGCCCCGGGAAAGCAGTGGATGATGTCCCAAAGCTTCGGGACCCTGCACCCGTGTGGGAGACACTGAAGAAGCTCCTGGCTCCTGCCTTCATTGCAGTTCAGCTCTGGCCATTGAGGCCACTTGGGAAGTGCATTTGCACATGGAAGATCTTTCTGTCTCACCTTCTCTGTCTAAATCTGACTTTCTAATAAAAATATATAAATCTTGTAAAATAAAAAAAACTTCCTGTAATGCTGTTCAAAATTAATGACTGTCCTAGAGATTAACGTATTAGATGAAAAGCCACCTGGTGGTAGCAAGTTTATTGTCTTTTCTTCAGGACATACCAGCTATATTTGAAGTCTCATTTTTTTCTTTAAAAACAAAACAAAACATTTGCTTGTTTCCATTGGAAAGACAAAGGGATTGTTCATCTGCTGGTTCATTCCCCAAATGGCCACAATGGCCAGCGCTGAGCTGATCTGAAACCAGGAGCCAGGGGCTTCTTCTGGATCTCCTGTGGGTGCAGGATCCAAAGGCCTGCAAACATGGAGCTGGATGGGAAGTGGAGCAGCTGGGACACAAGCTGGTGCCCATATGGAATGCTGGCACTGTCAGGCAGAGGATTAGCCACTAGTTGAGTGATCACACCCACCCCTGGAGTTCCATTCTGTAGTAGCAGAATTAGGATGTCGGCATATAACATAAGTTTCAGAAAGTAATGTGATTTTATTCATTACTCTAGGAGGATTGATATGTCTTTGGCTGAGCTGCAGAATAGACAAACTGCTGTTTATGACTCAGAACAGGTAAGTGAATCCAAGTTTTGACAAGGTGTCATCTTACTGCCCTGCTAATGGGAAAGAGGAAGAAAGTGGAAGCACGTGAGGAAGGACTGAGACGTAGAAACGTGAACTAGAAACATCTGCTCAGGTTATTCTGCTGATTGAGCAGGCTAAAGTAAAAATACTGAGGAAAAACAAACCTATTTCCAAAGAAGGATAACGTGTAGAGAAAACAGCTCTTAAAATTGATATGAAATTGCAAACATTTAAGGTTAATTCCGCAACTCTGCATTGTAACGTTCCTGGAATGTTCAATACCTGTTTTTCCAGCAGAGTCATGTGGAATGTATTTTGAAGTTGCACCTGAGATGAATATGACGGAACTAAGTTTCTTTTGATAGGGGCATTCAGTGTAATTGTAGAATATAGCAAAATAGTAAAAAAAAAAAAAACGAAATGAAAGAAATTTCTCACTAGAGGTGTGATGCGTGAGGTTCCTATCTAACACTTCCTCTGTTTGCTAATTAGAAAAGCAATCTTCTTGATTAGGACTCATGGAGAAAACCGGCTCTTGTTAGAGGAAGTATATCAAGTTATAGGAGAACTAATTTATTCATTGAGAGTACAGTGTTTTTAGAGGAGAGACTACATTTCTGACACAACATATAAGTAATTCTATTTTTGAAATGCATGTAATTGTTGAATTTTGGGGGTAGCTATTGAATAAATGATAGTTTCAAAATCACATATAATTCAATCATCTTAAAATAATTTTTATCATCTTCAGTCTTAAATCTGGTATTTTGATGTTTTATGTTTCTATTTGCTTAATTGCTACTAATAATTTTTTAGTGTAAAACCTGATTTCCCCATGACCTTTTTATGTTTGTGGATTTTTTTTAAAGTTTTAATTAGCTTTTGTAGTAATTGGCATTTCTTGCTGACCTCCATAGAGTATTACTATAATTTGAATCATTGTACATTATTCTTTTGAGTTAAGTTTATCATCGTTTAATTATTTTCCCATTTTATCTGTTCACATTTTTGTGTAATATTTAGAATATATTCATTCTAGGTCTGTAGTTTTTCTTTGAGATACTCTCCCATCAATGAGATTCTGGATTCTCTCTTAGGAACATTCCTGACTGTAGTGTCAGTTGGGTTCTAAAATATTTTTATCGGGTAACTGTACCATTAGCAGCATGATAAGTACAAGATGATTTATTTAGGACTTTTATTTAAGGTTCTTGTCAGATAATGACCTTTATGCAACTAACAGTAATGTGAATAACTTGTCTTTTGTCGAAATTCCTCAGACTGTGGTGAAAATAATAGATCCAAATGACCTACGACATGACATTGAAAGGAGGAGAAAAGAACGGCTGCAGAATGAAGATGAGCACATTTTGTATATAGCTAGTGCTGCAGAGAGGTAATCAGTAGATGGTTTCAGCATATTTTTTCAATTTTTTGTGTGATTATTTCTTGTAGTTGAGGGATTTGACCATCTCCATTTTATATGCTTAAGTGGAATTTATTAAAATACTTCAAAGTTACTCAGTAGTCATCGTATGTGGTTTGATTTTAAGAAAATATGACATAGGTGGGGTGTTTGAGGTCTTCGTAGAACTTGTTTAAAATTTGATTTTGATGTAAGGTTAGGACTAATTGAAACATGGTTGAAGTGTATATTTGGCACACAGGGCGGTGATAGGATGAATGTGTGGCGTGGCTGGCCACGCCCCCCACTTGTTTCTGAGAAGCAGAGATGCACAAGGACAGAAGGAGCTCCTGAAGTACCTTCAGCAGCCTGGCCTGAGCCGAGCTGAAGCCAGGAGCCGAGAACCCATTGCAAGTCACACATGTGGCTAGCAGAGAGCCAGTTGCTGCAGCTGTCACCCGCTGTCCCCAGAGTGCACATCAACAGGAAGCTAAGGTTGTGTGCAGAGCCAGGACTTGAGCCCACACACATAAGAGACAGTGATCCAACCGCTATCTTCACTTTACTGCTAGTCCAAATGCCTGCCCTGACTCTGCTCTTTAATCATACAAGCTCACTTACATCCTTTTCTTGAGTTAGCAGCTTTAAGAAGCCAGGCAAACAGGATTTTAAAATCAGATTTAAGACGACCAGCATATTACAAAGACCATATAGTGCCCCCGGGGTATATCTTTACCCTGGGAGGTGATTGAGAGTTTGAGCGTTAGAGTTTGGGGTTAGGTGTGAATTCATTGCCCAGCTGTTAGACTCCTAGCTGTGTGACTCAGTTTAGACAAATTATTTAGTCTGTGTTTCCTCATCTGTAAAACAGGAATAAGAATATTTACCTCACAGTGATGGTTAACATCAAGCAAAGTGGTAAGTGTAAGATAGATTAGCTGATCACTGTAAACATTATTAATGTTAGGTTTCAGAATGATATTAAAGCATGCTCAAATATCTTATTCCAAAGTATCTTTTGCTAGGTCTGTGGAATTACTGAATTTGTATTGGTTACTTGGTATCATATAGTTGAGCCATGAGGGTTTTGAAAAATTTGAGATAGAACCATATAAATGATTTTCATAATTTTTATTAGATTCTGAGTTATATGACCATCTTTAGTACCCATATACAAAATATTTCATTACCTCAGAAGGAAACATGGTATCCATTAGCTGTCAGTCTCTGCTTCTCTTCAGCCTGGCAACTATTCCTATGGATTAGCCTATTGTTATTTTATATAAATGCAGTCACATAATATATATATATATATGTTTTCTATGACTGATTTTTTCATGTTAGCCTAATGTTTTCAGTGTTGACCCATCTTGTAACATAAGGATTCCTTTTAATTGTATGGACATATCATGTTTTGTTTATCTGCTTAACACTTGTTGGCTGTTTGAGTTACTTTGCTTTAGCATTATTATAAATAATGGTGCTATGAACAGTTGTTTGTAACATTTTTTATGTAGACATATGTTTTCATTTCTCTTCAGTATATTCCAAGGCGTGGAATTGATGAGTTGGGTTCTAACTGTATTTAACTTTTTAAGATACTGGTAGACTGTTTCCCGGAGTGGCTGTACTGTTTTCTATTCATATCAGCAGTGTGTGAGGAGTCCAATTTCTCTACATCCTCGCCAGCACTTAATGTCATTTGGTTTTTTTAATTGACATAGAACCTTTAATTTCTCACTTTATCCTAATTCAGTAAGAAAAATATTTCATTTTAGCCTGCTATCTTAGAAATTCAGCTTACTGGGGCTGGCACTGTGGCACAGCACTGATATCCCAGTTGAGCACCAGTGTGACTCCAGGCTGCTCCATCTCTGATCAGCTCTCCTAGTGCATGGAAAGCAATAGAGGATGACCCAAGTGTTTGGGCCCCTGCACCAACATGGGAGACCTGGAAGAAGCTTCTAGCTCCTAGCTTCAGCCTGGCCCAGCCCCAGGACAATGCAACATTTGCAAAGTGAACCAGCAGATGGAAGATTTCTCTTTCTCTCTGTAACTCTGCCTTTGAAATAAAAACTTGGTTTATCACAGTTGACTTCATTATATTTTTTAAGCAATTTTTAAGATCAAGTAAATATATGCTTTATGTAGAAAATCAAAAAACTGAAGCATAATAAAATCATAAATCACAAGATGTAGTGATTTCCCATCTGCAGAGTTATTCCTTAGAAAGTTGGAGACTGCGTTTGCTCACCATGTGTCCCCCTTGCCTTGGGCTCCTGCTTGTATTTGTTGAGTGAATGAACGAATATTTTCCAAAAGAATAGAGAGATGTAAAATTGTGATTAATGTCGATCTGGATTACTATTCCCTCATGCACTAGGCCCTCTCACGCCGACTAACACTCGGGGATTCTGTCGCGTCTCTGTGCGCTCCCAGTCTCTTGGCCTGATGTCTGTGTCTTCTCCCATTTCACTGTTTCTCGTCTCTTAACCAATGTTACCAGGATCGCTGCAGTGTGATTAAGATTTTATGTTATAATTTGAGTATGGGGTGTGTGTAATGAAACAGCTTTAAAATAATTTGAGAGTACAATAGCAGTGCCAGGCAGTTTACAGGGCAACATCAGTTCTTATTCTTGCTGTTCTAATAGCCTGTGATCTGTATTGAACTAGGATTAACTATATGAAGGTATTTTGTTCATTTATTCAACACATAGTAATGTATTCATTCTGGTTACTGTTCTAAACACTGGGATATGACAGAAAACTACACAAACCCCTGTCTTTATGGCACTTAAGATTTGATAGTAGGAGAAAGAAAATAAATAAGTACATGACAGTGAAGTGATAGGTAAAAAATAAAGCAGAAAAATTAATTTAATAGGAAAGAGTGATATATATATGATCTGATTATATTTGTGATATTCATATAGTATGCTTAAGACTTTTCCAAAAAAATTAGCAGGAATGTAAATTAACTTAGGGTTATTTGAAGGGATAATATTTAAAGAGAGGAACAGTAAATACAAAGACCCTAAGGGAGGAGTGTGATCCTCAGTAGGATTGCCATGTAGTGAAATAAGGAGTGAGTTAGTAAATGAAACCAAATCATGAAGAAATTGTGAAGGACATTAATACTTGGTATTTCAGTGTTGATAGTAATACAAGCTAGTACAACCATTTTGTAAGACACTGTGGAGATCCTCAGAAATCTGAACATAGATGTACCATATGACAAAGCCGTCCCATTCCTGGGAATTTACATAAAGGAAATGAAGGTAACACATGAGAGAGTTATTTATATCTCCGTGTTTATAATGGCCCATTTCATAGTAACCAAGATGTAGAATTAACCCACATGTCCGTCAAGTGATGACAGAATAAAGAAATTATGGTATGTCTACACTGTAGAATACTGCTCAGCCATAAAAAATGAAATGTTGTCTTTTGCAACAAAATGGATGTAACTGGAGACCATGATGCTTAGTGAAATAAACCAGTTCCAAAAAAGACATATATTTTCTCTGGTAATGTGGTAGTTATTTCAGAATACCAAAAAACAGTTGTATATTAAGAATGAAACTGACATCTTCTGACTTGATGATTGTTTATATTGTTGTGGACAATGGTCTTTCTACTTTTCACTTGTTGAACACTATGGTTAGTGGTGCACTTAAGCCTGTGATTATAAAGTAAAAGTATGTTACTGCAGAAATTAAAGGAATAAAAAGAAGGAGGGGGGTTGAAGGAGGAAGGGAAGTATGGTTGTCTTCTTAAAATTGTATCTTTGCAATACATGAGATGTTATCTTTATATGAAAAATAAAAATAATTTTTAAAAAGAGTTTGCATTTTACTCTGTGATTAGAAAACATTTTGAAATCTTACCAGAAAGACATGATTTCACTTAAAATTTTTTTTATTAATTTTTTATTACAAAGTCAGACATACAAAGAAGAGGAGAGACAGAGAGGAAGATCTTCCATCTGATGATTCACTCCCCAAGTGAGCCGCAACTGCGGGTGCTGCGCCGATCCGAAGCCGGGAACCAGGAACCTCTTCTGGGTCTCCCACGCGGGTGCAGGATCCCAAGACTTTGGCTTTGGGCCGCCCTCGACTGCTTTCCCAGGCCACAAGCAGGGAGCTGGATGGGAAGTGGAGCTGCTGGGATTAGAACTGGCGCCCATATGGGATCCTGGTGCGTTCAAGGCAAGGACATTAGCCGCTAGGCCACCACACTGGGCCCAATTTCACTTAAATTTTTAAAAGATCATTCTGATTGCTTGGTGCAGAATGGACTGTAAAAACTAAAGAAAAAAACTTTTCTTTCTCATATAAGACAAGATTAGATGGGCCAAGCATTGTGGTGCAGTGGATTAGGCTTCTGTTTGGAACACCTTCATCCTCTGTTGGAGTGCCAGTCCATTCCAGTTCAGCTTCTTGATAAATGTAACTGAGAAGGCAGCAGCTGATGACCCACGTGCTTGAGTTTCTGCCACTCATATTGGAGACCAGATGGAATTTCTGGCCTTGGCTTCAGTCTGCCTAGCCCTGACTATTGACATATATTTGGAAGTGAACCAACAGAGGTATGATCTGTCAGTCAGCCTTCCCAGTTTAAAAAAAAAAAAAAGGAAGTCTTTATAATAGAATGGCCTGCTGAAGGAACAGGGCTGCTTAGGTCTTACCCCTTCTATAGCCTCTGTGCCTAATTTGGACCTAACGGTTCAGGATGAGTATGTTCTAGCATTGCATCTTTGTTCTAGCCTTTCCTTCAAAGATTTCCTGAAATTTATATATGATGATTTAGCACTTTGTCCAGGATATTACCCTATGGCCATACCTAGCCTGAGAGAGACTGGGAAATCTATTCTTCAACCTGAGCATTCATTTGCCTGGTGAAAAAATAGCAAAGTAATTTTTTAGAGACTGACAAGTATGAAAGATTTACAGACAGAACAATCTTCTGTCTGTTGGTCCATTCCCTAAAGGACCCCAGTGCCAGAAGTGAGCTGATCCAAAGTCAGGAGTTTCTACCAGGTCTCCTATGTGGGTGCAGGGTCTCAAGGACTTGGAGCCTCCACTACTGTCTCAGGCCTGTTTATGGCCAGAAGCTGGATGGGAAGGGGAACAGCCAGGACATGATTGGTGCCCATATGCAATATGCTGATGCTTGTAGGTGGACTATTAGTTTATTGAGACATCGTGCCAACCCTGTAACAGGGTTTCTAAAAATTATTTAGGGGTCCAACTGAACTTGAACTGTGGTGATGCAACAAGGTGGAGGAATCCACCATGGGGAGAGGGTTTGGGGAGGGGTGGAGAATCCCAGTACCTATGAAACTGTCACGTAATACAATGTAATTAATGAATAAATTAAATAAATAAATCTTTAAAACCTACAAAAAAATTATATGCAAAAAAATTATTTAGGGGCTGGTATTGTGGCACAGTGGATAAAGACTGCTGGACTGGTGTTGTGGCAGCTGATAAAACTACCACCTATGGGCCCAGCACGGTGGCCTAGTGGCTAAAGTCCTGGCCTTGAAAGTACTGGGATTCCCATATGGATGCCAATTCTAATCCCAGCAGCTCCACTTCCCATCCAGCTCCCTGCTTGTGGCCTGGGAGAGCAGTTGAGGACGGCCCAAAGCCTTGGGACCCTGCACCCGTGTGGGAGACCTGGAGGAAGTTCCAGGCTCCTTGCTTTGGATCAGACTGGCAAAGCTCCAACCATTGTAGTTACTTGGGGAGTGAATCATCAGATAGACGATCTTCCTCTCTTTCTCCTCTCTGTATATCTGACTTTGCAATAAAATAACTCTTTTTTTTTTTACATTTTTTTTTCTTTAATATTCATTTATTCATTAATTACATTGCATTACATGACACAATTTCATAGGTACTGGGATTCCCCCCCCTTCACCCCAAACCCTTCCCCCATGGTGAATTCCTTCACCTTAATGCATAACCACAGCTCAAGTTCCGTTGAGATTCCCTAATTAAAAGTTTACACCATACAGAGTCCAGCATCCCACTTGTCCAGTTCAAGTTCAACGGCCTCTTAGGGAGGCCCTCTCAGGTTTGAAGGCAGAGCCAGCAGAGCGTCACCTCGATCAATTAGAAGCTCCAACATATCATCAGCTACCATCTACAATGCTGGCACTATAATGACCTGGGAAAAACAGGGGAAGGTGACCTAACTACTCGGACCCCTGTCTGAGATGAGCATTGTTAATATTTATTGCACTTAATGCTAGTATTTGGTACATTTGGTTTTTCTGAGCATGTGTGTATGTGCTTTAAATAGTTGAAGTTGTGCTGAATATATGGGTTTGTACTCTGTTCTGTGTTTGGCTAAAGGTTTGTTTGAAAGGGAGGGAGGGAAACAAACAGGAAGCTTCCAGTGTGCTGGTTTACATCCCAAGTGGCTGCAACAGCAAAGGTTGGACCATACCAAAGACCCCCATCTTGGTCTCCAGTGTTGGATAAAATGGGCCTAAACACTTGGGCCATCTTCCACTGTTTTTCCCAGGAGCTGGATTGGAAGTTGAGCAGTTAGGACTGGAACCCGCATCCATATGGGAAAACCAACATTGCAACTGGCTTCTTAACCCACTATGCTGCAATGTTGACCCTTGCCCTATTTTGTCTTATTAGCATGTGAGCACTTTGACATAAGGTTTTGTTTTTTTTTTTAACATTTTAAAAAACCTTGGGTTTCTGTTTCAGATCAGATTCTGGTGACAAAATGAGCCGTTCACAATGCCTTCTCTGAAGGAATCTCATTTTTTGATTCACAGGCAGGTGTATCAGTTGTTTGAAACACAGAGTGATGTTACAAATCCACAGATGCGCTGTGTGCACATAGTGGGTGCTTCCCAGTCTGCATTAGAAGGCTTAATGAAAGAGGTTCAATTGGAGCTAAATCTTGAAGTTACTCTCAATGGAAGGCATTGCGTGTTTATGGCGTGCAAGCAGGGAAGTTGTAGTGTTTGCCAGGAAGCACACGTAGTGAAATATTGCTGAATGGTGTACCTTGGGGAGACAAGCGAGGCAGCTGACTAGGCAACAAGGCCCGAGCATGAAGGGCCCAGGGCTTGTGATGGGGTACATCTGTCCTGACGGCAGCGGGGAACCTCCAGGAGGGCTGGAGGTAGTGAACATTTGAGTCACTGCAAAAGAGGTCCTGCAGAGGACAGTGGAAGAATCTTAGCATCATGAGGAGGTGTGCGATGTGACCAGAGTGGAGTCCCCAGCAGAATGGAATGAGGCTTCAAAGATCAGGAAAAGCCTACGGCTGAACCTCCCTCCGAACCTGCGTGGGAAGAGCCTGTGGCGGCCTCAGGACCTCACCGAGGGCAGGAAGAGGGAGACCACGCTTCGCTGCTGGAGCTCAGCAGCACCTGTGGCTTCAGCTCTGCCAGTGAGGTCTGGGAGGCAGCCGCAGCCCTCCCCTCTGATGGATGAGCTTGGGCTGTGAGCTGCTGCTGCTGCTTGTACCAATGAGGGTCTCGGGGAGGTCAGCGAGCAGTGCTGGGAGGGCTCTGGAGCAGTAACTGGCTTTTCGGCACACATTGCACACGGCAGCCAGGGAAGCATGTGCTGGGAACCCTCATGGAGCGTCTCGGTTTCCCCATGCTGCCGACGTCTGCCTCACCTAAGGCTTTACCATGAAGGCTTCAGCCCTAAATGGTAGGTCATTGAGTATTGTACTGCTTTGTTGCTTTTTGATATATATTTGTGGAGAAAGGGCAAACTAATAAGAAACTTTTCTCTTTCATCTTATTAGGAGTAAATCAGCATTCCGCTTTTCTAAAGGTGAAGAATATTCTTGCTGAAGAATTCCAAGGACCTGCACAATTTATAAAATCAGGTGTTAGAAAATCTATTCAGAAACTATACAAGGTAAGATTGTAAGGCCAACATTTTCATTTTAAAAAAAAAAAGATCTGTGGAAAAGCAGATTTATAGAGAGAAGGAAAGACAGATATTCCATCCACTGGTTCATTCCCTAAGTGGCCTTAACAACCAGAGCTGAGCCAATCCGAAGCCAGGAACTCTTCCGGGTCTCCCATGCTGGTGCAGGGTCTCAAAGCCTTGGGCCGTCCTCAACTGCTTTCCCAGGCCAAAAGCAGGGAGCTGGATGGAAAGTGGAGCAACCGGGATACAAACTTGCACTCATATAAAATCCTGGCTTATGCAAAGTGAGAATTTTAGCCACTGAACCATCATGTTGGGCCCAGTTTTTTCATTTTTGTATATTGTTCTATGCAAATGTATGTGTATGTACAGGGATTTCCAATAGGTTTCATAGTATTTTTCATTAAATATATAATACAAGATTCTCTTAATTGTACTTCTTACAGTCTTAAGGTTTGGGGGAAATGGTTCTCTGATAATTTAAATACTATAAAATCCAATCTTCTAGGTAAATAATTTATTGCTTTTCATTGAATTTACCAAGATGTGTAAGCACCATAGTATGGTTTTAGAATACTTTGGTTATCTAGTAAGAGCCCCCGTGGCTGTTAGATACTCACTATTCCCACCCCTCCTCCAACCAAACATTAGCATACTTGCTGTTTTACAGAGTTACCTTTTTATAGGGTAGCTCACAAAATGGTTGCTGGCGTCTATAAGTGTTAACTGAGGTGGAGACCAGAGTCTGTTTGGACCTATTGTTAGCCATAATATCCCATTACTTGCTTCTTTTTGCAAGAAGCTAGTTACTGCCCTGCCCACACTCAGAAGAGGGAAGCACTGATAGGAATTTCTGGGAGCCATAGCAGTCGCAACCTAATTCTCTCTGTATTAGGCTGCACAGAAAATGCAGTAAATAGAAGATTCCGTGAATGTTGGTTTTAGCAAATGGCAACCATCTTGAGAATAGGCCCTGCTTTTCCCACCAGAGGACGTGAGTCGCCAGGTACAGAATCACGGATGTAGCACTTTCTCGTATTTCTGATTCCTTCCACACGTGACCGGAGCACATCCTCAAGTCAGTGAGTGATCTGAGTCAGCAAAGCCAACCTCCACGTCGTAGACGGCTTGTGTTCTGCTTACACAGCAGGAATGCTTGAGCCATTCCTGATAATGATGGTGTTCTTTACTGGGTGCCTGAGCAAATGCTAGGCTTATACTCAGTTTTCTAAAAGCCATCCATTGTATTCTACAAGAGTTTTTATAAAAATACTTTTCACCTGCCCTTCACAGACTACTATTGTTTGTAGAAAAGATGGAGGTATGTGAGGGTTTTCTGGCTAGGCTGCATGCGTTCTGCTCTGTAGTCTATTTCTCTACATTTTGAATGCACTTTATATGGTAAAATGAACTTGTAAAAATAGACTTTAAAGTACACTAACCCGGGCCCAGCGACATGGCATAGCGGCTAAAAGTCCTCGCCTTGAACGCCCCGGGATCCCATATGGACGCCAGTTCTAATCCGGGTAGCTCCACTTCCCATCCAGCTCCCTGCTTGTAGCCTGGGAGAGCAGTTGAGGACGGCCCAAAGCCTTGGGACCCTGCACCTGTGTGGGAGACCTGGAGGAAGTTCCTGGCTCCCAGCTTCGGATCAGCACAGCACCGACCCGTTACGGTCACTTGGGGATTGAGTCATCCAACCAAAGATCTTCCTCTCTGTCTCTCCTCTCTGTGTATCTGACTTTGCAATAAAAATTTAAAAAATAAATCTTAAAAAAAGTACACTAGGGCCCGGGGCAGTGGCCTAGCGGCTAAAGTCCTTACCTTGAACGCCCCGGGATCCCATATGGGCGCCGGTTCTAATCCCGGCAGCTCCACTTCCCATCCAGCTCCCTGCTTGTGGCCTGGGAAAGCAGTCGAGGGCGGCCCAATGCATTGGGACACTGCACCTGTGTGGGAGACCCAGAAGAGGTTCCTGGTTCCCGGCTTCGGATTGGCACAGCACCAGCCGTTGCGGCTCACTTGGGGAGTGAATCATCAGATGGAAGATCTTCCTCTCTGTCTCTCCTCCTCTCTGTATATCTGACTGTAATAAAATAAATAAATCTTTTTAAAAAAATACACTAACCCAAGCCGATTTTTTCATGCAGAATTATACTGTGCATAATACAGATCTCACTACTCAGACACTCTTTGAAGCTGACAGAAAACATCAAAACAAGAGACAATAAGGGCCTGCTGTGGTAGCCTCGTCGCTAAAGTCCTCGCCTTGCACATGCCAGGATCCCAAATGTGTGCCAGTTTTAATCCTGGCTGCCCCACTTCCCATCCAGCTCCCTGTTTGTGGCCTGGCAAAACAGTCGAGGACAGCCCAAAGCCTAGGGACCCTGCACCCGTGTGGGAGACCTAGAGGAAGCTCCTGGCTCCTGGCTTCGGATCAGCTCGGCAATGGCCATTGTAGCCACTTGGGGAGTAAGCCAGTGCACAGAAGTTTTGTCTCTCCTTCCCTCTGTAAATCTGACTTCCCAGTAAAAATAAATAAATCTTTAAAATATAGAAGCATTATTGGATGCTATTTTGTATTTAATTCTGACTTTGGGTGTATGCTTTGGGCAGAATGTTTCACGTATTAATAAATTGAAAGCTGTCCTGGTGTTCTTTAAAATAGTAACTATAAGCTGGAGTTTCTGGAAATTTTAATTACCTGTAAACAGTGATGATGACCTCTTCCTTCAGTGCATGGTATTCAAATATTTTTTTAAAGATTTATTTATTTTTATTGGAAAGGCAAATATACAGAGAGGAGGAGAGACAGAGAAGATCTTCCGTCCAATGATTCACTCCCCAAGTGACCGCAACGGTTGGAGTTGAGCCGATCTGAAGCCAGGAGTCAGGAGCTCTTCCGGGTCTCCCACTCAGGGTCCCAAGGCTTTGGGCCATCTTCGACTGCTTTCCCAGGCCACAGGCAGGGAGCTGGATGGGAAGCAGACCTGCCGAGGTTAAAACCGGCACCCGTATGGGATCCCGGGTCGTGCAAGGCAAGGACTTTAGCCACTAGACCTCACTGCCAGGACCTTCAAATATGTTTTTCACACTGGAACCATTGTTCAGGCATCACATACAGATAAAACAGATAAAGCTGGAATGGTGCATTCTAATTGTTCACATACATGTATTTTATATAAGTGATAGTTTTTGATAAACTAATACGTTTCATCATCCAGAAAACCTCATCCTTCACACAAATAGAATAAGAACTACAGTCAAAATACTATGTCTATCTCTTTTCTTTATTTATATTTTTAAATTTTATATTTATTTTTGTTAAAGTACATTTATTTTGCTTTATATCAGATGCACACACACATACACACACACACACACACACACACATACACAGAGAAAAAGAGATGTTCCATCCACTGACTCACTCTCCAAATGACTGTAATGATCTGGGCTGGTCCAAAGCCAAGCAGCAGGAACTCCAGTGTCCCAAATGGAGACTGAGCAGCAGGGCCCCACATTTATGGGGGATCTTCTGCTGCCTTCCCAAGTGTTAGAGCAGGGAGATGGACTGGAAGTGAAAACCGTGGGATTTGAATCAGTACCCATATGGAATGCTTGCACGGTGGGCGGGCAGTTAGTTTGCTATGACACTATGCTGGCTCCTAGAAACTGAGGTGCTTTTAAAATCCATTTTGTTTGGCCTTCCCCTTCATTATAGGCACTTCAATTCATATTTTCCCCTATTCTTTTTTTTAAGATTTATTTATTTTTTATTACAAAGTCAAATACACAGAGAGGAGAAGAGACAGAGGAAGATCTTCCATCCGATGATTCACTCCCCAAGTGAGCCGCAACGGGCCGGTACGCGCCGATCCGAAGCCGGGAACCAGGAACCTCTTCCGGGTTTCCCACGCGGGTGCAGGGTCCCAAAGCTTTGGGCTGTCCTCGACTGCTTTCCCAGGCCACAAGCAGGGAGCTGGATGGGAAGTGGAGCTGCTGGGACTAGAACCGGCGTCCATATGGGATCCCGGTGCGTTCAAGACGAGGACTTTAGCTGCTAGGCCATGGCGCCGGGCCCTTTTCACCCTATTCTATCTCTTTCCTCTGTTCCTCTCCCTCAATGGCAATATGATGGACTTCTGAGAGGGGAGACCTCCAGTGCCTATTAAACTGTGCCATAAAATAAAGGAAAAAAGTGAAAGTAGTCAGCCCCTAAGGAGAAAGTTCCAAGGTAGCACGAGCCGAAAGGTAGTATGGATTTTCTCAGGATCATAGACTGGGGGGTATTGGAGTGACTTGGCTTCTTGAGAGACAAAATTTCTTGATATTGAAGATTTTCTTCTTTTTAACCAGAGATTAACATAATCTGTTAGCATTATATGGATACATTTTTATTTAGTGGTTTATTTATCTAAAATGTTTGACATTAGGTTCATAAAAATAGCTGTGGCCATCGAATAAACATGTTTTACACTCTCTTCGTCCGTTGAGTGAGGAGGCATCAATGCAACTGAAAATGAGAAGTTGGCATCACTTGCAGACAGCAAAGCTAGGCTCAGATTAAGTACTTCTAAGCGTTACGCATCTTTTCTCAGATCTAGTTGATAGTAGTATTTTTCTAATATCAATCACAGATTTATTTCCTACTGTTTTTCCTTTAGCACTAATTCTTAGGAAATCTTTAGCATTAACTCTTAGAATTTTTTTTTTTTTGCAAATTTATTCAGAAGCCTTTCCTCTTGACCTATCATTTGAAGTTATGTAATGTAGATTTGCTTACAAGCTCAAAGATTTTTTTTTAGGGCCCAGCGCAGTAGTGTAGTGGTTGAAGTCCTCACCTTGCATATGCCGGGATCCGATATGGGTGGTGGTTCTAATCCCGGTGGCCCTGCTTCCCATGCAGTTCCCTGCTTGTGGCCTGGGAAAGCAGTCCGGGACAGCCCAAGGCCTTGGGACCCTGCACCCACGTGGGAGACCCGGAAGAGCTCCTGACTCCTGGCTTCGGATTGGCTCAGCTCCAGCCATTGCGGTCACTTGGGGAGTGAATCATCGGACAGAAGATCTTCCTCGCTCTCCTTCTCTTCTCTATAACTCTGCCTTTCCAATAAAAACAAATAAATCTTTTTTAAAAAAAAAAAGATTTTTTTAGTAAAATAGTGGGAGGAAATAATTATTCCTAAGAAAAGGAAATGTTTTGTTAAAATTTGTCTTATATGTGAGCCAGGTAGTCATCAGTGTATTAAGTAGGTAAGAACAAACGTGGCAGTCTCAATTAGTACTGATATATCAATTTTGTGTCAATTGTCCTAATAAAATTATAGTGTCATGGCAATTCTTTTTCACCTGAAATTTCTATAGCCTTACGAGAATAAGTGTAAAACAGACCTGGACCTGGCGTAATTTGGTTTTTTGTAAACATACACACTCCAAAATAAGCCTCTTTTAGTTCCATTTTTGCACAAACGTTTTATGAACCCCTCATGTTTCAAGTGCTGTTCGTCTTGTTGTGAGTTTTCATACTTGACTGCCTGACAGCTGTTTCCTTTGGAAGCAACAGCAGCAGGTGTAGCAGGATCAGTTCACATGACTAAAGCCCAGCTTGTCCCTCTGGCACTGCCTGAGTTGCTGCTTAATCTAAGTTTTGTTGTTATAGAAGAAACAAAGATGATATGAAGAGGTCTTTTACTTAATGAAACATTTGCAGTGTCTGTAAACAATTTTATTGCCTCACCTAGGACTAATAATGTGTTGTTACAATAACTTAAGCAGTGTAATTGCTTCATGTTTTTCTTTTTTCTTTTTTTTGCTTTTTAGAAATATCAAGAAAATTTTTCATGTATTTCATAGGTACAGTTCTAAGATAAGCATACTTTCTTCCCTTCCTCTTTCTCTCCCTCACCAAATCCCCTTCCATTTCTGCTTTTCTTTTTTTGAAATTTTTTCAGAAACATAAGTTGTGGGCCTGAAGTAATGGCTCAGTGGCTAAATCCTCACCTTGCATGCGCTGGGATACCATGTGGACACTGGTTCTAATCCCAGCTGCCCCGCTTCCCATCCAGCTCCCTGCTTGTGACCTGGGGAGGCAGTAGAAGACGGCCCAAAGCCTTGGGACACTGCACCCGCGTGGGAGACCCAGAAGAAGCTCCATTATCCTGGCTTCTGATTGGCTCAGCTTTGATCATTGTGGCCATTTGAGGAGTGAACCAGCAGATGGAAGATCTTTCTCTGTATTTCTCCTTCTCTCTGTAAATCTGATCTGCCTTTCCATAAAAATAAATAGATCTTTAATAAAGAACATAATTTATTCCACTGTATAATCATAGGCTTAATGTACCACTAACCATAATATTCATCAAATAAAAAGTAGAAAGACCACTGTTCCAGGGGAGTATAAATAAGGGTTAAAAAGAACAATCAGTGGTTGGTGTTGTGGCAAAGTAGATTAAAATGCCAGCTGTTGCACTGCCATCCCTTATAGGTGCCAGTTAATGCCCCAACTACTCCACCTGCAATTTAACTCCCTGATGGTATACCTGGGAAAGTTACAGAGGATTACTCACGTGTTTGGGTCCCTATATCCACTGGAGAGACCCATAAAAGCTCCTGGCTCTGGCTTCAGCCTGGCTCAGCCCTGGCTCTTGTGGCCATCTGGGATTTGAACCAATGGATGAAGACATGTCTGTGTTTCTCTGTATCTCCCTTTCTCTCTGTGTAACTGTGCCTTTCAAATAAACAAATCTTTTCTTTTTTTGCAGGTGTATTTATTTTGAAAGTGAAATATACAGAGAGTAGGAGAGACAGAGAAGATCTTCTGTCTGCTGATTTACTCACCAAGTGGCTGCCGTGACTGGAGCTGAGCCAATCTGAAGTGAGGAGCCCAGAGCCTCTTTCAGGTCTGCCAGGCAAGTGCAAGGTCCCAAGGGCCATTCTCAACTGCTTTCCCAGGCCACAAGGCGAAGAGCTGGATGGGAAGGGGGGCTGCCGGGATTAGAACCTGCACCCATATGAAATCCCAGTGCATACAAGGCAAGAACTTCAGCTGCTAGGCTACCACACCAGACCCTCAAATAAACAAATCATTAAGTAGTAGTAATGATAATCAGATCAAAACTCCCAGTATGGTAACCTAGTGGCAGAAGTCCTCGTCTGACATGCGCTGGGATCCCATTTGGGTGCCCGTTCATATCCTGGCTGCCCCACTTCCCTTCCAGCTCCCTGCCTGTGACCTGGGAAACAGTAGAAGAAGGAATGAAGCCTTGGGACCTTCCACCTGTGTGGGAGACCCAGAAGAAACTTCTGGCTCCTGGCTTCAGATCAGCTTATTTCCAGCCATTGCTTCTCTCTGTAAATCTGCCTTTGTAATAAAAATAAATGAATCTTAAAATCAGAAAATATTTCATTTCTATACATTCTTGCACTTTATATTAGCTACCACATATCAGGGGAAATATATAGTATCTGTCTTTTGGAAGCTGATTTATTTCACTAGGCACAGTCATTTCTAGTTACATTCATTTTGTTGCAAAAGCAGGATTTTTTTTTTAATTTTGATCTTTATATAGTTATTAGGGCTCAAATGGTCAAGGGTTACAGGAAAGTGGGTGAGACCATTGTTTCCACATTCTCTCTGTTCCTTCCTATATCTGGGGATAAGGGGAGAGACAAAGGGAGAACCCACACCCACCCTCCCAACCTTCCCAGGTCCTCGATGTGAGCATGCTCCTAGGGTCCTGCTGAAGTGATTTCGTTAGTTCAGCTGTTCTGAATTGCTGCCACTCACCATTCCAAGCATGATGAAATCTCTCCAGAATCCACTGGCTGACATAGTCTACCTTAGCATCTCTGTTTGCCCAGATTTTCACTTCTGACATTTGGCTAGGGTAGTTAATCGATTTGTTCTGTCCTCCATCCTGTTATGGTACCAGGTGTCCTCTAGGCTCCAGTGTACTGCCATGTGCACCTGGATTTGTTGTCCACTGCTCTAAGCCACTGAGGAGGCTCAGCTTTGACCTGTGCACTCCACGGTCAGATCCTGGAACCTGTGATTGTCTTCCTGGTTGCGGTTCTGAGTCTAGCAGTTCGATTGGGGGGATCCCCAAAGAAACTTCGTCTGAGGTGATCCCAGACCTGATTCTTGTGTGTGCTTGCCAGTACAGGGTTCGGCACAGACCATCACTTCAGCCAGCCCATGCATATGCTGGTGGTCGCAATTGCTGGGTTGGTTCTGCCTCCAGCCCTGTCTTCTACACATACCAGTGGGTATTTAAACCCAACCCAGTCCTGCCCACTGCAGACTCAGCCCTCACACAAACCAGTGCGAGCTGCAACCTAGTCAGAGCGACCCGATATAACCCCCACCAGGCCCTCCCCCTGCCCTGGTTCCCATGCTTGCCAGTCTGTCCCATATCCCATTCAGCTCTCATACATGACAGTGGACATTGAAGCCTAGTTAAACACAACCAGCCCCACTGTCCAGCCCACACACGTGCTGGCAGGTCCCACTCTCTGTCTAGCCATGGATGCCCCAGTCCTGTTTCTCACCAGACAGAGTGGCAACCCAAGAGGGAAATGCCCACTATTTCCCTACTGGGCTCACTCCCACTCCTAGATCATGCACTCTTCAGGTGGTTCTACAGTTGACTTGACAGAATTAGCCCCCATGTCAGCATCTGCCAGCTGATGCTGCGGCAGAGCCCAGTCAGCCTACACCCACTCTGACTTACTCTTGCACCAGTAGAATCAGTTAACCCAGCCTGGCTTTTTCCTGGTCCAGTTGACATGAGGCCAACAGGTGTTGTAGCTTTACCCGGTCTGATCTGCTCCCATCCCAACTCATGCTGTCCTCCCATCCGAACTCATGCTCTCCAGTGGAATGGTGATCCAGCAGGGGAGCCCCATGCAGGCCCACTACTGGCTTTTCCCTCTCCTCTCCCCCAGGGTCTCATATGTGCTGGTTGGGTGCTGCGGCCCAGCCTGGCATGGCCTGATATGCCTCAGCTTTTTTTTTTAAAGATTTATTTTTCTTGCAAAGTCAAATATGCAGAGAGGAGGAGAGACAGGAAGATCTTCCGTCCGATGATTCACTCCCCAAGTGACTTCAATGGCTGGTGCTGCGCTGATCCGAAGCCAGGAGCCAGGAACTTCTTCCAGGTCTCATGAAGGTACAGGATCCCAAGGCTTTGGGCCATCCTCGACTGCTTTCCCAGGCTATAAGCAGAGAGCTGGATGGGAAGCAGGGCTGCCAGGATTAGAACCAGGGCCCATTTGGAATCCCAGCGCATTCAAGATGAGGACTTTAGCTGCTAGGCCACCGTGCTGGGCCTTCACCTCAGTTTTTGCCTGTAGGTGCTGTAGCCTGGCCTGGCCAGGCCCACTCCCAATTCCAGTTCAGGTTGGTGGGGACTGTAGCCTAGCCCAGCCCAGCCATCACCCAATCCCAGCCCTCGTGTATTGGCATCTGTTGCAACTGAACCTGACCTGACCCACACTCCATTCTGATGCTTGGATTAGCCAGTAGGTGTTGTGAACTGGTCCTGCCTGATTTGCCCTCAGCCTGCGCCAAATGTATGCCTGTGAGTACCATTCCCTGGTCTGGTCTGGTCTGATCTGACAGTGGAGTTTCCCAGGCTCCTCCATCAGAACCTCTCCCAATGCCAGATCTCCCGTACACGGGTGGGTACATGGGCCAGCCCTACTCAGTCCTCCTTCGGACCTAGCAGGAACAATGGCCGTGCTACAGCCCAGCCTAGCCTGGTCCACATGCAGATGCAGCTCACACCTGGCTCAGCAGGAGCAAAAACCTAGCCTAGCCTGCCCAGCACCTATCCTGGTTCTCACAAGCTCCAGTGGGTGCTGGGGTCAAGCCCAGTTCAGCACTCTCCAGTCCACACTAGTGCAAAGGGACACTGCAGCCATGTCCAGGCCAGAACATGGCTCCCATTCCAGCCCCGTGCTTAACCCAGCCAGGGCGTCCACTTAGCTCCCCACCTAGGTGTTTTCCCAGCTATAGACCTTACACGTGGCAGTGGTTGCTCTGACCCAGCTTGGCATAGTCCCTCACTTGTCATGACCTTTGCCATTGGATGCTGCAGCCTGGCATGACCCAGCCTGTCGATTTGATTCTTTTTTCTGGCTGAGTAGCATTTCATGGTGTAAAGATACCACATTTTCTCTATCAAGTCATCAGCTGATAGATATATGTGTTGATTCTATGTCTTAGCTAGTGTGAACTGAACTGTAATAAACATCTGAGTACAGCTAACTGTTTAATATACTGATTCCATTTAGTTATTCTCAGGAGTGGGATGGCTAGGCCATATGGTATTTTCAGATTTCTGAGGTATCTCCATGGCATCTTCCTTAATGGCTGTGCTAGTTTACATTTCCACCAGCAAGCGTAAAATACATTTTTCCCTACATCCTCACCAGCATTTATTTTTATTTTTATTTTGGATGATAGCTATTCTAATTGGGTGAGGTAAAACCCATTTGTGATTTTTATTTGCATTTCCCTGCTGAATAGTGATTCTGAGCATTTTATTATGTTGTCATTTGTATTTTGTCTTTTTTGAAAGTTGCTTGTTCATATCCTTTGCCTGTTAATGGGATTGTTGTTGAAGTTCTTGAGCTCTTATAGATGCTCATATTAATCACTTCTCAATTGCATAGTTGACAAATATTTTCCCATTGTGTCTGTTACTTCCTTGCTTTGTACAATGTTTACTATGCTATTCAGAAGCTTTTTTAGACTAATACAATCCCACTTCTCTACTTCTGCTTTTATTACTGAATTTTGGGAGTCTTTCCCAGAAGTCTTGACTTACGCTGGTGTCTTACAGTTTCTCTCATGTTTTGCTGTAGTAATTTGATGACAGCAGGTCATAGATGTAGATTTTTGATCTATTGTAAGCTGATTTTTTTTGCATGTATCTTTCTTTTTTTAATTTTGCTTCTTTTTATTATTATCATTTTATGATACAGTTTCATAGGCCCTGGGATTTCCCTTATCCCCTTCTCATCTTCGCTCCCCCTCCTTCAAGTTCCCCTATATTGTTAGTATAGTATAGTTCTTCATTAACAGTTATATGTCCATCATCGCAGGTGTGGACAGTGGCAGAAAGTGCAGCATCCTATTGTCAAGGTATAGTAAACAGTTTCATTTGGAGTCTGTCTTTGGTCTGGAAATAGAGATGCATACTGCATTGTATCTTCACATCTGGATATGATAGTCTCCATTACAGTTACTGTACACCCCCTTAAATAAAAGCCATAAAATAAAATCAACAACAGGAATAAAAAAATAAACTAACAACGTGATGAAGTTAAATAACATGCTACTGAATGACTAATGTGTCGCTGAAGAAATGAAAAAAAAAATCAAGAATCTTGCAGAAAATGATGCTACTGTATGATCTATGAGTCATTGAAGAATTTAATCAGAAGTAAGTGTTTTGAAGAGATGAAACTAACAAAAATATCAAAATCCATGAGATATAGTTTCCACTAATCTTTGTTGGTGAGATATGTCTCCCATAGGGAACAAATAGATGGGTTTTGTGTTTTTAATCCAGTCTCACCTGACATTTGATTGATTGGTTTAAGCCATTTACATTGAGGGTTAATACAAATATGTGGTATTTTGATCCTGTCATTTTAGCAATGGGTTACTCATTAATTTAGTCTTTTGTTGTCATTTTACCGGGATGTTCTTCACATTTACCTCTGGTTTTGCTGGGTGCTATTCCTCTTCTCTGTCAAGAGAACATCTTTATCCTTTGTAGGGCAGGTTTGAAAGAGGCAAATTCTTCAAACGTTTCTGTGGAAGAATTTTATTTCATTTTCATAGTCAAAGAAGACAGGGCCACACCAAAGCCAGGAGCTGGAAACTCGGTGCAGCTCTCCTGTGTGGCTGGCGGAGCGCCAGTGCTCACCCACAGTCTCGCAGGAAGCTGCAGTCAGGAACTCGGGCACTCTGATGTAGTATGTGCACATCCGAAACTGTCTTAACCGCTAAGCCAAATCATCACATCGTTTGTTTCTTTGTTTGTTGAAGATTTATTTATTTATTTATTTGGAAAGGCAGAGTTACGGAGAGAGGAGAGGCACGGAAGATCTTCCATGTGCTGGTTCACTCCACGTGGCTGCGACAGCCAGAGCTGAACCCCAATCTGAAGTCAGGAGGCAGAAGCTTCTTCTGAGTTTCGCACATGGGTGCAGGTGCCAAGCATTTCTGCCCAGCTTTGCTGGTTTCCCAGACTATCAGCAGGGAGCTGGAGCAGAAGCAGAGCACCCAGGACATGAACCAGCTTCCATTAAGCATGCCACCGCAAAGGCTTAGCTTGCTATGCCAGCATGCCAACCCGTGTCATTCTGTTCTTAGTAAACCCTACTTTAAAAACTGTTGTAAATCCTCACCAAAGCTCTTTTTTATCTTACTTCATTTGTTCTGTAATTATTACTGTTTACTTGCTTATTTCCCCAAATAAATGATCAACTCTTTGAGGCTACAGGCTATAGTCAATCTCTAGAAAATTGTTGGACAGGACTTAATCTAATCACACACACACACCCCAAACAGTGCAAAAGCTGAAGAACAATAATCCTGGAAGTAGGGATCCCTGGGTAGATGATTCACTTAGGAGGACTCAGCAAAATCACACAGTAAAATTATCAAACACTAAAGGTGCAGGAGGCAAAATCCTAAGAAAACTACATGTAGATTTCCAGGGTTCCTCTTCCAGTGCAGGCATGTAGAAGGTGCTCCATTCCTGCAGTGGTGCTTTATGACAACACATGTGAAATGTTGCCAGCCTGGGCATCCTACTAGAGGCAGCAGCCAGAGCGTTTATTGGAGGCTGGTCATGATTCACTCCTTGTCAGGCATGTATCCAAATTCCAGACTTCTGAGAGGGAAAGCAAGTGTTCAGCGTAAGGCGTGATACTTAGGAAGCAGTTTGAACATTCACCAGTTAATGGTGGGAAACCTGAGATCTAAGCTCCCAGGTAGTAGCCTAGGGCCAACCTTGTAAACCGCATTCTCATCAAGGACAACAGACCTGCTGTGTTAACTTTCCTGCACGAGCACAGATGCTAAATTTCAGAGGTGGTAAATCCCCAAGTGGAGAAGACCAATATGATCAAAATAGTCAGGGGATGCATGCCAAGCACTTTAAAAATATTTATTTAAAAGGTAGAGTCACAGAAAAGGAGGGAAAAACAGATAGAGCTTCCATCCATTGGTTCAAGTGGCTGCAGTGTCGGGAACTGGGCCAGGAACCTGAGATCCCCTTCCAGTATCTCAGTGGGTGACAGGGGCCTAAATGCTTTGGCCATCCTCCATTGCTTTCCCAGGTCTATTAGCAGGAACCTGGATCAGAAGTGATCAACTGGGACTCAGTGTTGATTGCTGCCTGTGTCACAAGCAGCGGCTCAACTTGGTACATCGCAGTGCCAACCCCTGCTAAGGTTTCTTACTGAAACTTTCTTCTCAGTGGAGCTAATTTATAAGCTGAGTCATGATTTAGAAGAAATCAGTAAAGCTTACTATGCATGTCTGCCAGTAGTTTGTAGAGTGGGGACACCTGAGGTGTGCAAATCGGAAAGGGCCTTGAAAGCTGGATGGAACATTTAGGGTTTTATGTAAGCTATCTTGCTAGACTGAAAAGCAAAGAGTGGTGCTTTGTGGTGCTCATTTGATTATCACTGGGCAATGGGGATTCCAGGGAGGAGGGATGGAGGCAGGAAGACCAATGAGGCAACAAATGTAGTGACCCAGGTGTCAGGTTCTGAAAGCCTGGACAGTAGGCGTTCAGGTCTAAGCTAGTTCACCGCTTCTCGGCCTGTTGGCTAAGATCAAGCACAGAGGTAAACTAGTTCAGCATTCTGCTTAAAATAGACTTTCAAATCATTAAGAGTAGGAACATCAAGGGACAGATGATGTGGAAGAGGCTGGTCAAGGGTAAATATAATTCAAACAGGTGATCATTTTTATAAATATTTCAGTTTAGGGCCTGGTACGGTGGCCTAGCAGCTAAAGTTCTTGAACACACCGGGATCCCATATAGGCGCCGGTTCTAATCCTGGCAGGCTCTGCTTCCCATCCAGCTCCCTGCTTGTGGCCTGGGAAAGCAGGTGAGGACGGCCCAAAGCCTTGGGACCCTGCACCCACATGGGAGACCTGGAAGAGCTCCTGCCTCCTGGCTTCGGATCAGCACAGCTCCAGTCATTGCAGTCACTTGGGAAGTGAATCATCAGATGGAAGATCTTCCTCTCTGTCTCTCCTCCTCTCTGTATATCTGACTTTGCAATAAAAATAAATAAATCTTTTAAAAATGTTTCACTTGAAAAATATTGAAGATTACTGATAGAATCTTAAAGTTGTTAGTAGTAACAGGTTTTCTATTCTAAGGTGATTTCTGTGACTTTTGTATGAGTAAAGAAATAGGATAAAATGAAATGAGCCTCTGGGGCCCAGCACAGTAGCCTAGTAGCCAAAGTCCTTGCCTTATATGCACTAGGATCCCATATGGGAGCCAATTCTAATCCCAATTCTAAAACCGATACAAGACAGCCCAAAGCCTTGGGATCCTGCACCCGAGTGGGAGACCCAGAAGAAGTTCCTGGCTCTGGGCTTCTGATAGGCTTGGCTGTTACAGACACTTGGGGAGTGAATTAATGGACAGAAGCTCTTCCTCTCTGTTTCTCCTCCTCTCTGTATATCTGACTTTCCGAAATAAATAAATAAATCTTTGAAAATTATATTGAAATAATGATAGAGTCAGGTGCAATATAAGGAATAATACAGAGGGATCCCAGGTAACCTTTACTCAGGTCCCCTAATTAATCATCTTTTTTCAAAGATTTATTTATTTTTTATTGCAAAATCAGATATACAGAGAGGAGGAGAGACAGAGAGGAAGATCTTCCATCTGATGATTCACTCCCCAAGCAGCAGCAACAGTCGGTACTGAGCCAATCAGGAGCCAGGAACTTCCTCCAGGTGGGTTCAGGGTCCCAAAGTCTTGGGCCGTCCCCAATCGCCTTCCCAAGCCACAAGCAGGGAGCTGAATGGGAAATGGCACCGCCAGGATTAGAATCAGCGCCCATATGGGATCCTGGCACGTTCAAGGTGAGGACTTTAGCTGCTAGGCTACCGTGCCGGGCCCAATGAATCATTTTTAAAACCATCTATCTAGAAGAAAAAGTATAAATAAATAAAACCAGCAATCTGCTGTGAGAATGGTGTCTTCTGAGGCTTATAAAATCGGCAGTAAAACTGAAAGCAAAACAAAGTGAAACAGAAAAAAAAATCAACAAACTGCTGACGTGGCTTAGCATGTAAAGTCACCAGCTGTGGTGCCAGCATCCCATATGGTCATGGATTTGTAGTTCAGCTGCTCCCGTCTGGTCCAGCTCCCTGCTAATGGCCTTAGGAAGGCAGTGGAAGATGACCCAAGTCATTGGGTCCCTGCTACTGACATGGGAGACCCAGCGGAATGTACTGGCTCATAGCTTGGGCCTGGCCCAGCCCTGGCTGTTGCAGTCATCTGGGGAGTGAGCCTGCAGATAGAAGACATCCTGTTCTCCCTTTCTCTTTGTGACTCAGAATTTCAAAATTAAAAAAAATAAATCTTTAAAAAATAAAAACAACAGGAAAGAAACAGGACAAGGGAATCATACTGAATCAGGCAGGACAACTATTCTCTCGACCTTAACTTTATCATAATTTTTTATTCTTGTGAATGTCTTCCTTAATATTTTACAAGGTTGCCCAGAGCAGGGACTATGCCATGTTATCTTTTTCTTCCCCGTGCCTGTAAAAGGCTAGCATACAGGGCAGGAAAAGCAGCAGGCAATAGACTTACCAAAAAACTTCTCAATTTTTTTTGCAATCAGTTAGAGAATTCAAATTCTTCCTAGTTAGTATCAAATATGATGGAGTACCTTATGCTCCTTAGATAGGTGATTCCTAATAAGCATATTCTACTCATTCCTCTTTCATTCATTTTCCAACTAGTATTCAATGAGTTTCTACTCAGAAGGATGCAAAGGATACTAGGAGAGCAAGGCATGGTCTTGTCTTTATTTTTTAGTCCAGATTATAAAGCAAGTCTTTTCCTTTTAGGCTTTCTATCTTAAACATGCAATGTTTTCCAGGTAGGTATTTTGCAGATAACATGCTCTGCACTTTGAGACAGTACCAAGTAACTTCCTCAGCAAAAAAAGTAACTATTTTTTAAAAAATAAACAGTTCACAAAATTAATCAGGAGTATACTTGTGCTACTAAACAGAACAGAGAAAAATCAACAAATATGATATTGGAATCTGGAAATTTCATTTAAAATATCATGCATTTTACCTTACACATAGGAATGTAACACACATCAACTGAACTGAAAAGAAAAACTCTATCAGAAGTGCTTGGGCCCCGTGCCGTGGCCTAGTGGCTAAACTCCTCGCCTTGAACGCACCGGGATCTGATCTGATATGGGCACCGGTTCTAATCCCGGCAGCTCCACTTCCCATCCAGCTCCCTGCTTGTGCTCTGGGAAAGCAGTGGAGGACAGCCCAATGCCTTGGGATCCTGCACCCATGTGGGAGACCTGGAGGAGGTTCCTGGCTCCTGGCTCTGGATCGGCACAGCACCAGCCGTTTGACCTCACTTGGGAAGTGAATCATCGGATGGAAGATCTTCCTCTCTGTCTCTCCTCCTCTCTGTATATCTGACTTTGTAATAAAAATAAATATTTTTTAAAAAAGAAATTACTTTCTGACTTATTTTCAGACAGACAAACTTTACAAAAACGATACAATTTTTACTCTATTCAACAGAAAAGAAATGTCACTCATAAACCTACCACTTACAGATTGTTAACGGAGGGCTGGACTTCTCCCTCCATAGGCTGCCTTCTTCACTCGTTTGACTCTTTTATTGCACTAGCATCATAAAATGTGAGTAGCCTTATTTAAGTATGTGGTATGTTGATATTTTGATAAAATATTGGCTTTTAATATTTAACATAATTATATAAAATTTAAATCTCACCTCAGTGTTTTTCTTTATAAAAACTTTTTTCCTCATAGTGAAAAGTGGATTTTTAAAAATAAAGAGGCAATCCCCAAATAGAGTCACTATCACTTAAAGTTGCCAAACTGAAACCTAAGTAATTTTCTGGTAAAATCTGACCTTGCAAGGAATCAGGAGACAGGTGGTACCTAAATCCTATTAAGTCAATGAGATTTGGCTGACATCACTCTAAAGTAACCTTGAAATGACCAATCCGAGATGTTCCTTTTCCCTGCTTTCCCTGCTTTTTCATGCCCATTCTGCTTATTGCATTGGAGCTCTTTTCTATTTTGTAGATTGGGCATTACCAGGCTCATAAATAGAAGCCAATCAGATCTTTGGAATTCATTTCGTTGAGATTTTATTCTTTAACAAAGTACGTAGAATACTATGTAAAATCCTGCCATCCACAGGCAGCTGTGAGGGTGGTGCAGACCTAGCCCAGACGTGGGAGAGGTGCAGCTTCATCCCCTGGCAGCACAAGCTACCCTCAGGTGCCAGCAGCTGCTACGTCAGCAGGTGGACGATGCTTTGCTCCTGTGTGTCCTGGTTGCTGCAACTGTGTGATCACTACCTGCTGTTAAAGCGGGACAACTCAGTGTGCTCCTCACTGGCCAGCCCTACTGCCTCACAACGGAACCTCCTGCCTGGCCTTGGGAGATCTGGAGGAGTGCCCTTGGGCATGAGGGTGGACAGAAGTGCTGCGCTCCTGGTGCACTGCTGGCCAGCACACACATCTTGGTCAGTGCTTGGCTGCCCACCATCATGTTATTTCATTTAGACAGGTTTTTTGTTTGATGTATCTGGCCACCATTGTTTGCCTAAGATCTTACTTTGCATTGATGAGTTTTAATGGTCTGAGTTCCTGGTAAACACATTTCGATGTTTGCCTATGACGACATTTTTATAAAGGTAAGTTGGTGTAGGTGGGAGTTTAGCATGGGAGCCTGTAGCTCTCAGCATTTTTTTTTCTTTTATCTAAGGCTTCAGTACCATAACCTGGAATGTGTGGGTTGGTTTGTGCAACTTGAGTCATCCTCATGTGTGTTTAAACATGGAGGAATTTTTAAACCATTTCCTTGTGAGTTTGCAGGTATACTTGTGGTCTCTGCCTGGGAAGTGCCTCCCCACCGTGTAGGCACTGGGCCCACACTCAGGCAGTCTGAACCCTTGAAAGTGTTGACCAGATTCTGTCTTGAGATAATAGGCTTGCAGGTGGCACTAGTCAGCGCTCACAGGCTGAGCATCCTTGCGAACTGGGCATTTTCCAGCTGTGCCTGCAGCTGTCCTTGGCTAGTGTCTGCAGGTGGCCTGCCTGGGAAATGCTTTGTATTCCCACCCCCTTTGTGCCGCTGTGAATGGGGAGGGGTCCAAGCTCTTGGCTGCCTTTTTGTGCTTATTCTTTTGAATGCTCAGGCTAGGAGCTTAGGAGCAGGTCTGGGCTATTTTTGTTTAAAGAAGCATCCAGACTTGGGGTAAAGTCCTGGACCTCAAGGGGATCAGTTCTTGGCAGCCCCTGAAGTGCAAGTCTCCTGCCTTCAGGAGGTAGGGTGTGATGGGTAGCCCAAGGCAAGGCAATTCTTTTTTTTTTTTTTTTTTTACGTTTTCTATATCTTCTTCTATACCTGGGGTGAAGGGGAAGACAAGGGGCGAATCCGCACCCAGCCTTCCAGCTACAGTGCCCAGGGATGGGGAATGGCCACCCGATGTCATCCCAGGGTCCCCGATGTGGAGCGTGTGCTGAGGGTTCTGTTCAAGTGGTTTGGATAGTTCTGACATGCTGTCGATCTTGCCAACCCAAGGCTGAGGAAGTCCTTCCAAGGTCCTTTGGCTGACCCAGTTCACTTCAGAGTCTCCCATTCCATTTGCTGTCATACTTCTCTGAGGTAGCTGACCATTTGTTCTGCCCTCCTTCTGCTATGATATCAGGTGTCCTCCGCAGGCTCCAATGGACATGTGCATCTGGACATGCTGTCCACTGCAGCATCTTCTGTAACAGGTGGCCTGGTTGAGACACACACTCTACTGTCAGATCACAGGTCTTGCCACTCTGCCTGTGTTGGAGTTCTGAGTCCAGTGGGTGAGTTGGGGGGAACCCTCAAAGAAATCTCATCTGATATAATTCCAGACCTCTCATGTGCTCCCGCCAGCACGGGGTCCAGCTCATTCTGTCATTCACATCAGCCACACACGCAATGATAGTTGCAATTGCTAAATCAGATCTATCTCCAGCCCTGTCTCTTACGCAAACCAGTGAGTGCTACAACCCTGCCCAACTCTGCCCACACATTCAGTCCCCATGTACACCAGGGGGAGCTGCAGCCACAATAATTTCCCCTGTGGGCATGAGGAGTGACCCACAATAATCCCCACTGGGCCAACCCCCAGACCTGGTTTCTGTGCCTGCCAGCATGTACAGTGGACTGGTTGGGTCTGTCCCACCTCCCATTCAGCTCTTGTATACAACCCAACTGACTCCACTCTCAGCCCTCATGCCAGTGGGAGCCACCGCCTGTCTAGCTAGACCTGCCCCCAGTTCTGGTTCTCTTGTTTATCAGTTGGTGCTGCAGATCATAAGAGAAGGTGCCCACAGTTTCCTTACTAGACCCACTCCCTAACCCAGATCCTGCACTCTTCAGGTGGTCTGCAGTCTAGCTCACCAGGACTTGCTCCGAGTTCCAGCATTTACCAGCTGATGCTGCAGCAAAGCCCAGCCTGCCTGTCTACTCTGGCTCTTGCATGCACCAGTGGATACAGTTGGTTTGCCCATCCTGGCTCTCCCAGTAACCCAGTTCACATGCAGGCCAACAGGTATTGTAGCAGCAGGGTAATTCTGATGAAGAGGTCAGGGTGAGACTTCTGATAGTCCACCTCAAAGCCAAACTGACAATATTTTGTGCATGGCTTCTTCCTGCTCAAGATCCCTCCGATGACCCAAGCTGGGGATAGCAGGACCAGTAGGATGGGATTCTGCCCTTGCATTAGCAGGTGGCAGGTGCCAGGGTTGAAGTGGTTGCTGTGTCTGCCTCTCCTTTCAGGTGAGAGGGAAAGGTGCTTAGGGATGCTGACACTTGCCCAGGACCACCTAGCAGAGCTGGGACTCACCACAGGGTTTGCCCTACCAAGTTTCTGCATTGCTCTGGCATCAACCCATCTGGAAATCAAGGCCTGAGAGCCCCCTGGTGGAAGTATTGCAAAGTCCCTGCGTGTGATGATTTGAGAGAGAATTTTAACTTGCAGTTAAAAAGAACAGTGCAGCCTGTCCCTTGCCTGGTTGTCTTTACCTTCAGCTGTAGAGTTGAAACACATGAAAATACCAGGGCACAGCCACTATCAACCTGGAGACTGCACTAAGCTGCCTTCCGAATGCTGCCTAGAAACCAGCTGTCGGGCAGTGCTGGAGGTGTTATGTCCTCACAGACCCTGAGACAAGCGGAGACCCTCGAGGGGACCCGGAAAGTGTACAGATTTGTAGTAATAGCTCCGGTGTACTTCTGGAGCCTGCCTGGCTCAGCCATGTTTTAGAGAGGGTTAATTCATAAAGGAAGTTGACGTGTTTTCTCAGCTGTGCTAATTGCTACATGTGTAATCTGGTGACCGCTGCTATGGCAGCTAGTCTCTAGGAGTTCAGATGCTCATTTCTTTTAAAAAGTTTATTTATTTATTTATTTTTGCATGCAAAAGTAGAAATAACTTTTTTCTGACAGGAGTAATGCATGCTTAATGGGGGAGAAATCCTAGAAAGTATAGGCAAGAACAAAACAAAACAAATCATCTATTCCTACCGCTCTGGGTTAGCTCCAGATAACAGTGTGCTGGTCCTCCTTGGGGGCTCTGGTACATGATTACTGCTTCTGCACACATGCACACACACACACACACTCATGCACACATTTCTTTGCATGCTCTCTGTTTCTTTCTGCCTATATGTGTAATATATATGTGGGCACTTCGAAAAGTTTATGGAAAAATCTAATGAAAAGATTAGCTTATTTCATGCAAAATTTTTTGAAATGCATGCATATTTTTCATGACATGCATTTTTCATGAACTTTTTGAAAACCTCCCATATATATATATATACACAAAAGAGATATATATATATACACACACACACAACTGCACATTATATGCCTGCTTAGCAAAAAAAAATGGAATGGTTGTTAGCTTAGCCTTTCATAATTTGCTTCTGTGACTTCACAAGTAAACATCCATTTTCTTTTTATTTTAAAGCTCTATAGCAGCATGTTTAGTTTTTTTAAAAGATTTATTTATTTTTATTGCAAAGTTAGATATACAGAGAGAAGGAGAGACAGAGAGGAAGATCTTCCGTCCGATGATTCACTCCCCAAGTGACTGCAATGGCCGGTGCTGTGCCAATCCGAAGCCGGGAGCCAGGAACTTCCTCCAGGTCTCCCATGTGGGTGCAGGGTCCCAAGGCTTTGGGCTGTCCTCCACTGCTTTCCCAGGCCACAGGCAGGGAGCTGGATGGGAAGCGGGGCAGCTGGGATTAGAACCAGCAACCACGTGGGATCCCGGCGCGTTCAAGGTGAGGACCCTAGCCGCTAAGCCACCACGCAGGGCCCAGCATTTTTAATTTTTACACAGTAGTAGTTCTATGACTGTCCCTTATAAACCCTTTTTAAAAAATATTTATTTATTATTTATTTTTATTTGAAAGTCAGATATACAGAGCCAAGGAAAGACAGAGGAAGATCCTGTCCGCTGATTCACTCCCCAAGTGACTACAACTACCAGAGCTGTGCCAATCTGAACCCAGGAGCCAGGAGCCTCTTCCGAGTCTCCAATATGGTGCAGGGTCCCAAGGTTTTGGGCTGTCCTCGACTGCTTTCCCAGGCCACAAGCAGGAAGCTGGATGGGAAACGGGGCCACCGGGATTAGAACACTCACCCTTGTGGGATCCTGGCACATGCAAGATGAGGACTTTACATGCTAGGTTACCATGCCGGGCCCCTTATAAACCTTTTTAAAAATCATGAACAGTTAAGGTTCTATATTTTTCTGCTTCATAAGTAATGTCTAGGAATATATATTTTCATTCACATTACTACTCCATTAGAATTTCTAAGAGTAGAGACCTTTTGTCAAAAAGTGGTAGTTGTTTTTTTTTTTTTTCTAATTGTTTAATTGGAAAGGCAGATTTACAGAGAGAAGGAGAGACAGAGGAACATCTTTTGTCTGCTGGTTCACTCCCCAAATAGATGCAACAGCTGGAGCTGAGCTGATCCGAAGCCAGGAGCCAAGAGCTTCTTCTGGGTCTCCCATGTGGGTGCAGGGTCCCAAGGCTTTGGGCCGTCCTCTATTGCTTTCCCAGGCCACAAAGAGGGAGTTGAATGGGAAGTGGGTCCGCTGGGACGCAAACCAGGACCTACATGGCATGCTGGCCTTTGTAAGGGGAGGATTAGCCAATTGTGCCATAGTGCCTCCCTGCACAGCAGTCCCTTGCTCTGCCTATCCCTTTGTAGTAATACTTTCAACTCCAAGGTCTGCTTCTTCTAGACTGACCTGCTTCTATCTGAATGATCTGCCTGTGGTGCTTGGGTTTATGAAACCTGGGCACTATCTATTGAGTTTCACTTATATTACTAAAGGACTTTGCTATCGTTAAAAAAAAAAAGATTTATGTATTTGTAGTTTTATTGCAAAGTCAGATATACAGAGAGGAGGAGAGAAAGAGAGGAAGATCTTCCATCCGATGATTCACTCCCCAAGTGACTGCAATGGCCAGACCTGCGCCGATCCAAAGCCAGGAACCTGGAGCCTCTTCCAGGTCTCCCACGCGGGTGCAGGGTCCCAAGGCTTTGAGCTGTCCTCGATTGCTTTCCCAGGACACAGGCAGGGAGCTGGATGGGAAGTGGGGTGGCCAGTATTAGAATTGGTGCCCATATGGGACACTGGCTCATGCAAGGCGAGAACCTCAGCCACTAGGCCACCGTACCAGGCCCCAATACAGAGGATTCGAATGAGTGCCTTTTAAACTAAGCAAATAAAAAAAAAAAATCAAGGTGCTTATTAACATAAGGAAAAAACAATAAAAAAAATAAAAATGTACCTCCAATCTATGTGGTTCAGAAAAATAACAATGCTGCATTTACATGTTTGCATAATGTAAAGCAACTAATATTAATAGAAAAACATGAAGAAAACAAATTGGGGAACTGCAGTTTGGAAGTTTAAGGGAGTAATATAAGATAGCAAAGTCCTGAGCCTGGCACGGTTGCCTAGCAACTTCAGTCCTCGTCCTGTCTCCTGGCCTCGGATCAGCTCAGCTCTGGCTGTTGCATCTGCTTGGGGAGTGAATTAGCGGGTGGAAGATCTTCCTCTGTCTCTCTCTTTTCTGTGTATCTGACTTTCCAATAAAAATAAAATAAACCGTCATTCAAATCCTCTTCCAGGTCTCCCATGCAAATTCAGGGTCCCGAGGCTTTGGGCCATCCTCAATTGCTTTCCCAGGCCACAAGCAGGGAGCTGGATGGGAAGTGGGGCCACTGGGATTAGAACCACCACCCATATCGGATCCCAGAGAGTGCAAGGCAAGGACTTTAGCCACTAAGTTACTGCACCAGGCCCAATCAATTGTCTTTGAAAATGAACTAAAATTCTTTCACAGTAAAGAAAAGCTCAAAGAATACGCCCCCTCTAAACCTGCCCTACAAATGATACTTCAAGATGTTCTCTTGACAGAGAAGAGGAATAACACCCACCAAAATCAAAGGCAAATGTGAAGAACCTCCCAGTAAAATAACAACGGAATACTAAATCAAAAAATGAACAACCTATTGCTAAAATGACAGGCCTAAATTCCCACCCATTCATATTAACCCTGTATGTGAATGGATTAAACTCATCAGCCAAGCATCATTGATTAGTAGACTGGATCAAAAAGACAAAACCCATCTATCAGTTGCCTACAGGAGACATATCTCACCAACAAAGATCAGCGGAAACTATCTCTTTGATTTTGATGTTTTTGTTTTCATTTCTTTTTTTTTCAATTATTAAATCAACTTTATTTAACGTGTTACATAAGTGTCTAATAAATGAATGAAACAGTAGTTTTAAATGAAATAAATTATGGAGATTTTCCAACAAATTATAGTCTTTATCTTACCATTCTTTTAGCAAGGGAGAAGTATCTTAATTTTATTTAGCAGTGAAAACATAAGTATGTATAGCTAAAAAACAGAAGACACCTCAAGACTTTTGAGTGTGTGTGTTGTTTGTGTGTGTCTGTGTGTGTTTTGTATATCATATATATATAATTTTATGTACATAAACTATATATATATATTATTTATCACATGCAATTTTGTAGATACAGAGGTTTTTCCTTCTTTTCTCCCCATTTCCTCTACAACTATTATTCTCTGAATTATCACAATAGAATATTTCCTTAGTAACATTTAGAAAAAGATTTTTTCAGAATTAAAATCCACTTTTTTATTGCAAAGTCAGATATACAGAGAGGAGGAGAGACAGAGGAAGATCTTCCATGAGTTGATTCACTCCCCAAGTGGCCGCAACAGCCAGAGCTGAACTACAGTTTTTTATTCTCATATTAAATTCTTCACTGATTCGTAAGTCATACAGTAGTATAGTTTTCTTCAAGAAGGTTCTTGACTTTAATTTCTTCAGCAACACATCAGTCATTCGGTAGCATGTTAAGTAACTTCATGGGGTTGTAAATTTCTGTTTCTCTTCCTGTTGTTGATTTTGTTTTGTAACTTTTCATTTAATTGGATTTATAGTAACTGTAATTAAATGGATTTATAGTAACTGTATAATGGATATGGTGTGACTATCATACCCAGATTTTTTTATTTTATTCATATCCAGATGTGAGGACACAATGTAGTATACATCTCTACTTCCCGATCAAAGATAGACTCCCAATGAAATTGTTAAATGTATCTTGACAATAGGATGCTGGACTCTCTGCCATTGTCCATGCCTGCAATGATAAAGTTATAACTGTTTATTAAGAACTATACTATTTTAATAATATAGGGTAAATCACTGTGTGAGGGGAAGGAATTTGGTGAGGCAGGGGGATAAGGGAAATTCCAGAGGCTGTGGAACTGTATCATTTTTTTGTTATTTATGGAATATTTATTATGAACATTAAAATCTGAAAGCAGAACTCATTCACATTTTCCACCTCACAACATAAGATCATGAACAAATCAGATATGAATTATTTTAGCAGCACATTAGTCTGTGTTCTGAAAGATAGTAATGCCTCACATTTATCATTTAATACTTGCTGAGACTTTCAAAGTGTTTTTGTACATGCATTGCAGTTTTACAGTGATGTCCATTTGCATTCTTGCTAATGCTCATTACATTCGCTTTCTAAGCTCCAATAGATTATAGCAACAGATATATGGTAGCTAGTTTTTCTGTTTACATACTTTTGTATTTCTGAGCTTCATGGTTCTACTGAAGATTGACATTCAGAAAAGTGATTTTTCAGTCAATGAACTGATGTTTTATTCATTTCTGTGGGTATGTTATAAATGATGTGGTTACACTTTCTACTACACTCAAAATGTGTTTGTGTATAAATTGTTCCACACTTGTCCATAAATTTACACTGTAAATGTGGAACTGTATCATAAACATAGTAATAATAGTTAATAAAAATAATAGAAAAAAAGATTTACTTATTGGGGCCAGTGTTGTAGCACAATGAGTTAAGCTGCTGCCAATGACACCAGCATAGCGTATATCACCACCAGTTCGAGTCTCTGCTACGTCACTGCAGTCCAGCTCTTTGGTCATGCTTCTGGAAGACCAGTGAAAGATTGCCCTAGTACTTGGGCCCTGCATCTTCTCAGAGATCCAAGTGGAGTTCCAGTCTTCTGACTTCAACCTAGCCCAGTTCGGAGTTTTTTGGTCATTTGGGGAGTAAATTTGTGAATGGAAAATTATATCTCTCTTACTCTACCTTTCAAGTAAAATAAAATATTGAGTGAATGGCAGAGTGACAGAGAGATACAGGGAGGTATATATAGGGAAATATATACATATACAAATATATATCCAGCTCTTTAGATGGGGTGTGTGTGTGTGTGTGTGTGTGTGTATGAGAGATTTTCTAGTCACTAATTCACTCCCCCAATACCCAAAGCAGCTGGGGCTGGGCCAGTTCAAATCCAGGAACCAAGAATTCCATCTGGAGTTCCCACGTGGATAGCAGGAACCATGGCACATGAGCAGGGACCAGATGGGAAGCAGAGGGGACAGTTAATCTCAGGCACTCTAACATAGTACGCGGGCATCCCAAGTGGTAGCTATAACTCATTGTGCTGCAACGCCCACCGTATAGCTTTTTTTTTTTTTCTTTTAATGAAAGGGTTTGGGATTTATCATTGTATTTATCATGTATTTATCATTGTATTCTAAATTCCATGGTAGTTTTTCTTGCCGTGTGCCTTTTTTTGTTCATAGTCCTGGAGTGTTGTTGGGTCCTTTCCATGCAGAAGGGGCAATTTCTTGTATTGTCTATGTGCTAATTGCAATCCCTCCATTTCTTTAGTTACTGTTTTTGGACTGCCTCTAAATTGGATGCACCTTCTGAAATTATCTCTATTTGCTGTCCTTTCTGTTATGCTTTCCATCTCATTGTCTTTTTAATCTACAATCTTCTGATCCGTAGCAAGACGCGTTATCCATTGCGCCGCTGGCCCGTCACATTGTCTTTTAAAATCTGTTTGCTGGGAGATGTCCTTGATTTTATGACAATACTTTTTCTCACTTTTGACCCCCAAACATCCATTTGTCCAGTGTCCAGAGGAGGCTGCAGCATGACCAGGAATGGAAATTGAAGCATCCAACACAGGCTGTATCTGTCTCGGTTTGGTCAGGAAATCGGCAGGCACTCTAAGCATGTCAGGGATAAAAGGATGAATACGGAATTAGGCTTTACATGGAGATTGGGAGAGTTGGAGGGGGTGGAAAGGGTAGAGGTCAGGGACACTGCCCAAAAGGTCAGAGGACCTGCCTGCAGAGCTTGCCCGCAGGCTGCAGTGCTGGAGTGGACGCTGCATCCCTGGGCGGCTCCTACCTATGAGGCCTAGTTTCCAATGGGGAAGTGGCTCATTCCAAATGCATTTTTGGAAACTTCTGCCAACATCTTCTGCCCATGTGTCCGGTTTCCACCATTGCCAACAAGCCAGTGCTGGCTTGAGTTTCTTCCACACGCAAATCCGGTAGTCTTTCTCTTTGTTTTTGTTTTTTGTTTGTTTCCTTTTTTTCTGAAGAAAGTGGTTCTCATCCTATGTTTGTATCAGGATGGGTGGGCAGGGAGGGTGTGCCAGTCGTGGTCGTGAGGACACCGGGAACTGGATCCTCTTAGGTTGGGTTTCTGCAGGGCACAGGGCTCTTGTTTCCTCCCCGGAGGGTCACCCTGGAGGAATGGAATCAGGAAAGGACTCTTCACTTTGGGGACGTGGGGGATGCTGTCCCCCTGACCTCAGCTTGGAGCTTTGTCTGGAGTTTGCTGTGTTTGGGTGCTCCCTTCCTAGAGCTGCTGCAGACTGCCAAGCCTGTCACCCCTCTCTGGCTGCCGGACCCCAACAGTGCCTTGCAAGGCCAAGTTCGTTGGTGTTTCTTTGTGATTCTACTTGTCCTTGCAGTATGGTTCCTTTCTTTTTTTTCTGATCCTTTACTATTAGTCTTCCAGGTTTTGAAGAGCAAAGATGATAAGTAACGAGTTGTTAGTGTGCTAGGTAATTGACTGAAGTGTAGCTATTTTAGAATGTGGCTACAATTTGTTACGTTTCACAGCTGCTTTAAAGTCTTTCAATGATTTTTAAATGTTTGTTAAATTATTGTATTCATTTGTTCTAGGATATTCAAATAGGAAAAATATAAAATAATAAAGTCATAACAATCTTAAAGGCAATTTTTTCCATGATTGAAAAATCGTGCTCATTAAAGACATGTGGAACAGGGCCAGACAGTATCCTAAGTACTTTGCTAAGCTCCTTACAGTCACACAACAACCCTATGAGGTAGGTATTGTTCTCCTCGTTTTCTAGGTGAAGAACCTGAGGCTCAGAGAGATTCTGAAATGACTACAGGTTACAGGCCAGCTGGGAGCAGGTGCAGCCTGAATTAGTGATGCTCAGGCCAGTGCTGCAGTGCAATGCGTCAGTGGATCACTTCTTGGCCTTTTGACTAAGGTGAGTATAGGAAACAGAATGGAAAAGTTCAGCCACAGCCACACGCGTCCAAAAGCTGACCTTTTAGAGTATTTGCAAAGTTTTAATGTCTTTCCCAAGTTAAAATACAATTGTAAGTATAGGGGTTGTTGGAGTGTGTAGTCTGTAATTCATCACTTAGCCTTACACCCTGAGCATTTTATATGTATCCAAGTTTCATACAAGTAAAGCATGTCTAAGTATCCAAGGAAATTTTATGTTAAGACTTCTGAATGGGAATTCTAAGTCATGGTGGAAAAATGAGAATGCTTTGTCCAGTTTCAGACTATTCCATCATTTTAAAAAAAGATTTATTTATTTTTATTGGAAAGGCTGATTTACATAGAGGAGAGACATAGATCTTCCATCCGTTGATTCACTCCCCAAGTGGCCACAGTGTCCGGAGCTGAACCAACCTGAAGCCAGGAGCTCTTCTGGGTCTCCCACAGGGGTACAGGGTCCCAAGGCTTTTGGCTGTCCTCCACTGCTGTCCCAGGCCACAAGGGAGCTAGCTAGATGGGAAGCAGGGCTGCTGGGATACGAACTGGCACCCATATGGGATCTTAGCGTATCAAAGTAAGGACTTTAGCCACTGGGCTACCATGCCAAGCCCTATTCCATCACTTTGGATGCAATCTGATGAGACTGGATTTGTTTTCCCACATCTTCTGCCTATGGCTAAGGGGGCTTTTGTTGGCCACAGAATTCAGCATCTCTAAAGTCTCTTCCCTTCTAAAATGGGAATAGCGACTACTGTTTAACTAGAACCATTGGGAGAATTTAAGTATCTGAGCCTCATGTGCCTCCATAGATGGTTGTGTTTGTTATTTTAAGATTCTCCTCATTGCCCAGAGATATCTTCAGGAGACACACAGCACACTGTGCAGAGAACTTCAAAAAGTTTTTGGAGGATGGAATTAAAAGATAAGTTTCTTTGGGCAACAAAAACTTTTGAAGTCGATCTTTACTTTCTTAATCTGATTTCCCATGAACTTTCCGAGGACTTCTTGTATGCATGGATTTCAAATTTTTTTTTGCATCCATACGAGCTCATCTTTTAATTTCCCCTAACGCTTTTAAAATTCTCGTATTTTTATGTCAAGTTGAACCATTTTACTCTACAGAGGTGCTGAGAAAAGATCTGCTTGGTTCCTTGTCTTAAGACAGACTGAAATGCATGTAATATTTTTTAGAAAGTATAATTATGAAACATTCTCAAGTTTTCCTTACACGATTCCCTTTTGGGTGGGATGTTTCCTAGGAAGTGAGTGCTTGGATGCTCTTGGTCTGACTGCACAGAAGGAATGAGGCTGCCTGAGTTAGCACCACTGCCTGACCTCAGGGCAGGGCTGGGGCGGGGCAGGTTAGCTGTCCTCCTGGGAGGCCTCACCTCCCTGAAGGCTGTCAACCAGTTGCCTCAGCATTTTCCTGACGAGTCCAGATGACTTCCCAGAAGGTTATGAAATATAGTTTTTAAAAGTTCCCTTTCACACAGGTTCTGTATTTCACAATCAGAGTTCTGTGAAAAAGAAAAGGTGAACTTGAGTGTTCTCGCAAGAGCGAAGCTCTCCTTCCCACGGCTCACAGGCGGAGGCACTGGCTCGAGGCTTACAGGGCAAAGCTCCAAAATTGTCTACCTAAACACCACTGTGCACTTTCGGAATCGCTGGAGGTACAGTCCTCCAAAAGTTAACCATGATCATTAGTTATCTCTGCAGTAATTGGGAACTGGGACATTATGGAAGATTTTCAGCCACTACATATAGTCGTTAATGTTTTGGTTTGTGAAAAAACAATGCTGACTAGGCTGTTACTTTTTTTTTTCTTTTAAAGATTTATTTATTTTTATTGGAGGGTCAGATTTACAGAGAGGAGGAGAGAGAGTAAGATCTTCCATCCACTGGTTCACTCCCAAGTGGCTGCAATGGTCAGAGCTGCGCCAATCTGAAGCCAGGAGCCAGGAACCTCCTGCAGGTCTCCCACACGGGTGCAGGGCCCTAAGGCTTTGGGCCATCTTCAACCACAGGCAAGGAGCTGGAAAGGAAGTGGAGCTGCCTGGGACACAAACCAGCACCCATATGGGATCCTGGCGCATGCAAGGCGAGGGCTTTATCCACTAGGCTACTGTGCTGGACCCTGGGCAATTACTTTTCAGTGAGAATGATACAAATGTATTTCACAAAATAGCAAGTCAGTTTTAGGAGCACAAAGATGTGTGTCACCGGTAGCAACCTTCAGGCCCAATTGCAGTGCTGACAAGCCACTGGTTCCTCGGATGAGCTGGGCGGCCAGCAGTGGCTCCCAGCCAGGGCTCCAGCCGCACCACAGTCCTCAAGAGGCTGGCTTACAACACAGGGCACTGGGCCAGCCCCAGAGAGCCTGATGAGGAAGCTGTGGGGGCGGGCTGGACCCTGTGCGTTCCTACCAACGAGGTTTCCACTTACTGCTGCTGCCGCTGAGCTGGCAGCCACACTGGGTGAACCACTTGTGATACCGAAAGGAAAATGAGCAGGGGCATGGGAGCCCAACGCCGGGGACTGGCAGAACAGAGAGGATGAACTGCCCTGACTTCCCACTTTTGCCTCTGGCTGGCCTGTGATTATTTGTAAAAGAGGAACTTGATTTACCTGACTCGATTTAATAAAAGGTCATGCTAGAACAGGCTTATGCCAGATCTTAAGTGAACGCCTGGTTCGCCTGGTTCGGAGAGTTTCCAATGAAGTGCTGTGGGCCCTGGGGCTTGACAGCCTGCCTGAGGCCGGAGAGCTGTACCATGAGGGGCTGGGGGTGTTTTGTGACCTAGGGAGGGATGTGGCTTCTCACCCTGAGCTCAGGCCACAGGTCTTGGTTTCTCTGAACCCTGAGGTGGTGACATTAAGGGGGATGGGGTAGTGGTTGCTGCAATATTGACTTCCTGTTGGTGGAGCAGTGTGGAGTTATTATTGAAGGTGACCAAACACAGAGAGAATAACCCATGCTGACCCTACAGAACCCACCAATTACAAATGTATGCACTCTTTCTGTGTGGTAAAATATATAAAACATGAAACTTAACGTTATAACCATGTTTTTTTCATTGTAACCGTTTTTAAGTGTGTTCCTGGTGTTTAGCATGTTCACAGGACTGGCATGGCACGGCGCATTAAGCCACCACTTACAACGCTCGACTCCCATGTCAGGGTGCCCATGGAGGTCCAGGCTACTTCACACTTCAGAGCAGCTTTTGGATAACGTGTGGGAGGCAGCAGAGCACGGCCCAATTCCTTGAGGCCCTGCCACCCACTTGGGAGACCTGCAGGGGGTTCCTGGCTCCTGGTTTTGCCCTGGCCGAACCCCAGCATTGTCTTTACTGCTGTGAACCGAAATTAACTCTCTCGCTTTCTTCCTCCCTCCCTCTTTCTTCCTTCCTCCATTTCTCCCTCCTTCCCTCACTCCTTCCCTGAATCCCTTTGTCACTTTGCCATTCTGCCTTTCAAATCAATCTTTCTAAAGATTTATTTATTTTTATTGGATAGGCAGGTTTTTACAGAGTGTGGAGAGAGAAAGATCTTCCATCCACTGGTTCACTCCCAAAGTAGCCACAGTGGCCAGAGCTGAGCTGATCCAAGGCCAGGAGCCTGGAGCTTCTTCCGGGTCTCCCACGCGGGTGCAGGGTCCCAAGGCTTTGAGCAGTCCTTGACTGCTTTCCCAGGCCACAGGCAGAGCTGGATGGGAAGTGGAGCTGCCAGGACTAGAACTGGCACCCATATGGGATCCCAGTGAGTACAAGGCAAGACTTTAGCCACTAAGCTACCACACTAGGCCCAATTAATCTTTTTTTTTAAGTGCATTCACAGTGTGTGCCACCTGAATACTATCAATCTTCAGATTTTTTTCATCTGCCATTTGACATTGTGTTTTCAAGGGTCTCCTGGGCCTCAGCGTAAATCAGTACTTCATTCCCTTTCATAGTTACCCTGCTTTTAAAAAAATATTCATTTATTTATTTTTCGAAAGGCAGATCAGATTTATGGAGCGGAGAGACAGAGAGAATGATCTTCTATCCGATGGTTCACTCCCCAAGCAGCCACAATGGCTGAAGCTGAGACGACCTGAAACCAGGAGCCTGGAGCCAGAGCTTTGTCCAGGTCTCCTACACAGGTGCAGGGTCCCAAGGCTTTGGGCCATCCTCGACTGCTTTCCCAGGCCACAAGCAGGGAGCTGGATGGGAAGTGGAGCAGCCGGGACACCAACTGGCACCCATATGGGATCCTGGTGCATGCAAAGTGAGGATTTAGTCACTAGGGCATCATGCCAGGCTCTTGTAGTTGTAGTGACTCTTAATAAGATTCAAATTTGAGCTCAATATCTTTCCTCCATACCCCTACCCTCAAAAAACTCCTTCTCCACTTGGTTGATATCTGTCTACCCAGCTTTCCGGATGTATTCAAACTATTGCTTCTGGATGTCCTATCTCTGCTCCTATGCTTTCCCCCACATTCATGAGCTCACCAGATCCTGACTTCAAAGATGGCTCCAGAGTACTTCTTTTCTTTGTCTTCAGAACAGTAACAGGTCCTTGACCGTTCTTGCCGGCTCTCGCTAGCCTTGCTTTGACAGAACAGGCGGGCGCAGCAGCCACCTTCCTTCAGGCAGTCAGCCCTGCCCCTGCCTGCAGCTTCCCGCTCACACTCAGCCAGGTGCCGAGAGCCCCCAGCACGGGACAGCGGGCTACCTTCCGTGGCTGTTCCCGAGATACTGGGCATTTGCTTTGGCCCTCTGTCCCGCTGTCTGGAATGCTGGCAAATGTCCGGGAAGCCTGAAGACCCTGCTGCCCTGGAACCGGTCAGCTCCAATTAAAAAAAAAAATCACCCTGTGGGCGTGGCTTATTCCTATGCTAGATGGTAATTGTTCTACTTAATGCTTATTCAGTACATATGATCTTCATGTCCAGGGATTTGGGAGCATTTTAAAATGAGGGTTTTTTTTTTTATTGTTTTGTGAAAAATGCCCTTCCTTACACATGACTTATTGTGGTATGGAACGGAGGGGCCCGTAGGGTGGATAAAGAATGGACTAATCCGTATTTCTTGTTGATCTCCTAAGATGGTTCTAATTACTATTTAAACAGAGCAGTGTTGTGCAAAGGGATGGAGAAATACCCCCAGCAAATCAGACTATCTACTGCCGCCTCCTTTTGTGCAGTTTAGATACAAGGTCCTGTGACTGGCAGCTTTAATGCTAAGGCATTCTTTGGATTTTTAAACAGGACCACCCTTTTCTAGTTTCTCAGCCTGGTGGAAGAGCATGTCTCACCTTCTAGTTGGTCCCTTAGTGTTTTCCTTCCAAAGCAAGCCTTTCCTGAAGAGCTTGTAAAGAAGTCTATGGTTTCACAGCTGTTCTGTAAATGATCTACTTCATTCATCTGCTAAGTTTCTGTGTCTCCATAGAGCAAGTGAATCCAGTTCTTTTGGGTTTGTTGAGAAGGATTCACTGAAAAAGGGAAAAGGAGGTTGGCAATTCAGCTCAGTAGCGCAGAACAAGGTGTGATTTCTGGGACTTTCCATTCAGGAGTAACTACCCTGAACACCTTGTATGTAACGCAAAGGGGGAAGTGGAAAAGCCTGCCTTAAACCTGCACACACCACAACCTTGACCTTGCTTAAAAGTGCTGTCTGCCAGGGTTCTCCACTGTGAAGCTACTATTTTTTCTCACTTTAAATATGAAGATGTATTTATTTTGGGGGAAATGCCATGAGACCATGTGAATACCCTGTTTCTCCTTCAACCTGCACCCACTAATTTGGGAATCCTAATCGGACTGTGCCTGCCTCAACCCTTGCTGTGTGACTGCCATGGTGCCTTTTCTCTTTCCTTCATTTCTTCTACATTTGGTAATTTGAATTGTTCTAATAAGGAAGATATGCCCATTTCCCTTACATATGTTATTTATTACATCTATTTGGGCTGAAGGGGATTAATTTTATTGTTTGGATTTTGGTCCCTACTGTTATTTGTTTCGTTGCTCGGATCGCTCCAGTTTGCGCCATTGGGACATCCTGCCTCCTGTGTCCCATTGCTGCACCCATCATTGGTGGTGAGCACATCTTCCTATCCTTGTCAGATTTTTACATTTCTGTGGAAAGCTCATCAGAAGCATGGTATAATGAGTATCTTTTGCAAAGCACTCAGCATGTAATTTATATTAATGTAAAGATGATATTAAAGGTTATCAAAGCAAACTATCATTCATTACACACAAATTACAGATGTCAAGTCCAAGTACTGAGAGAACGCAGGTGTGACAGTCTTATCCAGCGAGGAGCAGTGGCGCCTTCTAATCCCGTGACAGCAGTTTGAGTGTGACAGCTCAGACACTTTGCACTCCTCAAATATGTGATCTTTCCGATAGAAATGGAAGTTCAGTGAGAGTAAAATGTGCAATTGAACATGAGGATACTTTAAAAGTTCATGCAGAAACAGAACTAAAATATTGCACTGTCAAACATTTTGACATCTAATTTTTTGCACCAAAACAAGCTTGTCTTTGTTATATTTGCCAAAAATGTCTTTAAGTGCCTTCAGAAAATTGTTTATCTAGAAAGATTCATGAAATGGGCTGATGTAATTTGAATTACTGCATTAACTAGTCTGTTACAAATGTAAGAGGGAAGCAGGGCAAGGAATTACTCATGTATTCTTGCCAGCAGCTGGACTGCAGTCTTGATATTCACTGGCCTTGTGCTGGTCAGCAAAGTTTCTCAAAGGAAAAATGAAAGGACAATAGCAACAATTCAGAAGAACTAAACACTGAGTGGAGAAGTGTAATGTTCATTTGTAACAAACAGAAGCCTAAAAACGGTAAGGATCTGTACTGGTTTTGAATAGAAGTGACGTGGCAGTTTAGTTAAGGCAGTACAATGAGAACCCAGCTCAGGAATTTTTCCAAATTGTCCTTCTGTGGGAAAAATGGCACATCTGTCCATGCTTGGAGTATGGATACAGCACTCTGGTTCAACAAGAAGGAAGTATGCCCTGAAACAGACCACACTCAAAGCAAGACTTAAAACTTGAAGCCGTCTGAATGCACCTGTGTGAAGATGGAAAAACAACTTATGACTCCCCCAGGTAGGACGGAGTGGTGAATAAGCTGCAAGCTGCTTGATTGTGTTTTTATTTATTTATTTTTTATTTTTTAAGATTTATTTTATTTTTATTAGAAAGTCAAATATACAGAGAGGAAGAAAGACAGACGGAAGGTCTTCTGTCCATTGATTCACTCCCCCAAATGGCCACAATGGCCGGAGTTGAGCCAACCTGAAGCCTGGAGCCAGGAGCTTCTTCCGGTTCTCCCATGTGGGTGCAGGGTCCCAAGGCTTTGGGCCATCCTCTACTGCTTTCCCAGGCCACAAGCAGGGAGCTGGATGAGAGATGGAGCTGCCGGGATTAGAACCAGTGCCCATATGGGATCCTGGGTGTGAAAGACAAGGATTTTAGCTCCTAGGTCATCGTGACGGGCCCTGAATAGAGTCTTAACCATTAAGCCAAGTGCCCTGCCTCCTAATACTTGTTAGAATCTGAGATTTTCGTCAAAATTTTACATTCATAGTGGTAGTTAGAGAGGAAACCCTAAAAATGGTTAAATAAATGGAGAAGCCCTAAAAATACTTAAATAAATTATACACTCGTGATAGTCAGATATGTTTTTCCATAGTTTACTTCAAAATATCCAAAGCAATATTTGCAGGCATTAACATTAATTATGAGAAAGTCCTTTTTCTACAAGATCTATTTTTTTAAACATTTTTATTGCATTTCATTTTTTAAATTAATTACATTGCATTATGTGATACATTTTTTTATGCACTGGGATTCCCCCCGCCCCTCCCCACACCCTCCCCCCACGGCGGATTGCTCCACCTTGTTGCCTTTCCATAGTTCAAATTCAGTTGACATTCTTTCATTGGAGGTATTTACCATGCATAAAGTCCAGCCTCTTATTGTCCTGGTAAGTTCAATGGTTTCTTGGTGAGACCATCTCTGGTCTGAAGGTAGAGCCGGCAGAGTTTGATTGTGTTTTTAACCCTACAGAGTTCAGGTGCTCGTCGGCTGGCTTAGGTGTGTAGGCCTCTGGGAATGCAGCTGCCCAGACATTGCTAAGTGAAGCCCCAGCATGCCTGGCACAGCTATAATTGAGTACTCATCCCTGCCTTCGAGACTTTGATTCTTCTTAGAAATAGTTATTTATCCAAAAAGCAAAGAGACCAAAAGAGAGCCAAGTAGTGAGTTAAGTCCTTTCCCCAAATGACCTACAGTGGTTTGGGACCAGCCGTGGGAACTCAATCCTTTTATACAGGGCGGTGGCAGGGACTCAAGTATCTGAGCCTTCTCAGCTGCTTCCCGGGGTGCGCCTTAGCAGGAAGCTGGAGTGGGAGCCAGAGCTCGGCCTTGGCAAGCCTGCTTCAGAACCCTTGCGTGGAACACCAGGCTGAAGGCCCGCACCGCCGCCCCCTGCAGCCCTTCTGATGATTAATTTCTTTACTCCAATTTCCATGTTCTGCAGTCCCGCCCCGGGCCTGCCATGGATGTGAGCGGTGTTTCCTGTCTATTAGCCTCCCGTTTGGACAGCATTTACACAGATGCCCATACCGGTCGCTTGTTGGCAACACCTTAACTTTTTTTTTTTTTAAGCAAACAAAAGTTCTAAGCGCATTTTTTCCCCCACAGAAATCCTACAGTGCAGCCAGTTTGCAAGAGTTGCCCATCATCATCATAGGTGACGTACAGAGACAGTGCTTTATGTGGTAGGGCCAGCTTTTACTTGTCACCTTTGGGTGCACTAACCGTCAGCCTTGTCCATTTCCAGGGGTCATCTCGCGATTGTCTCAGCTTTCACTGACAGCAAGCCTGGTGTTTCATTCTCTTCCCACCAGCAGGTGGTGGAAAGGGAAAAGGAACTAGCGGCCCGTTGATGAATGCGGAGGCAGACACAGCGTGTGTGGTGAAAGGTGTGGTGGGAAAGAACCCACAAAGGCACCTGAACATCTCCCAGGTATTGCCACGCTTTGTGCTTGGCTCTTAGCGCCCGCTCAATTGTCGGCTGGCCAGTTTTGGGCCTCAGTATTGCACACTGACGCCTGTTGCAGAGGGGCTAGTCCTTGCTTCAGTGGATTTCTTGCAACATTACTGAGCAAATGAGCCTCACCTGGCCCGGGCACTGGCTGCGGGGTTAAGGTCTTTGAGAGGCTCCGGACCCGCCCCTCTCCGGCCTTTCCCCGTAGCCCTCGGTCCACCTGCTCCGTGCGGAAATCGCATCTGGCAGGCCTGGCTTCCCACGCTTCCCACGCTGCAGCGAGGGAGCCTTTCTCCTCCCTTCCCGACGTGAGCCTTAGCCAGGGCTGCCTTCGATTCCCGGGGCCACCGGCCAACGCTCTCTGCAGCTGTTCGGCCCCTGCCGGCTCCCTGGTCTTCTCCATCCTTCCCCCACCCTGCCCCCAGCCCGTTCTGCACCTCGCGCCGCCCCTCCCGGCCCGCCTCCTCCTGCTTCTCCACGTGCCGCTCAAGCCCGACGACCCCTCCCCCACGGACCCCCACTCCTCTCCGGTCTCGAGGACTCTCGCGGCATTTCCCGGGGCGTGAGCCGCATCGCCGCGCGCGGAGCCTGGTCCCCTGGGAGCCTCCGCCGCAGGGACGCCCCCGGCGCGGCCCCGCCCCAGCCCCGCCCCGGCCCGGCCGCGCGCCCCCGGCAGGCGGAGCCGCTGGAGCCTGGTGGCGGCGCTGACGAGCAGAGGCGGGGAGAGCGGGCGGCGCGGCCGCGGCTGCCGGGCGGTGCGCTTCGCTGGGCTGGGCTGGGCGGCGCTTTTTTTTTTTTTTCGCAATTTCCACTCGCGGGGAGCAGGAAACCCAGCGCAGCCGGGCGCAGTGGGCCGCGATGCAGCAGGAGCAGCAGCAGCAGCAGGAGTCGCCCCGGGGCAGCAGCGGTAACGGCAGCAGCGGGCGGCGCTAAGCCGCCACCGCCGCCGAAGGAGCCGGCCCAGCCCCCGCCGCGTTCCGACCCCCGCGCTGCGAGCCCTGCGCCCCGACCCCCGGCGCCCCAATCCCAACGCCCGCGTCCGCCAACTTTCACGCTGCCTCGGCGGCCCGGCCCGGCTCGACGCCAATGGGTGAGTAGGGGGCCGCCCACGCCGGGCTCCCACCCTGACTGGCGGAGCGGCGCGCCCATTCAGGGATCCTGGAGCCGGGCAGGGTGCCCCGAGGCCCGGGCCCGGGCGGGTGACGCCGCGAGGGCGCCCTTGCCTGCCTCGTGCCCCCCTCACTCCCACTTGCGCCCGTATCCCCGGCAAGCCGGTGCGCGCGCCGACGGAAACCCACGGGGCCTGGGCGGAGGACCGCGGGGGCTGCTCGGGGCTCCGGGAGCTGAGGGATGCAGGGGGTGTGGTTGGCTTTTCGGGGGGGCGGGGAGAGTTTTGTCTAGGTTATTTTCTTACCCTAGCCGTCCTGCTCTGCGCTACGGACGCAGGTACCCAGAGCTGGTGGGCTCCAGCCCTGCGCGGGTCTCTCCCTCGGGGCTGAGGGGCTAGCAGTTGGCCGCAGGGGGCTGGCGGCCTTGGGGGTGGGGCGGGAAACGCCCCAGGATCCCGCCTGGAGCACCGTCGCGGACTCCGGAGCGCCAGCCGCGCCTCCTTCCACAGCGGCCGGCGGCTTGCCTCCGGGCCCAGAACCGTCTCCTGCTCTGCTGCTGCCTGGCGAGCTCTCAGCTGCAGGACGCTCCGAGGCCTCTGCCCACCCACCCCCTCCTCTGGGTCTGCAGGAGCGGGGAGCTGGGAAGGCTGGGCCAGTGCTGGATTGACCCGGCAAGCATCACTTCCGAATAGGCAGCTAACTGTGGGCCCGCAGGGTCCCTACTCGCCATAGACACCCGAATCCTGGAACGCCCGCCCGGCTGCCCAGAGGCTCTGGCGTTTGAGTGGGCGTGGGACTTGGGGTTGTCTGGGCCGTTCCTCGGTTCGTGCACCCGGGGAAGATTGTTGCTGCCAGTCAGCGCCTGTTTTTCATGCCTCTGCCAGATTATTTTTGGGTGTTTCTAGGCCAAGCCGAGGAAGGCTGCCGATTATAACACAGCACAATGAAGCGAGACGTTTGTGTGTTGAGGTAGGGTAACGCGATTTGGGCGCACCAGCCAGAGGCAGCTAGCAGTCAGGATGCTCAGGCAGGCCAGCCCTGCAAAATCGGACGCTCAACCTCGTCAGCTGTTGACAGGCAAAGTTAAAATCTCACTGGTGGCCATTTGTCAAAAACGGTTTCCCTTCTCCGAAGTGGCGGTGATGTGAGGGGCTCTCGGCACACACGTCGCTTTTTCCACAGTGCCCTCCTCTGACCCCCGCACCACCTCCAGTCGGAATCAGTTCCTGTGTCCTTTCTCTCATAGCTTCTCTCTTTTTTTTTTTTTTTCCCCGCAGCAGCCTAACATGTTGAACATTTTCCTCCTCCTGTGAGCGCTGTGACCTCAGGGACGGGGCTGTGTTGCACCATTTTGGTCAGTACTGTTTTCTCTGGTGCCTGACACACAGCAGGCCCTGAACAGATACTTAGTGAATGAATGAATGAGCAAGGGCCACGAAAAGCTGCCTCTCTGTGAAGACAAAGCAAGTTCGCTACCCCTTGTTTTGCTTGGCTCGGGTAAGCAGATACAGTTTACTAACACAAGTTATCTACTTTAAACATTGTAGGTCACTTTCGTAAGGGATTAACTTCCCCTGGGGTAACCAAAATTTCTGTTTGATGACCCCTTGTTTTGGTTGGCTCACTGAGAGTGTTACACACAAAAGGAAGTTCCATGCAAATGTCTTCTCCCTTGACCAGAAGGTACTTCCTGAGGGCAGGTGAGAAGCCGACTGTGTGAGCTGAAGGATGCTTATGTAGTTGAGTGGGAAGCAGGACTGAGTCCCTGCTGAACAAGAAACTGACCTGTTCATTGTTCAGACTTACCTAAGAAAACGAGAGAGTGCTTCTGAAGTTGATAGTCTTCAAGCTTAATCATTATTTTGATTTTTTTTTAATTGTAACTATTGCTGGTGGTAGGCAGGCAGACATTTATTTTCATGGATTTCAGGAGTTTATATCCAGAGGTGATAAGATTACAATGAACGTTGGCCTCACTGTGCTGTTTACAGGAGATTGAGGGTGTTCACGGCCAAACAGCGCCTGTTGTTTCTGTGGACATGGTGAGCAGTCTCTGAGGGAGTGCAGACATTTCACAGGTGCTTCTGTGTTGCAGCAGCGCTGGGGTTGTGCAGGCACATGTAGAGCTGTGCCTCCTCTCCTCCTGCTCTCACTCTTTCCAGATTTAGCCAGTGTATCAATTTAGTACACTTGCATTCTTACCTGGACTGGCAGTGACTTCTGCTGATCGATCTAATACAATAAGACTGCGTCCTATAGTCTTTGCTCTTAAAAAAAAAAAAAGAACTGAAAAGCATCAAATCTCTAAGTGTGAAGTGAAGCTGGCTAGTTTAAATGGCAAGGTTTTACAGGAGCCCCCCAGAATGCGCCCTCTGAACTTGCTGGGAGACGCCTACCGTACCAGACGCGGGGAAAGCCTCTTAAAATTCCAAGGGCACAGATGACCCAAATCTGGGAGTAGTGAAGGATTTGCCAGGACTTTCTACTTAAAGAATGTGTGAGTAACAACAAAGTTTGAGTATTTTTTAGCAATGTATTGTATGGGTGGTGGAATGCTTTGTGCTGAATGCAAGCTAGTATGAATGCTACTGTTGCCCCCACAGATGTCTTGAGTTGGTAGGGAAGAAACGGCACCCATCTGACTGCGTCACCTTTGCCTCACGCTCCTCTGCTCCTGTCCTGGCCCAGCTCTCGGTTGTTTCTCCTTTGCCACTCTAGTTCTTTTCCCATTACTGGCATTCTCTCATCAACTCTTGCATTTGCAGTTGTTTTAGAGTGTGTCACTGTGGTCAGCATTTGTCCATTTACCTTTTCATGCAGCATTTATTGACCCTATGTTTTGTGCCAGGCACTGTAGCAGGAACAGGTACACAGCAGACACAGGCTTGCCAGCTTGTGAGAGACGGGGCTGACGTTGTGGCAGCACAGGTTAAGCTGCTGCCTGCAACACTGGTGTCCTATCCCACATGGGGCTGGTTCACTGCTGAACCAGCTGCTTCATGCTAATGGCCTGGAAAAGCAGTGAAGGGTGGCACAGGTGCTTGGGCCGCTGCACTCGTATTGGAGGCCCTGGGAGATGCTCCTGGCCGCTGCCTTTAGTCTGAACCAGCCCCAGCTGTTGTGGCCGTTTCGGGAGTGAACCAGTGGGTTGAAGATCTTTTTCTGTTTATCTCTGCCCCCCTCTGTGAACTCTGCCATGTCAAATAAAGATAAACAGATCTTTAAAAATGAAGACTAGAAAGGGATGATGCCTTTGAGGAGCTTGTGTTTGAGCCCAAATGTGAAGGTGGAGTCTGAATCATTGGTGCCATCCAACTAGCACCGCTACCCCCCACCTCTGCCCCCAGGAGTGAACTGGAGAGGAAGCAGGCATGTTTTCTTGTCGCTGGGAGGGAGTGTGCCAGGAGGGCTGCCCCACAGGCCTCACCCTGGGGAGTGCAGGCCGGGCGGTGGGGAGCGGGTAAGGAAACCCAGGGATGCGCGAGGTGGGCTCTAGGTGGGGGCCGTTCTCCAGGCAGCTGCCAGTCACGCCAGCCAGGTCTGGGGCTCACGCGGCCTCACTTGTGGTTTGGATGAGGTTCGTGTTTTGTCCAGGCTCCAGCAGGATCCAGACTGGTCTGGGGTCTTGTGACATCCTGGTCAAAGCATGGCCTCTCCTGAGAGGGGCACTCGGGCAGTAGTTTCTGTCTAGCTGGGCACCCAGACCCTGGCTCGGCTGTGAGTGCCAGGCCATCTCTGGGGGCGGGGGGGGAGGGGGCAGGGCTGCTTTTTTCTTTCTCCATCTCAATTAGGTGATGAGAAGGGGTAGGAAGTAGATGGTGCTGCGTGAGAGCAGCGTTCTAGATATATTCTGTAGCTACTTTCTGAATTTCAGCTAGCCTTGCTCTGTTGACTGTTGAATGTCATGAATGTCACGCAAGAGGAACTGATAAATGCTCTCTACCAGGACAAGAGATGCCGTGCCAAAGAGCAGGGTGCTGAGAACTAAGTCAGGCAGAAGGAAAATCCTAGCACCCATAGGTAGGCAGATAGAGAGGGGGAGCCTGTCTGTGTGTGGCCCTTCCCAGCAGAGCTACCCCGTCAGGGCGTGTAGGACTTGGACCCAGCAATCCGCATTTTAGTGAGCCCTCCCGGAGGTTCTGATGGGTGGTCATTCCTTCAGGGAGGAGAATGCATGGTTCACACATGGCACAAGGCTCCCCCATGCAGAACTCTCCTGTGTCCTAACAGCATCCCGAGCACATTCCAGAGCACACCTCCACCATGGGCACGAGTGACATGAGTCAGTCCATCTCCGTGTTAGGCCCAGCTCTACCCACCATCCTTTTCTATCTACTTTAGAAAGGACTTTAACAAGATGTTAGCATTATTCAGGTGTTAGATATTTGTTCCTGATTTTCTATACTTGATATGTCAATTCCTGAAGCTTTAACTCGGGGAATGGCGGATGCTTTGAGGTCCAACGTTGTTAACTTCTCAACTTTGGTTGGCTCCCTCACTGTTTTGCCGTCCGCAGGGCATGTGTTTCTGTGCTGAATCCGGCTGCTCATGTTGGGCCCGGGGATGGAAGGCTCATTGGCAGCCCATGCCAGCGGATGATGAGACAGCTTCTGCAGGGCAGTCACAGGGTCTTCTAGCAGCAGGGCCTGACTGCCTTTTGGTGTGTCAACAAGCCCTGCCCAGCTTCCGAAGGGACTTAAGAACTGGGCTGCTGCTAACCCACCTGACGAGGCTCTTTTCTTAGGGCTTGTTTGTTTTTTTGCAGCTGATTTGAGATGTAATACACGTACCATTTCAAGTGTGCAAGTCACTGGGCTTTGATGTATTACATTATTAATTAAAAATTATGGTCAAGTATATATAAACTTTCCATTTTAGCCATTTCGAGTGTACAATTCAGTGGTGGTAAGTATATTCATAATGCTCAGCAACTATAAGCATTTACAGTTTTATCAACTTGAGGAGCAGATTTCATATTATCTGGGGGTCCTGCGCCAGCTGGATTATTTGGACAACTGGGGAAGGCCAAGATCCCAGTTGAAGGTTTGAAGGAATACAGGAAAGGGGGGAGATTGCTTTATTTTTTTTTTTAAAGATTTATTCATTTCATCACAGCCAGATACACACAGAGGAGGAGAGACAGAGAGGAAGATCCTCCGTCCGATGACCCACCCCCCAAGTGAGCCGCAACGGGCCGACGTGTGCTGATCAGATGCCGGGAACCAGGAACCTCCTCCGGGTCTCCCACGCGGGTTCAGGGTCCCAAAGCCTAGGGCCATCCTCGACTGCTTTCCCAGGCCACAAGCAGGGAGCTGGATGGGAAGTGGAGCTGCCGGGATTAGAACCAGTGCCCATATGGGATCCCGGGGCATTCAAGGCGAGGACTTTAGCCGCTAGGCCATGCCGCCGGGCCCATAGATTGCTTTATTATTTTTTTTTTAAGATTTATTTTATTTTTATTACAAAGTCCGATACACTGAGAGGAGGAGAGATAGAGAGGAAGTGGAGCTGCTGGGACCAGAACCAGCGGCCATATGGGATCAAGGCGAGGACCTTAGCCACTAGGCCACGCTGCCGAGCCTCAGATTGCTTTATTTTTAACAATGTTTTTGGCTAGTGTTTCCTTGGGGAGGCTGTTCATGTCTTTACTATCCAAGTACATTTCATTGTACCGGGGAACTTTGTATTTCCTTTTATATTCTGTAGTGTTTGTGAGTTAGTTGCTTGGGTAATTCATGAAGAGTGTTGGAGAAACCACTTTCATCATGGGGCAGAAAGTTAAACTGCTATTGGAGTGTTAGTTTAAGTCCCCGGTGTTCTGCTTCCAATCCAGCTCCTGCTAAAGCACTTGGGAAGGCAGAAGATGGCTGAAGTATTTGGGCCCCTGCTGCCACATGGGAGCCCCGATGGAGGTCCTGACTCCTGGCTTCAGTCTGGCCAACCTCCAGGCATTGCAGCTGTTTGGGGAGTGAACCAGGAGATGAAAAAAAAAAAAATCTCTTTCTCTCTCCCCCTCCTTCTCCCTCCCTTCCCCTTCCTTCCTCTCCTTCCTCCCTCCGTCTCTCTCTCCCCATCTCTTCCTTCACCCCACCCATAACTCTACCTTTCGAATAAATCTTTTGAGAAGATTCAGTCATGGGAAACAACACTGCAGGTGCCAAACTGATTTCTCGAATTCATGCACGGGCCTTGATGGCAGTTGATATTTATGCCTTAAGATCCTCTGCTGTGAAGGGTATACTGCCAAGCTGGTTCATTCTGAGCACTTAGTTTTCAACTTGGTTGTCATTGTATGGGCAGGTGTCTTATGGGCCATTCTGTAGTTTTCATTAGGGGGCACTTAAAGAGAATTGCAGCTTGTGGACGTTAAGTCAGTGTTAAGGCTAAATAGAAACACTTTATGAGAAAAGAACACTGGTAACAACAATTCCATGGTGTTTGTCATAACTGAACTGCAGCCAGTTGGCAAGAAAAGGCCAGAAAAGGCCTTCAGTTAGTCCCTTCTTATGGCCTAGAAGTGTTGAGAACACAGGCCAATATGTCTGTTAAAGTTGAGGACAGAGTGACAGGATAAAAGGTGCAATCCAGGTCCTGTCACTGTTTATTCCTGTCTTGGATTGAACCATAAATAGTAGAAAGCCTATTAATGGCTTTTTTAAAAAAAGATTTATTTATTTTTATTGGAAAGACGGATATACAGAGAGGAGGAGAGACAGAGAGGAAGATCCTCCGTCCGATGGTTCACTCCCCAAGTGGCTGCAACAGCTGGAGCTGAGCCAATCCAAAGCCAGGAGCCAGGAGCTCTTCTGGGTCTTGCACGTGGGTACAGGGTCCCAAGGCTTTGGTCCATCCTTGACTACTTTCCCAGGCCACAAGCAGGGAGCTGGATGGGAAGTGGAGCTGTTGGAATTAGAACTGGCACTCATATGGGATCCTGGTGTGTGCAAGGTGAGGACTTTGGTCTCTAGACTAACACACCGGGCCCCTAATGGCTTATTTTGCATAACAAATTTAAGGCCTTAAGCACCCAAGTACAACACCTATAGACAGCTCAAATTGCCCTCTCCTTGCCTTCTTACTAGGCAGAATGGAAACACCAGGCAGTTGTGGATTTTTTTCTGGACTGTTCTAGACTGTTCTAGGTCTGATCTTGTGGAACTGCACTGGATTTCTCCATCACATGTCACCTCCCCATGTGAAAAAACTTTAATTAGCTTACTGTGATGTCTGATGATTCCAGCTAGTTCCTTCTTTCATGCCTGGGGCTAAGTGCAGGGGCTTGGCCCAGGATTTGGATGAGGGCTGTAAAAGGCTTCCTTCCTTTGCTTTCCCCACCCCTTAGCCACCTGCTCCGCGCCTCTTGGTTTTCTGCACCAGGTTCTTTGGGAAGCTGTCGCTCTCCTTGCTGCACACGCTACTCGAGCTTCTGCATGAAATTCGTCTGATGTGAAGCACTTGGTAACTGTAAATGCGCCTCTTTAAAAAATGTATTTTTATCATTATTTTTTGGCCTTTCTCGTATTTTGATCATTAGAACAGAACAACAACACAAAATCTTCCTGACCAGTTGAGCAAAACGGGACCGCTTTTACCCGCGGACCCTGTGGCTCCTCGCTGTCCCTCTGTCTTCAGTAAACTGTTAAGGAGGAGCACAGAGGTGTTAAGCCAGAGAGGCTGGCCCTGAGCTCAGCTTTGCTACACTTGGGCACAGTAAGTATCTGTTAATTGGCAGTGGTGTTTAGTTTCAGTGTTACCTTTGGCTGTCAGAAAACAAATGAAAGAAAATAATTGGGCTTGAGGTGGGTAGTAAGGGAGTGGTGGGCGTGTGGCACCAATTAAAAGATTTGAGAGCAGAGGAAGCAGTTCAGCTCTCCACTGGGCAGGACTGCTACAGCTGCTTGCTTGAGAATTTGTTTCAGTTTTTTTTTAAGATTTGTTTTATTTGAAAGTCAGATATACAGAGAGGAAGATCTTCTGTCCGTTGATTCACTCTCCAAGTGGTCACAATGGCCAGAGCTGTGCTGATCCGAAGCCAGGAGCCAAGAGCCTTTTCCGGGTCTCCCATGTGGGTGCTGGGTCCCAAGGCTTTGGGCCATCCTCTACTGCTTTCCCAGGCCACAAGCAGGGAGCTGGATGGGAAGTGGAGCTGCCGGGATTAGAACCGGCGCCCATATGGGATCCTGGTGCATTCAAGGCGAGGACTTTAGTTGCTAGGCTACTGCGTTGGGTCAATTTTTTTTTTTTTTTAGAAATTTTTTTTTTTAAGATTTATTTTATTTTCATTGCAAAGTCAGATATACTGAGAGGAGGAGAGATAGAGAGGAAGTGGAGCTGCCGGGATTAGAACCAGCGGGCCATATGGGATCAAGGCGAGGACCTCAGCCACCAGGCCACGTTGCCGAGCCCATCAATTTGTTTTTAAAGTTAGTTTTAGGAAAAGAGTTTTTTTTTGTTTTTTTTTTTTGTCCATAGCATTCCAAGTTCAAAGATGACAAAGTGTTCTCAAACGCTTCTTCCCACCACTGCCCCTCCTGCCTTGGCAGTGGCTTCTCCAGGTTGGGTTGGGAGAGATTGTGTAGACCTGCAACCAGCTGTTTCTGCGGCCTCCCATTCGCACGCCGGACTTACCTGCTGCTGGGGGCATTACTGCCTGCTGGTGTGCTCCATGTGCAGGACTTTTCCTGGGACTACACTTTCTGATTTTGATGGAGGGACAGTGTGTTCTAGAAGGGATCTCTGCTGTGTATTCCTGAGTCTCAAGTGATCTGGGCTCTTTGTCTGATAACTTTGTCCTGGGTCTTAACCCGTCTAAGCCCTGGTTCTTAGCTGACTTAGGAAATGGCTTTCCACTCTGCCATCTTCAAGTGAACAAAACCAGGCAGAGCCCCGTAGCCAGAAAAGGGGCTCTTTATCCTGGGGTCATAAGGGCCTTTTGCTCAGCCCCACGGCTCCCATGGGAGGGGCTGGAAGCAGGGGTGTACCAGCTGCCTGGTGTGCCTTCTGTCTGCCTCCCCTCCCTGCACTGTCCACAGCTGGTTTCCTGTGCAGCTTGTCCACGGGCACATACTGCAGTGAGACTCACCGGAGGTGGTGGCTCCATAGCCACAGCCGGGGACTGTGGGGTGCCTTGGCGCAGCTTTCATGTTTAAAGGTGTTAGAACAGAGGGGTGACCTGAAGGAAGCCTTGCCCCGGGAGCAGTGCCAGGCAAGATGGGGCCTCCACAGAGCCACTCCTGGCACAGGAACTGTATGTGAAGATGCTTGGATGCACTAGGCTGCAGGTGTCCTTCCGGAAGGGTGACGGGCATGAGCGGCTGTGGCTTGCGCTCCTGCCATCCCTGCCTTCCTCCCCTGGGGCTCTCCAAAGGAGCAGGCCTGCTTTGGAGGCAGGTGGTCCTTGCTGCCCTGGAGACCTGCACTTGGGTCGCTGAGCTGTTTCTCCTTTTGAGGCAGTGGCCTGTCCCAAGTGCAGCCTGCAGAGGCACTTGAGCGGCTTGCGGACAGGCGCCATGAGAGGGGAGTGTGGGCGAGTTGCTGGTCTAGCTCTTTTAGGGAACCTGTGGCTTTGTCGGTGGAGGAAGAAAGAAGCCATCATGAGAGTCCGGCCTGGCGGATGAAGGCCTCAGGACGCAGGCTCTGGGCAGGCCCGGGGTTCCCCCTAAGCCTGTCAGCTCTCTCTGCCTGCCTTCTTTTCCCTTCTTCCCTTTAGCCCACTGCCGCCAGCACCCCGTCATTTCTCCCACCTTACCCCTCCTCAGGTCTTCACTCTGCTACCTCTGTAACACTCCTCCCCTGCTCTGTCACTTGCCCTTACACCCTCATGCCCCCTGCCCAACTTCCTCTCAGCACAACTTCTCTTAACCCCCTCCCCAAGCTGTCCCTCCCTCAGATTGGCTCCCTGTGCTGGAACCTTGCTGTTCACCTCCGCTTAGCCCCCTCCCCCTCTCCTAGCCTCTTTGCCTTCTGCTCACCCACTCTGCTTCCCCGCCCTTCACCTCCTGCCCCAGCCCTCCTCCTCCTCCAGCTCTGCCTCCCCTCCCCTATCTTTGTCACCCCTTCCCTCTTTCCCTCTGGCCCTGCCCCATTCCTGGAAACCCCTCCCGCAGAGCATTGCCCCAGTCTCACATTCCATTCTGTCAGCTGCTGCTGTATTGCTCCACACAGGGGCCCCCAGTGCATGCCCGTTGCATGGAGGCCAAGTAAGGAAACGAAGGGATGTGTGGTGCCCCTGGGGAGAGGATACTTTTGGTGGAAGGCTATGCACTCTGTGCTGTGCCCCTGTTGGCAGGGGTCCTGACGTGCCAGAGGGCAGGAAGAGGCTGAAAGGGGCTGTGGCACCCGGAGACTCCCCCAGCCCACAGCAGGCCATGGTCCATGCAGGAAGAAAAGAGTTGAAATTGGCCAAACGTATCGTACCTTAATACAGCCATCCTGTTTGTGTGTGTATTCTTTGTCAGCCTTTTATTATATACTTGCAGATATATGTAAAACGTGTGTAATTGTGTGTTTCCCCCACTAACTTAATGGTCATTTCTAAAGCCTGTGTTTCTTTGTAGCTGAACATTTGAGCTCGTGCGTATGAGTTTGAGGAACCATTTCCCTGTCATTCGAGGTTTTTAGGATGCTTCATAATTTCAGTATTGTAAGTAGGAGCACAGTAGACATAGCAGTATTGGTTGTGTAGGCAAGATGGCGTTTGCTTTGTGTCCAGTCTTTGTTTCTGTAGACCCTAGGTGACTGGAATGGTGCAAGATGATGAGAGAGAGGAGATGACTGTGTGCACTGTGGGGACTTCTGCCTGTGTACTGGCTTTCATTTAAGATTTTTAAAATTTTTATTGGAAAGGCACATGTACAGAGAAGGAGATACAGAGAGAAAGATCATCCCTCTGTTGGTTCACTGAGCCTGAGCCGATCCGAAGCCAGGAACCAGGAGCTTCTTCTGGGCCTCCCACACGGGTGCAGGGTCCCAAGGCTTTGGTCCATCCTAGACTGCTTTCCCAGGCCACAAGCAGGGAGCTGGATGGGAAGTGGGGCAGCTGGGACAGGAATCAGCACCCAAATGAGATCCCAGTGGCTAAATCCCAGGGGAGAATTTAGCCACTAGGTCACTGTGCTGGGCCTGGCTTTCAGTTTTAGTTCAAGAAACTGTATTCATATGGCTTCTCGTTCCCTGTATATGTGCTTTGTGTGTGTGTGAGAGAGAGAGAGACAGAGAGAGAGAGAGAGAGAGGCTGCTCCCTGTCTCTGAAGGAGACTGCATGGGAAGCCTTTGTTGGCCAGCCAACGCACCCCTCTCCATTGCCCGGTTTGCAGCTGAGAGTGCCTGGTTCTGAGTGCTGGTGTGAAGGGTGCGCAGTGAAGGGTACAGACCTGGGACCTTGGGGCCTTTCTCCTTCCTTCAGGTCTCTCTTCTTTCACCACCTGGCTGGCAGTTAAAGGAACTTGATTTCCTAGAATCGTGGGGACAACTGTGTCCTGAAGTGACTTCCCATTTGGCTGAGCTATGGGCCCAGGTCCTATGCTGACAAGGGGAACGGTGTGGCTGTAATAATCCCCTGTCCTCATGTACTCTTTAAGCAGTGTTTCCACAAAGCACCTTGAAAAAAATCACAGAAAAATATTTATTCCGAAGAAATGGTTTTGAAGTCTTTTGCTTTGCAATAAGCTTACCTTTTAATTCCATTTTCCCCATAAATTTGTGGAAATCCCCTCGTAATCTGCAGGCTCTGGTGGGTGCGGGTGGCTGGAGTGGAGGGTGCGGGTGGCTGGAGTGGAGGGTGCGGGCTGGAGGACACGTGTCCAAGTCTTGCTTTTAGGAAGCAGTTTCGGGAGTGAACAGTGGTTGTAAAGTACTTACTCTTCATGCACCAAGTGGCTACTTCCTGTTTCTCATGTACCTGGGATTGCTTGAATATTTATGATTGCTTCTTGAAGGCAGTGATAGCTAATATAAGGGGATGTCAATACATTCATGAAGAAATAGAAGTTAAAATGGAGTTTATTTTGGTGCAAATAAAGTTTTGAAATCCTGGTATAGTTTTTATTTTTTTGCTAATTTGCATTTTCATGAACCTTTGAAGACCCCTTATGTCTGTCATGTACCATCTCCCATTGTTTTTACAGTTTTAATGTAACCCAATTTCGGCTTTGTAGGGCAAAGAAAATAGTTGACCCAGTAGTGCTATGTATTGGAATTCAATTCAGTTCTACAAGGTTTTATTGAGTGCCCAGTTACATGTAAGATCTGATAAGCAGAGAAACTCACAATTATCTGGAATTTTACTCAGTGAAGTATTTTCCCTGCTTTTCATTTCGCTGATTGAGAGGGATGGTGATGTGGTCATTTCACGGAGCACACGCAAGGCAGTAAACAGTGAATCCAAGTGTTTGAACAAGTTCTGTTGAGAGAGAGAGAAAGGCGCTTTTAGGACCATGGATCGTGTGTGGAAGACAGCTTTCCAAACTATCCCCATGTGTAGTCCTGTTCTGAAACTCGTTCCTTCCGAGCAGTGGATGGAGAGACAAGCCAGAGCATAGGTTTGCAGTGAATAATGCTGCAATTCCCCTTGCAAGGGAAAGATTGCCCAAGAAGCCTGAACACTTCTTAATGTTTGCTAACTTTTATTTATTTTAATTGTAAAATATGTGTAAAGTGACATTTACTTTTTTAACCATTTACAATTATTTATTTAAAAGCTGAGGGGAGAGAGAGGGCGCACGCGCACACGCCAGCTACAGCGAGATCTCTTACATCCACTAAGTGACTATGCAGATACTTGCAATTGCTAGGGCTGGGCCGGACTGAAGCCAAGAGGCAGAAATTGACGTTTCCGGGTTCGTAAGTGCTGGAACCATCCTTTGCTTCCTGGGCTGCGCTTTCCTAGGCAGCTTCTGAAGGGCTGTGCCTGACACCCACCCCACTGTCGCTCTTTGGAAGGGTGCATTTCAGTGGCCTTGACCTTGTGGGGCCCCAGGCCCAGTCAGTGGATCTCTGGAGCCTTTTCGTGTTTCCTGCTGTGAGGATTCAAAAGGGCTAATAGGCAGTTAGGGCCTCTGGTCTCTGGTGAAGTTACTTTTGGAAATATAAAATCTTGCTTCTCCCCAGTTTTTACACTTCCTAGCGCACATTCTCCCTGGCTTTGTGCCTTAGTCCCCTTGAGGGAGAATAAAGGGACAGAACCACAGTATCAGTTCACATCACTTAGCGTTGTTGTCCTGGCACAAGCAAGGAGACATGGCCTGTACCAACCCTCATCTCTGAGGTAGTCAAGCAGAGGGCGCCTGAGATTTCAGCTTGTCAGGATGGGGGGAGGAAGCCATCAGTCACATCCTTTAGATGTCCTTTTTGTTCTGAACAAGGTGCTAGACATTGCTGCCCATTGTGAATGAGTTCTCCTTTTCTGCCCTTTGCGTGACTCATTGTCCGCCTCCCTGAGATGTGTATAAAGATAGCACTTGCACCGTTTTTTTGCGTCTTTCCTCCCTTGGAGCTCCCTCCTGTCACTATGGAACCATGGAAGACCTCTCTCTCTCTCTCTCTCTCTTTTAAATAAACCTTGATTTGTGCACTGGAGTTGTCCACATGAAAATTCTTTGTTCTTCCATGTCGAATTCCCCGCAGCACTATACTTGGCGCCTTACCAGTTGCGGGCAGCAACCGTTCTGTTTGTGTGTCTGAGAATTTGACCACTCGAGGTGCCTTCCTTAGGTGGGCTCATGCAGTGTTCCTGTTGCAACCGCCTGATTTCCTACAGCATGAAGTCATCAGGGCTCTGCCATATTGCAGCTTCAGTCAGCATGCTTTGTTTTTTAATTGCTTCAGACTTTTAAATAATAATGCTACTTGGAAAAAACACAGGTGTTTAACTAGATATAAGGTGTTTTGCTTTTAGCTCATTTACAAGTACAAACCTAAAGTGAATTTACAAATTAAGTATAAATTGACTTATTGTGGTTCAAATCAGCGCTAATAGGAGACAGTATGATGTGTTTTCAAATGGCTCCACTGCTTGGTGATGCTACAGGGCATACTGCTTGTCCTGCAGGCTTTTTTTTTTTTAAAAAGTTTTTAGAGAAAGATCTTCCATCTGCTGGTCTACTCCCCTAATGGCTGCAACAACTGGGGCAGAGGCTGGGGCTGAGATGGTAAGATTACGCTGGGCCTCTTTTGTTTTTAAAGACTTACTTATTTGAAAGTCAGAATATATATATATACACCGAGAGAGACAGAGAGACAGAGACAGACAGACAGACTGAGACCTGAGACCTATCTCATGTTTAACTCCTCAGATGGCGACAACAGCCGGTGCTGGGGTGCTGGGGCCAGACTGAAGCCAGGAGCCCAGAACTTCTTCCAGGTCTCTCAGGTGGGTACAGGGACCCATGAATTTGGGCCATCTTCTGCTGTTTCCCAGGCACATTTGGGAGCTGGATTGGAAGTAGAGCAGCCAGATTTGAATCTGCACCTGTGTGGCATCCAGTGTGGCAGGTGGTGGCTTAACTGGCTATTAACAGTGCCATGTCAAATCTTTCTTTAAAAAGAAAAAAAAAATTATCATTTACATATCTCTTAAGAATATGTGTTCTGGGTCAAATGCTTACCTTGCACATGCCAGGATCCCATAGAGGCATTGGTTCTAATCCCAGTAGCCCTGCTTCCCATCCAGCTCTCTGCTTATGGCCTGGGAAAGCCATCGAGGATGGCCCAAAGCCTTGGGACCCTGCACCCGAGTGGGAGACCCAGAAGAGTTCCTGGCTCTTGGCTTCGGATTGGCTCAACTTTGGCCATTGTGGTCACTTGGAGAGTGAACCAGTGGTGAAAAATCTCTGTGTCTCTCTGTAAATCTACTTTTCAGATAAAAAGAAAATGTCTTTAAATGATATTGTCTGGTTGTTTTATAAAATTGGAATCAAACTGAGCAGAGTTGTGACCTCTGTGTTGTCTCAAGTTTTGCAGTTTATTTTCTGTCCCAGCCTGATATTCTGTCGCTAAATAAGCCCCTACTCATTTGTCCTTTGTCTTGTTCTCCTGCTGTTGCTCCCAGCTTTTTATTATTATAAACAGGCTTCCTGTTACTGTTCTAGTAGATGTGTCTTGTGCACATTTGCTAGGAATGTATTTAAAGGTACATAGCAAAGAGCAGTTTTGCTATGTTTTAAGTTGCTGGGTTTTCAAAGTGGTTATACCAGCATATTTTCCCAGCCAGTGAATGGATGACTAAATTCCTGATTGAGGAAGCTAGCCCTTTCTTGAAAGGAGAGAGTATCTGAACATTCCGCAATAAAAGTGCATGCCAAAATGATTTTCCAAATGTATGTTCCCAGACTGGAGACATTTCTGTTTTCTCCTGTTCCCACTCATTTTTGGGATCCCAGATGGATTGGGGCATAGGCTGAACTTCATGTCAGAGGTCCTGAGGGGACGTACCTGTCCCTGCCTGTTCATGGTGGGCAGATTGCTTTGTTCTGGAAGGTTGTCAGGGACCAGTGGTGCTGGCTCACATGGGTATGTTTGTAACTGGCTCACAACACCAAGTCAACTTTGTAGTCTCACAGTGGAAGGAAGTGGAGGCCATGCGGCTTCCCCTTATCGAGGATGTAACTGCTTACGTCACTTCCACCCACACCCATGGTAAGAACTCAGCTACAGCATCACACTACACTGCGGGCGAGGCTGAGAACTGTCAACTCCAGCTGGGCAATCATGCGTGGAACTAGACCTGGGGGTGCGATTTCCTATTCCTGCCATGGCATGTTACTACCAGCTTCGCAGCTTAGAACATGCATCCATTATTTTCACAAAAGTTCACTACGTTGCGCTGGCAGCACTGAGGTCCCTGTGCAGCTTTTAGAGTCATCCTGCCTGCCTTGGCTCGTGGCCCTGTCCTCAAATCACTCTGTCCTCTACTTCCTTCGTCACATTTCCTTCTCTGACCCTTCTGCCCGCCTCTTCTGGTGTTTGATGGGTCCGTCCTGTTAATCCATCTGCTCTGTAGCCTCTTTTGCTGCACAAGGCGACATATTTGCAAAGTTCCTGGAATCAGGGTGTGGCCATGATTGGAGTGGCTGTTAGTCTGTGTACCAGGGAGAGGGAGGGAAGGATTGTTTGCTGAGAAGAGGAAGGAGGTAATGGGAGTGGAGATAGTTATCAATCTCTTATATATGACCTGACTGCATTTTTTGCCAACCTCCTGGTTGTGGATGTATTTTTAAGGGCACTAGGTTGGCAGAGCTAGTGAATTTGCTGAACATAGGATTTTGTTTTCTGGTGGTTTGGTGAGTCTTATGGTTCAAATGCCTGAGTAGTCACAAAAGCAAGATGTGTTTTTGAGTCTTCATCATGCTTGCGGGTGATGATCTCATCATCACTCCTTTGGTGCAGGCCAAGTCCGACCTCTGTTGGACTTCCCGTTTCCTTGTGGCAGCTCATGGAGATGCTAGCATTGCTAGGATAGGATGACATGGTGTACACTGAGATCCTGCCACATAGGAAGGCACAGAAGTGTACAGATAAACAAGAACAGAACCCACGCTGTGATTCCATGGCCAGAGTCCCTTGTATTTAAAGAACCGCTTATCAGATGTTTCATGCCCTCGGTAGGTCGTCTAAAGCAGACTGCCTTTTCCTAAGATTCTGTTGGCCTTCTGTTTTGTGTATGGTCAGGGGGAAGGGAGAGATTGTGGTGTGAGTGCTGTGGTCTGTGTCGCTGCCCTGTTCATGTGTGTGTTGCAGCCCTAATCCCCAGTATGGTGGTATTTAGAGATGGGCCCTTGAGATAATTACAGGTTGGTACTCTTTCAGCTTGATTTAAAAGTCTTTTTTTTTTTCTTCTCTACCATCAGTTGCTTTATCAAATTTCTGGCAAGCGTGGTGGTATACAAGATAGTGACATTGTGTAGTGTCCGTAGGGGTGGTAGTAGCAGCCTCATCCTTGCTACCTCCATCCTGGCACCTTCTTGTGGCCTCCATGGGCTCTGTCAAGTCTCTCCCTGGTCTCTTCTAGGCAGTCTCAGGACATAGTGCTTCTCAGCCTGGATTCTTGCTTAGGAGGGGAGGAGAATAGCGCATGAGATGTCTTATTTTTCTTTGCCTTCTTAGTCTGGTGGACACTGTAGGGGGGTGTTGCATTGGTTGTAGCCAGACATCATTCCTTCTTCCCTTTGCTCTCTGCTTCCCCAGCCCTCAGCGCAGCGGTGCTTCCAGAAGCCCAGGGGAGAGTCACTGCTTGAGGAGAAGGTATGTGTGGATTCAGGAAGCCCTAGCAGGGACTTCAAGAATCCCTTAGGCCATGCTCCAGCAGCTTGAGTCCCCCTAGTGCCCAGGCCAAGGGTCCTTCATGGGAATCTTATCTGCTTGTCTTGCTGCAATGTATGTCAGATATGGTCAGCACCACGTCAGAAAGCCTCCGAAGCCTTCCCTGCCATTGTCCCGGCTGTGTTGTAAGGTGTGTTAGCATGTTCCGACACATTTTTTTTCTGTCTTGAAAGATCTAAAGCAGTGGGTGGAATGATTAGCGATGGTGTCCATCTGCAGATGTGTGAAGTGTGGCAGCATTTTTGCTTGAACTGCATATGAGAGAATCTTCCTGCGACCCTTGATTGGCCATGAGCAGAAATTGTTTTTGGGCTGAATGTGCCAAGAAAAAAACAGTTGGTGATAGGTCCCATGTGAAGTAAGCGCTCGGTGGTTCTGTTGCCAGGGCAGCTGGTGGCCAGCTTGTGTTACTGTCCCCTCCAGAGTCTCCTTGACCTGGCCCCTCACAGGAGACATGTTCTGCTTTATCCGTCTTGGTTGTGGTCAGCTTTCAGACTTGCCACACTTCCCCTTGGGTATGTGATGGAGTGTATCCAAGTGCCCTGCGGTGAGCAGAGCAGATGCGCAATAAGGGAGCCAAAGGGCTTAGCTTTGCAGGGTTCTCATCCTACATTTTAGGCAAGTATCATGGGCCACCTGTATGTGAGATGTTTCTCTTGCTGTTGAACTTCAGCCTGAGCCAATCCTCGGCGATTTGCTTCAGTATGATTTTCTTCCTTCCCAGGGAGGAATCATCTAGAAAATGTTCTCTTGTGAAAATCAGAGTCTCCAGCATTATAAATTGGTAGAAAAAAGCCCTCCATCATCTGGCTTAGCATCTGGACCGCTGTTAATGGCTTAGAGATCACAGCACCATGGTGGAGTGAACCCCGTTCCATGGTGGAGTGAAGCCCGTTACACTGACCAGGATGCTGGCCGTGCGCTTTGGTCTGTGTGCATGCACTGGTAGATAGTCCACTTACCCTGGCATCAATATTTTAATGCTCTCATGCTGTGGGGAGTTATAGGAACTGTATTTTCTTTCACAGGTTGTCTAGATTTGCCAAAAACAAAATGAACAAAACAAAAAACCTAGCTTAAATGGCCTTACTGTTCTGACATTGGAAATCTTTGCTTTATGTTTTCTGGTCAGCTTTTGTCATTCCTAACTACTTCAAAGCCCAGGCAATAGCAATCACTGCTGAGGCCTGTGTGAGAGTCTTTTAGTGGCTCAGTCTCCACTTGCAGCAGGTTTGGAAGAAGAAGGCAAAGTTATTGAAATGTGGATGCTGATCTCCAAGCATCTCCCCCTCTTCACACCCAACCTCTTGAAAAGGATTCTCCCTGTGGCTTTAGGGTACTCTCCACATGGAAAATATAAGGAAATGGTGGCTTCTGCCCTGAGAGTTTATGGCACTGGCAAAGAAATTGCCAGAGGAGCAGGTTAGCATTAAAAAGGCTTTGAGATTGTTGAATGAAGCCACGGAAGCTCAGATCCAGGCACCCTGGGTGGTCTGCAGTGGAAAGCACCATCACCATACTGAGCGGCAGGTTGTTGCCCTAAGTGGTAAGTGAGAACAAGCTCAGCTTCCATTGCTCATTTCATAAGTAATAATCTCATTTTACTATCCCCATTCTTGCCCACCTTCAGTTACAGAAATAACTCTGAGTGGGTTTTCTTTTTAAAGATCTGTGTCAAGCAGATACTTCATGAAAATGGCACAGGCAAAGTGTTCTATTTAGAATTAACCCTGTGACACACAGCCACGTGTGCTGTCTGTCTTCAGGCACTGGTTTCTTTGAAGGGATGTACTTCAGGGAATGGGGTCTGGGAGCAGTGAGCGGCATGGGCCTGCGGGGGAAGCAGCTCAAAAGGGTGGTAGACTTTGCACAGATCACTTTACATAAGTAGAAATTGCTTACTCATTAGGCTGGAGCAAGCGATGATGGTGTTTGATAACCAGGAATATGCGTTTCCTGTTGCTGTAACAAATCCCCACAAAATTAGTGATAACAAAGGTTTGTTGTCATATAGTTATGGAGATCAAGAGTTTGAAGGTCTCACTAAGCTCAAATCAGGGTGTCAACTTGGACTGTGTTTGTGTGAACTCTGGGGAAGATCTCATTGCCTTGCCTTTAGCTGCTAGAGTTTGCTAGAGTCTGCTCAGTCCTTGGCTCATGCCCCTTCCTCTGTCTTCAATGCAGGTCAAGTTCTTCTTGCTTCCCCTCCCTCTGGCCTCTTCTGTTACCTGCCGTTCTCAAACTTTTAAAGATTCTAACAGCCATGCTTCCCCGTTGTCCTCAAACAATCCAGGCTCATCGTTCTGTGTTAAGGTCAGCTGATCGGTGATCTTAATTCCCTTGGCACCTTTAACTCCCTTTGCCAGGTATACACAGGTTCCTGGGATTTGAATGTGGGTATATTTGAGGGGGACCATTGATCTGTCTGCCACACGAGTGTCTGTTTTTCTATATCCCCATGTAGCAAGGGGCCACAGGGTTCTAGTAGCAGGTTGCAATGGAGACCAATATTTCCATCTTTGCTGAGTTTTGGGAGATTGAGAAGGAAGTGTGTCTCAAGCCAGTGGGCTTTGAAGTTTGTTGGCTTCCTTCTTTCTCTGTGGGGCCACCCTGGAGTATGATGATCCCAGCTGGGACTCTTCCTGAGGCTATGCCCTGGGCTGCTGGGGTGTGCGGATGGCCTCGAAGGGGAGTGGGCAGTCGGGATGACTGGTCCCAGCTGGGCCAGCCAGTGAGAGAGGAATGAGGAAGCAGCGGAATGAGAACAGGAAATGACAGATGTGGCTGCCCCTCGGGAGAAAGAAAATAGAAGATGAGGTTGATTACATCTGGCCTTGAAGAAAAGAAGGCATTTTCTAGTGTGCCTTTTTGTTTCTGTGTTTTCTCTAATTCTACTGTTGAGTCTATTTAAAGACTTGGCTGAATAAATGTGTTCCATCTCCTGGACATCCCATACACTTTCGCCACTGAAGTCTGAGGGGTTCATGGTGACCTCTTGCTCTCCCAAGGGACTTGTTGCTGCTCTCTCCACACAGAGAAGCAGCCCCGCTGGTGACCTTGTCTCTTGAGGGCCTGGCTTGAGGGAGTGCAACCTGGTCTGCTGCTCGCAGAGCCCTAGACATTCTCAGATACCCCGAGGGAAAATGTTTGGAACCACAGAGTTCTGGGTGCTGAAGAATGATCAAGTTCTTTTTGGAAATAGCGCGTGGGAGCCTCGGGTGACCTTTTGCACAGGCCCGAGGCCAGGAGGTAGGTTACAGTGCAGCAAGCCATAGCCCCTTTGCAGCTGCTTGTTCAGACCGTTGTTAGCAAGCAGGTCCGGAGAAAGCCCTGCAGTTTGTCCCGTAAGCTGGGATACACACGACTCCAGCTCTTTGGCCCAGCCCCTGGTGAACACAGCTAGTCATGGCTCATGCAGTGACATTTTATTGGCAGGATTCAGCTCGCACCAGTAAGGGGACAGGGATATCCTTTTTTAAAAATTTATTTTTATTACAAAGCCAGATATACAGAGAGGAGAGACAGAGAAAGATCTTCCGTCCGATGATTCACTCCCCAAGTGAGCACAATGGCCGGTGCCATTGCCAATCCGAAGCCAGGAACCTGGAATCTCTTCCGGGTCTCCCACACAGGTGCAGGGTCCCAAGGCTTTGGATTGTCCTCGACTGCTTTCCCAGGCTACAAGCAGGGAGCTGGATGGGAAGTGGAGCTGCCGGGATTAGAACTGGCGCCCATATGGGATCCCGGCGCGTTCAAGGTGAGGACTTTAGCTGCTAGGCCACGCTGCCGGACCCTACAGGGATATCCTTTAATGATCATCCTTTAATGGTCATCTGACACAGTGTTGTCCGCCCTCCCCCAAAGGGGACACTGTTGGTCTTTCTGGATTCTTCCATGTGGTTCTTGTGATGGTTAGTATGGCAGCACAGCTTGCATGCCGCCTTTAGAGCAGCAAGCCATTGTGCAGTTCCATGATGCAAACTCAGTGAGTTCAGTGCAGGTGGACTATGATTCATCTTTCAAAGACTGAGCCGTCACCCTTGGACTGCCTATTTCTGATTTGAGCTCTTTCTTAGTGAACAGACCACATTTAGAGTAAGGATTAAAGGCAACCAGTATACGTGTATATATCACATCGCCCATTCTGCCCCTTTTAGCATGTGTTTAAAAAGTTTTCACTTGCTATTTTATGGGAAAGATGAAAACATGACAAAGGGAATTTCCTTACACCCATCACCCAGCTTCCCCCTATGACGTCATCTTCCGTAGGATAGTGTTCTTACTACAAGTAGGAAGTCAATATGGACGTGTCACTGCCTGCGCGCTCCAGGCCCTGCTTAACCTGATCAGCTTTCCCATAAGGTCCTTGCTTTTGTTGTGGGATCCGGCGCAGCACCCTGGCCGCCTCAGTCTTATGATCTCAGTTCTTCTGAAGAGTGTTGATCAGTTACTGTGCTGACTATCTCAGAAAGGGTTTTCTTACCACTGGACAGAAGTTATGCTGTTTAAAATTGTGGCAAAATATTCCTGACAAAAAGTGTATGTTCTTAATCCTTGTGAGCTGCATTTCAGGGCTGTCCAGTGCATTCACAAGACTGTGCCACCAGAAATTTTTTCCCGGAATTTTTTTTTTTAATCATGTCAAATAAAACTGTGTATATTAAGCAGTTACTGTCTCTTAGTAGCCCACAGGGAGGCCACCACCCCGTCACCTCTGGAGAACTTTCTCTGTGATTTTAACGTGCTCTAGGTACCTCATGTAAATAGAAACCTAACATTTCTCTTTATGTATCTGGCTACTTGACATAGTTCTCAAGGTTTGTGTGTGTTGTAGCTTGTACCAGTGATTTTAAGACTGACCCGTGTTCTGCTATTTGGATAGATCATACTTTTTAAAGATTTATTTTATTTTTATTAGAAAGTCAGATATACAGAGAGGAGGAAAGACAGAGAGAAAGATCTTCCATCTGTTGATTCACTCCCCAAGTGACTGCAATGGCTGGTGCTGCGCCAATCTAAAGCCAGGAGCCAGGAGCTCTTCTGGGTCTCCCACATGGTTGCAGGGTCCCAAGGCTTTGGGCTGTCCTCGAGTGCTTTCCCAGGCTAAAGCAGGGAGCTGGAAGGGACGTGGGACTTGCTGGGATTAGAACTGGCGCTCATATGGGATCTCAGTGTGTGCAAGGTGAGGACTTTAGCCACTAGGCTACCACGCTGGGCCTGATACATCATACTTTTAACAATATTTAAAAGCTTATTTGAGAGAAAGTGGAGAGAGAGAGCTTAGGCTGGCAATGTACAAGTGTTTGAGGTAGCAGGTGAGACACTTGCGTTCCCTACTGAGGGCCTGGGTTGAATTTCTCTGGAGTCCTGCTTCCTGCTAATGTACACCCCAGGAGGCAGCGGGATGGCTGCAGTGGTCAGGTTCCTGCCACCCTCGTGGGAGGCCTGGATGCAGTTCCCAGCTTGTGGCTCAGTCTGTGGGCCCAGCACTGATTTGCCAGCATTTGGGGAAGGAGCCAGTGGAAGGGAGCTTGCTTTGTTTCTCTGCCTCTCAAATTAAAAAAAAAAAAATTTGTGACCAGAATTGCCCTCAGCTTGAAAACACTCCTTGTGTGATGTAGTAATGTATTTGGAGTTACCTACTCAAACTTCTTTCCACCAGTGTAATTTTTTCTCTGTTCGGCTTTCGTTTTTATTTTGGCTGTCGGCAAACTCCAAAGCCAGTTGATGTGATCTGCATGGCAGGCCCGTGTGCTGTCTGAGCTGAGGCCCTGGCTTCTCCCAAGGCCTCCAGCTTCACTACTTTTGCTCTTTAGCCTCGTCATTTCTGTAGAGGTTGTTTCTTTTTTGTTTGTTTTTTGCATGAATTCTATGTGATAATGGGCCACTTTGAGAACTTTGGATCTAGACTGTGGGGTCAGCTCTACATTCTTAGAGATTTCTTCTTGTTAGGACTATACGACTTTCTCAGCTCTACGATTCTGATTTATTTTCCTAGTCTTTGTTTCAGATCATCTGGAAAGCCTCTCCTCCTGTTGTTTCATCCCAGGATTGCCCCTCATTCTAGCTCCCTGAACCTCTGCCTCAGTTCCCGTTACCATCCCTCTGCTTGGTTCACCATGTCCATGGTGTGACCGGTGCTGCTGCTGTGGTCTCTGGCCATGTGACCTTCTGCCACAGGTGTTCGTCGAGTGCACGTGGAGGGGCTGTGGTTTCTTGTTGGCTCTCCACGCTTCTGGGTAACACAGTCTTTCCCTCTCTCTCTCTCTCTTTTTTCCCCAAAGATTTATTTATTTATTTGAAAGGCGGTATGAGAGAGAGAGAGATCAAACTGCCATCAACTTGTTCACTACCCAGATGGTCACAATGGCCGGAGCTGGGCTAGTCCAAAGCCAGGAGCCAGGAGCCTTATCTGGGTCTGCCATGTACGGGTGCAGGGTTTGGGAACTTGGGCCCATCCTCTTCTGCTTTCCCAGAGATGTTAGCAGGGAACTGGATCGGAAGTGGAGCAGCCAGGACTCAGACGGGCATCCATGCGGAATGTCATCACCGCAGGCAGCATTCTGCTTCATGGATAGGCCATACTACTCATATGCATATCCATATCCAGTATGCCACAGCAACAACCCCAGTAATGCAATCTCTTGTACTTACATCAAGGCTCCAACTCATTTTGCCAGTTGGTGAGTGCACCCCTAACTTTTCCTCTGAACGCCCCTTCTTCCGCCAATGTCTGAAGGCTGTGAGGGAAGATGGGATGGTGGGTTTGGAATTGAATCCAGTTTTCAATGTGTTTTTTGTTGATTATAAGGATAACAACCAAAAGTTCTTTCCAGCGGCAAAGACATTTGTATGAGAAAAGAAACATTGTCTTGGCATAGCATGCGGCCAGCCGCTCAGTGGTGTTTGTGTAGTGCTGGCTGGAAGCGCTTGCGTCCTTCACTGGGGCTGCAGACCCTGCGCAGACAGCACTGAGGTGTTGTCTCCTGGTGGTGGAGGCTGCAAGTCAAGGCCAAAGTGGAGGCACGGCTGGTTTTTGTCGAGAGCTGGGAAAGAGGATCCAAAGTAGGCGTGTCTCCTTGGCTTGGCTGGGCTGTCTCTCTCTCTCTCTTGTCTTTTCATATGGTTTGGTGTGTAAAGGAAGCACACCAGTCGTAGACTGCTGATTCCACCCTTCCCCACCCCCACAAGATCCCATCCTAACTAATTGCATCTGTAATGACCTGTTTCAAATATGGTCACATCCTGAGGCACTGGGCTAGCACATAGGAATTTTGAGAGGAAATCATTCTATCCCTAACAGCATTTAACACAGGCCCAAGCACAGCTATGGTACAAGTGCATTGTGGATGTGGGTAGGTGGGCCCTGTGTGAGTGTGCCCAGGGGCAGGGGAGGAGAAAAAGCAGGGGAGAATCCCAGAGGGAAAGCGGCAGAGCTGAGCAGTACTAGCATCTTAACTGTGTGGAAGCAGGTACCTGGTACAGCCACAAGGGGTAGGAATAGTCCTCGCTGGGAGGGGAATGGTATTCTGGCAGGGCAGGGAGGAACAGTAGGCCATCTGAAAGTCCAGGCAGGTGCACAGAGGACTCAGGCAACATCAAGCAGCACTGGGCTGCTCTTGCCTCCCTTGGAGGTAACAAAAGGAAGTGGGGGCCTCATTGGCATTACAGTGTGCTAGTGACAGGAAGTGGAGTTTTGTGCTGTCTGGACCCAGTCAGCCTTTAACTCAAAATAAACCCAATGTTACAGTTTGGCTCCTTGTGAGACCTGCTTTAACATTTGAAAACATGGTGTTTTGTGCAGCGGGGAGGTGGACAATGTAGTTTATTGTATTTCTGCATCTCTTTAGAAAACGCTTGCTCCTCTCTGTTGTAGTTGTTGGTTTAGAAGCGAGCTGGAAGCATATGACAGGAAGGGTCACTAATACACCTGAAAGTTCATTTTGTTTTGGTTGCAGGTGACTATTTCATGTTTGCCTTCGTGGGGAGGAACACTGCTAGATTTCCTTATCTTCCCCCAAAGCTCCCCTCTCACCTGTGCAAACCTTACTCCTCCTGCTTCCCGAGCCGGTGCTGCTGCAGACAGCAAGCCTGCGCTCCTCCCACTGATGTTAAGCAGCTTGTGTTATGTGTTGGGCTGGTGGAATGAATGTGTTAAGCTGATGGAATGAATGTGAAAACTATTAGAAGAAAAAAAAAGAGCAGACTGGAGAAATTAAAAGGGACTGGTGTTGTGGTGCAGCAAATTAAGCCACTGCCTATAGTGCCAGCGTGCCATGTTGGGAGTGTCATTTGAAGTCCCAGCTGTTCCACTTCCACTGCAGCTGCCTCCTAAGGCACATGGGAAAACAGCAGAAGATGGTCCAAGTACTTGGGTCCCAGCCACCCACATAGGGGACCCACACAGTTCTTGGCTTTCATCTGGTCCAGACGTAGCTGTTGTAGCTATGTGGGGAGCAAAGCAATAGGTATCTCTTGTACATACATATCTGTATGTCTCTGTCTCCCTTCCTCCCTTCCTTCTGCTCTCTTTTCTTCTTCCTCTCTGTTACTGTTTGAAAAAAAAAAGTGTCATGTTTGCCTTAATTTAAGATGATATGATGTTATGTATAACATGTTATGTTTTGAATGTTATATGTTGTGTATAAACTAAATTGAAGTATAGGTGAGGTGGTCACAGAAGGTGGCTGGGAACTCGTATTTACTTTCAACATGTTGGTTACTCATTACTATGTCAATTAATTCCATAATGATGTAAATTTTTGCTGATGGTATGATGGAGCTTTCAATTGACTGGGATAATACTCTGCTAGCTCTGTCTTCAGACCAGAGAGGGTATACCTAAGAAGACGTTGAACTTGACTGGACAATAAGATGCTGGACTCTATGTTTGGTGTATGCTTGCAATGGGGGAATCTCAACTGAACTTGAGCTGTGGTTATGCAACAAGGTGGAGGAATCCACCATGGTGGGAGGGTTTGGGGAGGGGTGGGGAGAACCCAAGTATCTATGTAACTGTGTCACATAATACAATGTAATTAATGAAGTTAAATAAAAAAAAGATATCATTAAAAAAAAAAAGAAAAAAATTAAATCCTTTGACATGTTTTAATTAAATTGGTACTAATAGTTGATTAGTGTTTATACCTATCAGTGTGCCCACTTACATGACAGAGAGAGCTCAGGTGCAGTACTTAGCGCAATATTCAGTATGTATGCAAATGCTTATTCAAAAATGTGTGCAATTTCTTTTATTTGCCATGTACCAGTTACGAATAGATGAAATATGTAGTACCTGGTTCCTTAATTTGTGTTTATTTATTTTAAGAAACTTCTCTGAAAGGCAGAGAGACAGAGGCAGAATTCTGTATACTTGTTTATACCCACTTTGAACATGCAAGGCCAGAAGCAGGAACAGCTCAGAGCTCAGGCCAGGTCCCCATGTGCCTTTCAGGGACCCCCAAGTACTCCAGCCATCACATGCTACTTGCAGTATACACGTGAGCAGGAAGTTGAAATTGCAAGTGGAGCTAGGATGGAAGCCAGACCCTCTGTTATGGGCTGTGAGTACCCCAGTGCTGTATTAACTACTGTACCCGATACTTGCTTTTAAGGAATTTCCATGTGTTTTGGGGTGACAAGACATAGAATATAACAGATAACAACGGAGTCAAAATGACAGTCTAAGACAGGGGTTGATAGACTATGGCCCTTAGGCTAAATTTGGCTGACTGTTGTTTCTGTAGAGTGTTAATTGGAGCATAGCCATGCACATTGGTGTAGTTTTATTGTCCATGGCTGCTGTATCACTACAGTGCAGACTTGAGTAGTTGCAATAGGACACCTGACCTACAAAGCCCAAGATATTTGCCATCTGGCTCTTTGGAAAAAAAAAAAGTTTCCCGTCTCCTGGTCTAAGAGAATAGTTTAAACGATTGTTCAAGGTAGTGCACGATGACTAGAAGTGCTTTTGTCCCTGCTGTGGTTAGTGAGTTTTGGAGTAATAATAGCTACCTTATCGAGTTGCGTGACAGATAACTGAAAATGTAGCACCTAGCGAGAGCTGTCTTATTATGCTCACAGATTTTGTGGGTCAAGAATTGGGATGGAGTGTGGTGAGGTTGACTTGTCTCAGCTCCCCAGGGTCTGGGAGCTCAGCTGCAGAGCTGCAGGATGAGGGTGGCATGATGAGCACGACTGAAGCCATCTGAAGGCTCAGTCATCTACATTGTGGGCCAGGCTGAGATGGCTCAGCAGCTGAGTGTGCCAGTCTGCACAGCCACTGGGGATGACTTAGCTTCTCCTGGCCTGGCCATCCTAGAGTCCTCGGGTAGTTGAGTTGGACCTACCAGAAAGCCTCAGAAGTCACACAGTGTTGTTGTTTTGTACTTGCTCCGTCTGAATGGTTACACACCTACCTAGAAGGATTAGATTTTTCCTGGTGATGGTGGAGTTACTTCCCTGAGGAAGGTGAGTAATGGGAGAAGTTGCAACCATCTTGGAAAACAGGACTGGCCACAGAGTGTTTGTTAGCGTAGTGAAATGCTTCCATGGGGATAAAGGCACCTGGTACCCGGATGTGAGAATGTATTTTCATTCAGCAAGTATCTAGCGAGTTCCTACTGTGTCTAGCTTCAGACCTATGTTGGGTCCATAGAGGCAGCACAGCAGCTTGGCTGTCTGCCCTCAGTTCAGGGGGAACACGGGCCATACCCCCTATACAATTTGAACCGGTACCAGGACTCAGAAGTTCTTCTTTCCTTTCATGATTGGACATCTGGATTTAGTTATTTCCCATTCAGTGGATTCCCCTCAGAGACGAGCAAGGGAGATCTGTGTGTGGTTAATGGTGCTAATGTGTTGGCGCTCCTAATGTGCACCCAGAGGCTTGTGGCCTTGGGAGGTGTCTCGGGAATGATCAGGCCTGAGGTCTGTAGTTCCCTACCTCCTTTTGTTTAGAAATGGGTTAGTGCCTGGTGTGATGGCACGAACTCTGTTTAGCACTGCTAAACCCTCAGCTTGCAAGCACTGGAATCCCATATATATGCCATTTTGTGTCCCAGCTGCTTCACTTCCCTTCCAGCTCCATGCTTGTAGCCTGAGAAGGCAGAAGAGGATGGCCCCAAAGTCTTGGTACCCTAAACCTGCATGGGAGACACAGAGGAGACTGCTGGCTCCTGGCTTCAGCCCAGCTCAGCTCTGGCCGTTACAGCCATTTGGGGAGTGAGCCAGCAGATGGAAGATCTTTCTGTCTCTCCTCTCCATCATTCTGCCTTTTCAATAAAAATAAATAGATCTTAAACAAAAACAATAGCAACAACAACAGCAAAAATGTCGTGTGTTTTTCCTTTTGAACAGGGCGTTGATGGGGAATGTTAGAGGTGCATTAAGTTACCTAGGAGACCATCTTCCACCTAGATGTGATCACTCAGCAGGTAGATGGAGTCAGGCCAACCAGGTGATTTCAGAGTTCTGCTGTGTTTAACATGTCTTCCCCTGGACTCTGGTATACGTCATTAGCCTGATCGCACTATTACATTTAAACAACACAAACCACAGCATTCTTCATACAAAACTCATCTCAAGAGACCCAAATTCAACTCGTTCATAAGAAAGGACCTGGACCAAGATTGACCTCGTAGACATGTGGTGCAGCACACACCTTGGATTGTTCTTGCTACTCATTGTTTTTTAAGTAACTAAAAGTGTATTTAACTTTTAATTTTTATTTGAGGGGCAGAGAGAGAGAGAGAGCTTCCATCTACTGGTTTACTTCAAAAATGCCTGCATAGCCGGGTCTGGGCAAGCTATAGTCAGGAGGCTAGAACTCAATCCAAGGCCCCCATGTGGGTGCCAGGGACCCAAGTACTCCAGCAATCATCTGACTCCTTGGGTACTTAAAGGCATGAAGCTGGATTGGAAGCAGAGCCAGGACTTGAATGAATGCACTCTGACATGGGATGTGTGTTAAGCAGTGGCTGATACAACCGCTGTACCAAACACTCTTCCCTTCATGTATATTCTTTTTTTTTAAGATTTATTTATTTATTTTCATTGGAAAGTCAGATATACAGAGTGGAGGAGAGACAGAGAGGAAGATTTTCCATCTGATGATTCACTCCCCAGGCAGCTGCAAGAGCCAGAGCTGAGCCAACCTGAAGCCAGGAGCCAGGAGCTTCTTCTGGGTTTCCCACGCGGGTGCAGGGCCCCAAGGCTTTGGGCCATCCTCAATTGCTTTCCCAGGCCAGGAGCAGGGAGCTGGATAGGAAGTTGAGCTGCTGGGATTAGAACCGGCGCCCATATGGGATCCTGGGCATGCAAGGTGAAGACTTTAACCACTAAGCTATCACACCGGGCCCCCTTCATGTATATTCTTGAGAAGGAATTAGGATTGAGCCTTGCGCATTCTCCAGAGTATCCCTTGTTGGAGTGCCAGGAAAAGTCCCATAGGCTGTTTCCTGTAATGCATCTCTTGCTGAATGGGAGTCGCAATTTTGATTATTGCATACTTTATATTTCACAGTTGTTCACAGGAAATGAGCTATAGCACTAAAAGGAAGCTAGTTTTGGGTCAGTTGTTTAAAGTATTTAGTGAAATTCAGTCCCCTTAATAACAAATCTAGGTTTGGAAACCCAGGAACATGCGGATAGACACACATCCACATGCACTTTAAGGATTATACTGCCTTTAAAGGGCACTGTCTTCCTGTCCAAGTGCTCGCTGAGCCCAGCATGGGTAGCCAGAGCCCTTGTGAAATAGCTGTTGCACCAGCTAGGGTTACGCCAGTCCGAAGGCTTTCCTCTTTATCTTTTCATTTTGGAGTCATGTTACCTTTCCATTTGCACATTTAGAGCATTTAAACAATCCGGAAATGTTTCACCATGGCTTCTCTAAAGACTGCATTTTCACTTGCACAACCACCACCAAGTGTTTACTAGTTGACACCCAGTTCAAATCTCCACTTTTTAACAGTTAAAATATTTAAGAAGGTGTTTGTTGCATTGCAAGACTTATACTTTGGTTGGTTATCTTTGAGTCTTAAAATCTGGCTTCCGCCATGTGATTTCATTGGCAGCCCTATTTCTCCTGTTGTAACACATACTAATGACTCAGGTTCATGCTGCCCGATTGCCTGCCTGCCTACCTTTGCTTCTTTTTTTAAGTGGTTGCTGTTGTGGTGCACTGGGTGAAGTTGCCTCCCATGATGCAGGCATCCCAGATTAGGGCAGGTTTTTGTTCCAGTTGCTCCACTTCTGATCCAGCTCCCTGCTAAAGGGCCTGGGACAGCACTGGGAGACGGCCCAAGTGCTCCACTCTCGTGGAAGACCCAGATTAAGCTCCTGGCTTCAGCTTGACTCAGCCCCAGAAGTTGTAGCCATTTGGACAGTGAGCCAGTGGGCAGAAGAAATTACTCTTCCCTGTCTGTAATTCTGCCTTTGAAATAAAGAAACAAATCTTAAAAGTTAAAAAGGCAGAAAAACAGATATAGAGAGTGATTAAGATAAGGCAGTCTCCCATCTGCTGGCCCACGACCCAAATGCCCACAACAGGCAGAACTGGGTGAAGCCAAATGCAGGAGCTGCTTGCTCCAGTCGGGTCTCCCACAGTGGTGGTAAGGACCCACATGCCAGAGCTGTGACCTCTTGCCTCTCAGGGTGCCTGTGTCACACGGCCACCCTACCTCTCTGTGTAATGTCTGCAGCCATTGGTGACAAGTGCCCAGGTTCTTGATTCGATTAGAGGTTGCAAAATGTTAGTTGTCTAATTCTTTCAGGCCTTCTTCATTTATTAGTAGAATACTTCCGTAACAGGAAATTCCTTTACCAACTCTGATTGTTCTAAATCCATATGGGCAAAATGGGACAAGTATTTGACTCGCTTTTTATTTACCAGTTTTTAAGACAGTGACTTGCTTTCCTAGCATCTTCCAAAGGTGACTAATGATTTTTTATTTTTATTTTTTTTATTATTTATTATTTTTAATTCATTAATTACATTGTATTATGTGACACAGTTTCATAGGTACTTGGGTTCTCCCCACCCCTCCCCAAACCCTCCCACCATGGTGGATTCCTCCACCTTGTTGCATAACCACAGCTCAAGTTCAGTTGAGATTCCCCCATTGCAAGCATATACCAAACATAGAGTCCAGCATCTTATTGTCCAGTCAAGTCCAACGGCTTCTTAGGTATACCCTCTCTGGTTTGAAGACAGAGCCAGCAGAGTATCATCCCAGTCAATTGAAAGCTCCAACATACCATCAGCAAAAATTTACATCATTATGGAATTAATTGACATAGTAACGAGTAACCAATTTGTTACAAGTAAATGCGACCACCTCACTTACATTTCAATTTTAGTTTATACACAACATATAACATTCATAAAGCATCACTCTGAGATGCATATCACAAAGCGTATAAGACACCAGATCTGTTTGCTTCGATTGTTTATATTCATGTTGTTCCATTTGTGACCAGTGGGAGCCTCTTCAAGTTCCCTTCGTATTGTTTTTTAAGGTTTATTTATTTGAAAGACAGAGAGAAAGAGAAAGAAATCTACCATCCACTGATTTATTATCCAAATGCCCATGATAAGCAGGTCTGGGCCTGCGTGAAGCCAGGAGCTGGGACCTCAGTCTGGGACTTGCCTGCAAGTTTTGGGGACCACCTGAGCATGCTCTTCCATGGTGTGCATTAGGGGGAGGATTGGGACTGTGACTCCGGCATTCCACCAGGAAGCGTGGCTCTCCCAGGTGGCGGCTTGCCGCGCTGCAGTGTCCACTTGACCAGACCCTAGTAATCTTTTTAATAGCTTCCTTGCTCTCTGGGCATGGCAAGACCTTTCATGTCCCTGACCTGGAAGAAACTGTTTCTCTCAGGATGCCAGGCCTCCTTTTAGTGAAGAGAGGTATTTAGAGGTAAATTTAATTCTTTCTTGGAAGGTAAGATACATATGGTTGGTTGGTTTGTTTTAAGGATCTATTTCTATTGGAAAGGCAGCTTTACAGAGAGAAGAGGAGACAGAAAAAAGATTTTCCATCCATTGGTTCACTCTCCAAGTGGTCACAGTGGCCGGAGCTGATTCAAGGCCAGGAGCCAGGAGCTTCTTCCAGGTCTCCCACATGGGTGCAGGGTCCCAAGGATTTGTGCCATCCTCGACTTCTTTCCCAGGCCACAGGCAGGGAGCTAGAAGGGAACTGGAGCAGCCGGAACACAAATCAACGCCAACATGGGATCCTGGTGTACGCTACCATGCTGGGCCCCATATCGTTTGTCCTATATCATCTTTCTGGAGTAGAATTCTTGGGCCTGGTGTGATAGTACAGCTGGCTAATCCTCCATCCTGTGGTGCGAGCATTCCAAAAGGGCGCCGGCTCAGGTTCTAGCTGCTCCACTTTTTAAAAAAATTTACTCTTTTTTAAATTATATTTTTGACAATCTTCACATAGTTAATTATGGTAAAAAAAAATGTTCAAGGGCTATAGGAACAAAAGTGGGTAAGACTATTATTTCCATATTGTTTCCTTCATGTTTAAAGGGGAGTATTAAGGGAGAGGGCCCACCCAATTTCCCACCCTCCCCAGGTCCCAGATGTGGGGCATGCTCCGAGGTTCTTGCTCATGTGGTTTTGATAGTTCACCAGTTATGAATCACTGCCAATCTTGCCACTCCCAGCAGGATGAGGTCTTTGAAGAATCCACTGGTTGACATAGTCCACCATAGAGTCTCTGTTTGCCCCGTATTTCGCTGCCAACATATAGCTGAAACTGTTGATTGACCCTTCTGTCTTCTGTCTTTTCTTGGTTAGGGTTCTGAGTCCAGCATTTCGATTGGGGAGATCTCCAAAGAAACTTTGAGGTGTTCTCAGACCAGATTCTTGTATGTACTAGCAAGCACAGGGCCCGGCACAGTCCATTGCCCTGATCAGCTGGTGGTTGCGATCGCTGGGTTGGTTCTGTTTTCAGCCCGACTTCCACTGGAACCAATGGGTGTTGCAGTCCAGCCTGCTTCTGCCCAGCGCATACTCGGCCCTCACATAAACCAGTGGGATCTGCAGCCTAGTTGGAGCGACCCACAATGACCCCCACCAGGCCTGCCCCCACCCTGGTTTGCCAGTATGTGTACCAGTAGACCAGTCTGTCCCACACCCCATTCGGCTCTCATACATGTCAATGGGTATTAAAGCTTAGTTCCATCTAACCAGCTCAACTATGCAGCCCACACAGATGCTGTTGGGTATCTGTCTAGCCACCCCGAGCCCCTGTCCTAGTTTTCACGTCCTCCCATGAAAGTGGTAACCCAAGAGGGAGGAGCCCACTATTTCCCTCCCAGGCCTCTCCCAGTCCCGGATTGTGCACTCTCCAGGTAGTTTTGTGGTTTGACTTGACAGAATTAGCCCCCAGTGCCAGCTTCTGCCAGCTGATGCTGCGGCTAAGCCCAAACAACCCTCACCCACTCTAATTTTGTTTGGACCAGTAGGAATAATCAGCCCAGTCTGGCTTTTCCCTGATCTAGGCCACATGAGGCGCACAGGTGTTGTAGCCCTGCCTAGTCTGGTTTGCCCCCATCCCAGCCCATGCTCTCCAGTGGGAGTAGCTGTCCAGCAAGGCAACCACCCCTTATTCCCCTGCCGGCTCCGCCTTCTCCCTTCCTGGTTCTCACGCGTGCTGATTGGGTGCTGCAGTCACATCCGGTACAGGCAACCTCACCTTGGCATTCCATATTGTGCACTAGTTTTTGTTGCGACTTAACCTGGCTCGACCCACACTCTGTTCTGGTGCTTGGATTTGCCAGTGGATGACGTGAACTGATTCAGCCTGGTCTGCCCTTGACCCATGCCAAATGTATGCCATTGGGAAACTTTCCATGGCCTGTTCTGGGCTGTTTCCTATCATGTTTCTTGCGCTTACCTGCAGGGTCTGTGTCTTGCCAGAGGAATTGCCCAGGCTCCTCCATCAGAACCCCTCCCAATGCCAGATTTTGCGCATACTAGGGGGTCCTTGAGCCAGCCCTACTCAGTTCACCTCCTGTCCTAGCAGGAACAGTGGCCTTTCCTGACTGGCCTTCAACCCAAACTGGTCCTTGCTGTTGGATGTTTCAGCCCAGCCATGGCTCGTCCATACCCACATATGGCTCACATATGGCTCAGTAGGGGTTGAGACCCAGCCTAGTCCATCCCCCATCTACCCTGGTCCTCCAGGACACCAGATGGTGTTGGAGTCTGGCCCGGCTTGGTGCATCCAATCCCAGTCCACACTTGTGCCAAGGGAGATTACAACCATTTCCTGATCAGAATGCAGCCCCCATCCCAGCCCACGCGCCCCTTGGTGGGAGCCTCAACCCAGCTAGGGTGTCCCCTTAGCTCCCCACCTGGGCCTGTTCCCAGCCGTAGATCACGCGCCTGACAGTGGTTGCTCTGACTCAGCTTAGCTCAGCCCCTCACCTGTCCTGACCTCTGCCTTAGACACTGTGGCTTGGCTGCTCCACTTCTAATCTAGCTCCTTGCTTATGGCCTGGGAAAGCAGTGGAGGATGGTTCAGGTCCTTGGATCCCTGCACCTGTGTAGAAGACCTGTGGGAAGCACCAGACTCCGGGCTGCAAATCAGCTCAGGTTTTGCCATTGGGCCATTTGGAGAGTGAACTAGTGGATGGAGGACCTTTTCTATCTCTCCTCTCTATGTAAAATCTGCATTTCCAATAAAAATAAATAAATCTTTAAAAAAAAGAATAGAAGTCTTTTGGTGTAGGGCTATTGTTTAGTTATGTTTCAATTTTGAAAAATGTTTCAAAAAATGTAAGCCTCAGTACAATTTTTTAAGGTCCTATTGTTTGCCTAACTTTAACTTGTCCAACTTCAAATTGTAATCTTGAAAGGGAAGGAACATGTAGGAGTTTGACTTCACTTCTGTTTCGTATACTCTGTGTGGGTTTGTGCTGAGTGCTTTCCTGATACTCTACTAAGGTATTTATAATTGGAGTTGATGAAGAAAACATTCCTGAGGCAGATAATCAACTAACAACATTTCACTAAGATTTTGCAAATATTAAGAAAATTGCTGCTCAATTGTCTTACTGGCGGCTGGAAGTTCCTGTGTTGATAGACTTGTAGCATGACTGGTGAAACTTAACAATGAAGCCGTGGTGTGCATCCTTCCTAATGAGCTCCATAATGTGTGTTGCAACTATGCTAGATGTTATCTGCAGATTAGATGCAGGAAGCTCAAAGTAGTTCGGCTTATCACAGGTTGCAATTGTACACTGCTTTGAAGAGCCCTTGTTTCACTGCTACCTTCTGTTGTTAGCTCTATTTTTGTCAGATCTTGTCTTCTGGACAAAATAAATCATCCTTGCATTTTCCCCTGCCCCCAAGAGCCCACCTTTCTTGAGTGCCTGGTGGAGCCAAGCACTCAGCTAAGCACTTGATGGAAGAAGATGCATTGGGCAATGCGACCTTTTTGAGGAGGCCCACAAGTTTCAACTTCACACTTCCCTTCTGTCTTCCAGGGGCTTGCAGTAGCAGGATGCCTACGCAGTGTAAATGAAACTTAAAGAAGGATTGCATTTCTCCGGGAAAGTTAGCAAAGGTCCGCAGGAGTTTCCTCTCATCTTACTGTTGGTTTCCTTATCAGGCAGCACTTTTCTCATTAATACCGACATGCTGTGCTCCCCGCAGTCCCAGCCTCGCCATACTTTTCTGTGGAATGGCTCGCTCTGAACTTCGCCCCCTCCTCCTCTGGTCCCCACCCTTACAGCTGTTTGAGCTTTCCTACCCTGAAATGTCCATGTCACATTCCTTCTGCATTATACACTGGGGAAGTGAGAACTGTGTTCCACTGCAGTCCTTGCAGACCATCCTCTGCTATAGCACTCTGTGCATTTACTTCAAATAAAATGCTTTAAGCAGACCCTTTAGATACCTTATCCATAATCCGTGTAGTATCTGGTAAATAAACCTCCAGGAAATGAGGAGGTGTTAGGAGGGGAAAGCAATGATTTCTAGACATTTTTATTTTGCAGAATTTGTCCTTTAGTTAATATGTATGTAGACATTTGACAGTTGCTGCTTTTTTAAAAAACATAAACTTTTATGTATTCAGGTTGAATCAAAACCTTTGGGGTTTTCTCAGCAAGCAAGTGGGAGTTGCTTTCTGATTGCTGCTGGATCTCCTTTGTGTCTGGGGTCAGGTTGGCATCCTAAAGGCGGGCAGGTCTCCTTACCCTGCAGCCATTGGATTGTTTTCACTGTCAGATGCTTGCACCGAGCAGCATCCATGTGCAGTCTCTCCTCCACTTGAGTAAAAAGAACTTAGGTTTTCTTCAGGTGCTGAAACCACTGACTAGAAGCTGAGTTTGTTTTCATTGATTTCCCAGGATGCCATGTCTTGTCCTTTCCCTGCTTGTTTGCATAGAACCATTCTCTATTCTGCTTAACGAACTGCTACTGAGTATCTTTCGTTTTCACTACTATTTTTTTTTTAAAGATTTTATTATTATTGGAAAGCCGGATATACAGAGAGGAGGAGAGACAGAGAGGAAGATGTTCCATCCGTTGATTCGCTCCCTAAGTGCCTTCATCGGCTGATGTTGAGCCAACCTGAAGCCAGTAGCCAGGAGCTTCTTCTGGGTCTCCCTTGTGGGTGCAGGGTCCCAAGGCCTGGGGTCATTCTCCATTGCTTCCCAGGCCACAAACAGGGGGCTGGATGGGAAGCAGGGCTGCCACGACATGCCCCGGCACCCATATGGGATCCTGGTGCGTGCAAGATGAGGACTTCAGCCACTAGGCTACCACGCTGGGCCCCGCTACTATTTCTTTTTTTATAAACTGAAACTTCATCTGTGTACTTTCTCTGTATTTTCTTTTTGACTTAGAAGTCTTTTTTTTTTCCTTCTCAGAGGGGTAGTCTTTTTCTGGCCAAGTTCTTGCTATTCTGTCTAGTACCAGGTCTCAAGAGAGCTGTGTGCTAGCTCTGCAAGGGTTAGTGTGAGTCAGGAAGTGTGTCACAGGCCATTGTTCCTGTACCCCAGGCCAGTCCTTGGTGAGGCAGAGACTCCGGAACGCAGGCTGGGAGAGACTTTGGGTCCCCAAGCTTCATGAGTCTTGGCCTGTCCAGGCTTGCACCATGTTGTGATCTTTGATCAGATGTGCCTCTGCTGCCGTTGCAACAGTGGTCATGGCAGTCAAGGTTGATCACAGTAGTTCCTGAGAAGCTTGGGTCACTAGATCAAACTTAGTTTGGTTTCAGCCGGTTGTGTTGACTGTTGATTTTTCTTGAGTGCTCAAGTCAAGCGAGGTGGCTTGCCCTTAAACCTGCACTTCTTGGTGCTGAATGAGAAGGGATGGTTAGAGTCGGTGATGTCTTGGTAGATGCCCAATTTCATCTTGTTCCTGCTTACTGGTGCCGGTTGAGCACCTGCAGACACCAGCTGAAGGAGCAAGGGCTGCTCAGATAGGCCGTTAAAGGGCTGATGGTCAAGAGGGCGGACGGGGTCTGTGAGCAGAGAAGCCCTTATGGCTCGAGGTTGCATGGCTGTCATTCACATGTGTTCCCTTCTTGTGACAGACCGACCACCTCCGCATGTGAGCTGGCACTCACCTCCAGGCCCCTGGCCTTGTGTATAGATGTCTGGATAAAGGTGCGGCCGCAGAGGCACAGGCTGGGAGGCCAGGCTCCGGGAGCTGTCCTTCTAAGCAGTGAGTGACTAGAGTGGGTTATGCTGTTGAGGCAGGCAGAGGTGGGACCTCTGTCCTTCCCGCACACCCGGCTGGGGATTTTTCTTCTTCCTTGTTGATCACTTTCCTTCTTTTCCTGGTTGCTCTGAGAGAGTATTCTGGCCGAGTGGCTGTTGAGCACAGTGGTGTGAGTTCCCAGCCCATTTTCTCTAGGGAAGCTGATGTTCTACCAGACCGGGGCCCTGGGAACTCTATGGTCATTGGTTTAGTGCCCGTCCGTGGTGTGTTTGTGAAGGTAAATATGGCTGCTGTGTGGGTCAGCTACGTTGTGCCTACAGATTCCTACAGCACCTGTGTCCTTGACCTGAGAAGTTCAGACCCAAAACGCTGAACTCTGATGAGAAAGCAGATACGGCTGGTGAAAACTCATTTGGGGAAGAGTGAGGATTTAAAAATGGTGATGTGCAAGTGCATTTGGGTTGTCTGATTGCTGATAACAGAAACAATTTCTCCTTTAGCTAAGATAGGAACAGGTTTATAGAAGGCCTGGCATGGTTTCTGGGGGAGAATCTGGAAGACCTGACCTGAGACAGACAGCCTGCATGCAGCCTCAGGGGTCTTCCTCTGCTGTGAGTCCTGGGGGTGGGGAGGGTCTGCTTGGCTCTGTGTGACTCATTTCCGGCCCTTGTCCCACACTGCAAGGCGCAGTTGAGTCCTGCTCAATCCAGTGACCGGCATGCTGACAGATGCTGTCATCAGCCAGTGTTTCGTGGGGAGGGGACGTTCCTCCAAATGATTCTCCCTCTTGCCTGGGTACTGCTCTGTTCGTGGGACAAACACCATCAACCACGTTGGTGAGCGAATAGATCTACAATCATAAACTCCCAAATAGATATCAAACAGAGCTAATTTGTATTTTAAGAAAGCCATATTGAGGGAAAAGATTTCACCTGTCCTAGGTGTATAATTTATTGCCTTTTTATCATATTTGTATTTGTTTTAATTTTATTTGAAAGACAGAGACACGGATGGTTCCCATCTGCTGTTAGCTCCCTGAAGCCCCACTAACAGGGCAGGGCCAGGCTGAAGCCAAGAGCCAGCAAGCCAGTCTGGGTTTCTCAGGTAAATGGCGGGGACCCAAGCCCGGGAGCCGCCACCTGCTGCTTTCTAGGCGGCGCGTGAGCAGGAAGCTGGATTGGAAGCAGAGGTAGGACTCAAGCCCAGGCGCTCAGATATCAGGTATGGGTGTCTCAAAGCGGTCACTTAATTGTTGTGTTGAATGCCTGCCCTAAATTTAATGCATTTTTTAAAGATTAATTTATTTTTATTGGAAAGCTGGATATACAGAGAGGAGGAGAGACAGAGAGGAAGATCTTCCGTCCAATGATTCACTCCCCAAGTTAGCGCAACGGCTGGTGCTGTGCCAATGCGGAGCCAGGAACCTGGAACCTCCTCCAGTTCTCCCATACAGGTGCAGGGTACCAAGGCTTTGGGCAGTCCTCATCTGCTTTCCCAGGCCACAAGCAGGGAGCTGGATGGGAAGTGGAGCTGCCGGGGTTAGAACCGGTGCCCATATGGGATCCCGGCGCGTTCAGGGCGAGGACTTTAGCCGCTAGGCCACGCCGCCAGGCCCAATTTAATGCATTTAAACTAAAAAAAATTGCCATTACCACCAAGAGATCCTCATACCGAGCTCCCCCAGGTAACCCCTGATCTGTTCTCTGCCTCTTTATGTTTGAACATGTTCTTTTTTTTTTTTTTTAAGAATATTTCCCATTTATTTCAGAAAGGAGAGGAAGAAAACACTTGCATGTTTCACACGTTCTGGTTCATTCCCTAGATGCTCAAAAAGGCCCACGCTGGTCTTGCACTGAAGCTGGGAGCCAGAGCTCTCGTTAGGGTGCCAGGGACCCTGCTAGTTGAGCTGTCCTTGGGTTTGCATTAGCAGGAAGCTGAAGTCAGAAGGGAGCTCAGGCTCAAATGCAGGTATGGTGCTATGGGGCCTGGGTGCCTTAACTGCTGGGGTAACTGCCTGTCTGCGAAGCTAGGTTTTTTGTATGGTCAAGCTGGTGTGACTGCTCCTGGGTCTCCTGGAAACCAGGCTATATGTGTTAGAAGAAGACAGTCCTGCCAGCAGCATGAAAGTCTTGTGTCTCACTGCTCTCAGCTCTCTGTGGTTTTTGCTTTAGAACTTCCTTTCTCTCTTGTGGTCTGTTGTTTGGGAGAGCGGAGCACAGGCCTCTCAGTCTCTCTCAGCCTCAGCTGAGGGACCTGCCAGGCCCCAGTTCCTCATGTGTAAAATTTAGAAAAGAGTATCTCTGGTGTTCTTCCTGTCACTAATGATTGGCAGTTATGATCCTTTTTTGGTATAATATTCTCTGGTGAAAAACCCACTTCTTGATTTTCTGTTGTCTTCAATCAGTAGACTGAAGCAAAACATCAAAAATTTCTTCTTCAGAATCCATGCAACAAAAGCCAAGTGAAAGTAAAAAGCAGGGACCATCCCCCATTTCTTCCAAGGTTATGCTTCAAGCTGTGTTAGGATCTTGTGTGTGTGTGTGTGTGTGTGTGTGTGTGTACAGTGAAGAAAAATAATGTTTCCTTCTCCTTCATGCTTTCTGGTTTATTCAGATACTTATTGAACCAGCCAAGATGCCAGGCGAGGGAGAGCATCCTGGGACTGATAAGGGCCTTTCCCACGAGGCTGTTGGGGGCGGCTGGGGTAAATCCAGAGAGACACATGGGGCAGGGGGTGGGGGATGAGGGGCCAGTCCCAGAGCCTGGCCTTGGAAATGCCATTGCCCCTGCCCCCATGATAAGTTAGTCATGAGAAGCTGCTTGGCAGCTGGCTTAGCCAACCAACAGCTGCACACCCCTCTTCTCATCTTTTATAGGAGGAGATGTTCTTGCAAATTTGAACACCATTTGGGGGAGGTTGAAATGTTTGGCATTTTGAGTAGATCTCTGATCTCTTCTGGCTCTTTCTGTAAGCCTGGCTAACTGTAGCTTTGATGTTGGCAGACTGTAGATGTGGCCAACTTGTGGAGGCTGGCTTTTGGTGCAGCAGGCAGCTGGAGGGTAGTCTTTTTCGGATTGGGAGATGTTCTCAAGTTTTGTAATTTATGGGGTCTTTAAATATGGATTTAGCTTACTGTTGTCCTAATTACACCTCTGATGTCTTTTACTTAGCTTAATGTTTTCATGCCCCAGGTAGTTTTGCAAAGAGTGGTGTTTTCTGAAATGTTAGGTAATGTTCTGTCCGTGCTTTGGCTACCCAGAGCTTCCTGAAGGCAGGGAAATGGCGTTTGGAGACACAGGCTTCTGGGACTGCTGTGACTCTGGCTGCTTCGTGTACTCTGTAAAGTCTTGGTTGCCTGATGACCAAGTATCAGCCTAGATTACTGCTGCCCAAACGAAATGTAATACACAATGTCTGTGATTTTGAATGTTGTAGTAGTCACATTAGTTAATAGTGACACAGATGATGTTAAGTTGAATAATATATTCATAGAACCCAATGCTTCCAAAATATTGTTTTCAGCATGCAGTCAGAATGATAAATTTTGGATGAGCTTGACTTCCCCCTTGCCTGAATGGGTCTTTGAATCTCACTGTGTGTTTTCCGGCACATCTCCGTCTAGGCCAGCCACACTTCCAGCACAGTGCTTAGTATTCACACGCTGCTGGTGACACTATTGGGCAGAGCAAAGTCTGGTTTGCGGCATCTGGAGGTCAACAGGAAAGGGCATTTCGGGGTGGTAGGAGAGATATATCCTCAGGCTTTTTGAGCTCTTGACAAAGCCATACTCAGGCTTCTTCCTCTTTGAGATATCTGATATGTAAAAAAATCATGTTGACAGGAAAGGTAAATCAGGAAGTGACTATTCATGTTACAAAAGAATGAGCTACAGGATCTTTGAAACTGCAAGTTCCCCCAGTACACTGAAGACTATGACTGTTCAAAAGTGTGATTGCCACTTGACATTTTCGCAGCACCTTGTTGGGCAGAGAACCGCCTGCCATTTACACACGGCAGGATGAGTGTCGACTGAGCAGATCTTGAGCCCCAACTGCACATCATGGCTGCTCATCCCAGAACTAGGGGTGTTCCCGACTTCAGAGGCATGCCGAGACCTGTGCGGGGGAAGCGTGCAGCCACCGCTGTGTGTGTTGGGGGAAGGGGCAGTGAGACCTAAGGACCAGAGAAGCTGACAAGGTGACAAGGAAGTTGTTGGGGCCTGGAAGGTGCACAAATTGCTTAAGATTAAAGAAAAGATTGAAGGGTGTACCAACAAAGACCAATCAGAGAGGATTTTCAGAGGAGGACTCCGATATCACAGTGTTCTGCTGTAGCTCTCTCTGAATGTCCATCCCCAATCGTGAGCATCACTCAGAGCAAGTAGCAGGTGATCCTGGGGCTGAGGGGCTTCGTGCGAGATCTGAGAAGCAGTGGAATGCCTGCTCTGGAGTTGGCCACAGCACGAAGCAGCAGTTTACTGCTTGAGGAACCACCCGTTTGAAGTCCATTCCTTTTGTCCTCTTCCAGCTTGACAGTGGTCAAGTTCACATGCTGAGAAAGTGCTTTACATGGCTATCTAGGAAGGTAGGAACAAAGCTGTGTGCCACCACTTGGTCAGGTTTCTGAGTCCCTGAAAGTACACACCAAGTGAGGTGGCTGCTTTGAGCAAACTGCTCCTTAGAAACCTTCTAGAGCTCCTGCCTCCACACTGGCAACGCCCCCTGTGCTACCTCGCATAACTCCAGCCAGCACCTCATGACGGTTGCTGCACAACAGTTGGGAGCTTTCATCTCAGGTGCTAATGGCATTGGCTTTGGGGCGCCTAGGTCACAATTCCAAATTTTTTCTTGCTTAACACAGAAACCCTGTAATTAAATAATTGTTTCCATGGTTTAAAAATGTATTATATGTACACATACATATGCATACACACATATATGTATATTTTGTAAAGGTTTAGTATCCCTTATCTGAAATGCTCAGGACCAAAAGTGTTTTGGGTTTCAGGTTCTTATAGATTTTTGGAATATTTGCATATGCATGAGATATCTTGAGGATGGGGACCTAAATTAACATAGAAACATTTGTGTATCATATATACCTTAAACACATAGTCTAAAGATAATTTTATATAATTCAATTAACTGTGGATAAAACACAGAAGTAAATCCACATCACAAATTGTCTGGGGAATTGAGAGTTGTGGGTCCTGTCTCTGCAAGATCTGATTGGCTCATCCTGTGTCTGCAATATTTGTATATGCGTGAGATACCTTGAGGATGCGGCTTGCAGGTAGCTAAGGTAGCAGCTCTGCCATTTCCCTTTCCACGTGGCCTCAAGTTGGGTTGTTTACAACCCCTGCCCTTTTTTATATCAATCTTTTCAAACCTCTAATCCATTTAATGAGGTGATTGTAGTTCAAAAGGTTTCACACTTATAACGAGGCCAGAAGGCATAACACCACCACGGGTGCCTCATACTGGTGAAAGCTGGTGCTGCTTCCGCTGGCCTTTCTTGTCCCACTGTCCCTCTGGCTGTTTCCTGCACCTCAGAGGACTCCTGACTGCCCTGGAGACGAGGAGGAGGGCCAGTGTCATCTTGTAAGTGAAAGAGGAAGGAAGTTGAATTTTTCTCTTTTTAAAAGGAAATAAGCTACAAGGATGTTCTAACTTCATCTCCCATGATCTCAGCAGATCCCCAGAGTGGCTGTGTCCCACTGTGGGCCATGTAGGCTCAGAAGAGAAGTTGGAGATCCACTGTAAGCTTTGGGTTCTCTGAATGGGGACATGAGCTTCCCTCATTGCAGGGATGAAAGGTAACACTTCAAGACAAGGTGTCTGGGTTCTGAGCAGTAGTTACTGTGATCCCAGTTTCTGTTAGAAAGCAACAATGACTCAACATCTGGGTGGTTTGAAGCAATATTTTTTTTTCAGTCAGCCTGGTTCTCCACCTTAACTGTTCAGAAGCAGAGCGCTGTAGGGAAGCTGAGGGTTTATGTGTAGGTGCTTTGCGAAATGAGGAAAACCTGCCTTGTTTGTGTTCTCAGCTCCACCTTTTTGCTGTGAGCAACGGGAATGGTTCTCCGTGACATTCTGTGCAGTCTTAGCACAGCCAGGCCAGATGGCTAATTTCTGACAGAAAAAAGGATCCCAGAAAGGAAGTTCCACTTGGAGTTGCTTGGGCAGCATCTGGGGCAGCTGGCAGTATATGTGGCTAGTATGTATGCCCCAGTGTGCAGATAGCAGTTCTGAATTGGAAGTGCCTGGGGGGTTGTCTCTAATGCATATGCAAAGCCCATGTGATTGGGGCCTCACTCACCCTGTTAGCCTGTTTTTGGTTGGTGCACATGAAATTTGTTAGAGCTGTGAAATGAAATCTCATGCTGTCAAATTTTAATTTGATCAAAAACGTTAGTTGACATATTTGCCCATATTTATGGGGTATAATATTACAGTTCAATGCATACATCTAATGTATAATGATTGAAATCAGGGTAATTAGCATTTTCATCTCCTCACATTTTATCATTTCTATGTGTTAGGAGCTTTCTCCTTTATTTTTAGAGGTTTATTTTATTTGAAAGATGGAGTGACAGAGAGGGAAACAGATATCTTCCATCTACTGGTTCACTCTCTAAATGCAGAAGCAATGATCTGGGGTCAAACTCGATCCACGTGTCCTAGGTGGGTGCCAGGGGCACAAGCATTTAAGCTATTATCTGCTGTCTCTCAGAGTGCATATTAGCAAGAAGCTGGACCAGAAGTGCAGAGTAGCTGGGACTCGAACTGTAGGTGTCCTGAACAGTGACTTACCACTCGTGCCACAACACCCTGCCTATTTGTCAGATGCTATAGTTACTCTGTTGTGCTTTATAGAGCATTAGAACTGCCTCATCTGCAATTCAAGAAATCTTTGCTAAAGCCAAGGTCACTGGAATTTTTCTCCCATGCTAGCTTATGAAAGTTTCACAGTTTTTAGCTATTACATCTTAATAAGTAATACATTGGAGTTAATTCCAGTCAGTGCATTCTTTATGGCGATCATTTAACTTTTTCTCTGCCATTGTGTTACTGTAATTTCTAAGTTGCTAATTTACCACTTAAGGTTTCATCTAATTTTTGCTATCCTTGTATTCATTTGGTATTCATTATTCGTGTGGAGCTGCAAATGGAAAATGAAACGGTAATGAGATTGGTTTGTATTGAGGTGGTGTGAGGAGGAGCCCAAAGTCTAAATGAATTGCATGATCGATTAATAGATTGGTTAACTAATTGCTAGATGGATTAGCTCTGCTAATTTGCATCGGCACTTTGTCAACAAGAAGACCTGTCTGCTTTCCCTGTGGCCTCTGCTTATCACTTACTATGAGAGATGGCCACCCATCAGCAAAGCTATTTCCCTTGACATCTGCTGCCTGATGCCTCCTCTGAGAACAGTGCATTAGTGATTCTGGCCAGTGTGCTCTGAGACCTTGTCCGACCAGCTGGACGCTCTGTAGCAGCCATCTTTACATGTGTTGTTGAAGGTAGGGTGGCAATGACTGCTCACATTTTGTACAACCAAGGCCCAGAGAGGTTGGCATCACCCAGTCAGTACTGCTGAAGGAGGAGGAAACACAAAAGACTCCTGTGTGCTTTCTGTAGTTTGTGACCTTGGTGCTGTGATGCTGGTCTCCCTTGGGTGCAGCACATGTTCTTGGCTGGCTGTCACTGTGCAGCTTCCCCTCTGAAGCCCCTGATGCTTCCAACACCTGTTGGTCACCCTGCTTGTTGTCTGACCACAGACTAGCACTTCGTGGTTCCTGTGCAATGGGCTTCAGGTTAACCAAAATCACATTGCTGTATGTGGCCCTGATGCTTTGAATATTCATAGAAGGGAAGTCCCTTTAATATGATTTTATTGTCTTTTCAGGGGTGCTGGGCCTCAGACTTCTCCATTGCCTGAGCTAAGCTGTTTTTTTTTTTTTTTTTTCCTGTTCCTTTCAGTGGAGGCCATAGTGGAGTTTGACTACCAGGCTCAGCACGACGATGAGCTGACAATCAGCGTGGGTGAGGTCATCACCAACATCAGGAAGGAGGATGGAGGCTGGTGGGAGGGACAGATCAATGGCCGGAGAGGTTTGTTCCCTGACAACTTTGTAAGAGTGAGTACAAAGCCAAACCTTTTTCCCATATCCTGTGTGGGCTCTGTTGACTGAAGGCTGTGGGGGCTGCAGATGAATTGCTTGGCACTCTCCTGGGGGATGTGCTGAAGGTTTCACCTCCTGTATGATATTAAGACGAGAATACGTAGCTTTCTCCTCGATGTCTGGGATCGCTGTTCTGAAATTGCCTTTTTTAATGCCCAGAATGATCTCTGCATATATGAACTATCACTTCTTAGAAAATGCTGGAAAAAAATCTAAAGCTTGTTAAATTGTTTGGTTTTATGTCCTGGTTTACTTGTTCTAAGTTCAAAAGAATTCTACCTTTTCCCATGCTGTACAAAACAAAGGTGAAACTCGGTTTTGATCGCTTGCTGTGAAGTGGCAGTCAAGCTCAAGACAGAATTGAAATGATGCTTTTAGTCACTTTTTTGTATTCATGCTGCCTTTCTGATGGGATCAATGATATTTTCCTCAACCCATCCAATGTCCATGAAGCACTCAACGTGATTCTTCAATAGGATTTTGAAAATTAGACCCTTTGCAAAAGTTATGTAGGGGTTAGTTACAAAAGTGTAGCTAATTCATGTTAGTAAATTATACATCCCATAGTTGTAAATAATACTTTAATTATGGGTTTAAAAAAAAGGAAAAAAAATCACCCGAAGGCTGTTACTCATGGGAAATGCTAACTAGGTTCCAAAAGCTTTGTTCTGTAAACTTCCCATGTAGGCAGAACCACATGGAGAAATCTCCAGGCCTCCTGATAGAGTCTGTCTGGTACCAGAACCTACACAAAAGAGTATTCTTTGGTAATGGGGCAGATGGCCTGGGGCGGGGGGGCTTAGCCTAGAGAGGAAGGTCTCCTCTCCAGATGGGCCTGAAGGACTGGGTGGGAGGGTTTTATGATAAGGTGCCAAGCGTGCAAAGTAGGTGATAGACCATGGTTCTCTACCTGTGCCTGTTCCGAGGCACCTGGTTGACTTTTCAGGAGAGGATGATTGTAGGACAGTGGGGAAGACAGTGGGGAGAAAAGATTGGTAAGAGGAGGAGGATTGTGGGCTCTAGGAAGAAGAGGATCATGATTAGGAGAAGATAGCTGTGGGAAGGGTGTAAGGACCTTGGCGAGGCAAGGAGGGTTGTGGGAATTTGAGAAGACATTTGAGAAGAGTGAAGGAACATGGACGGGAGAAGAGGACTCAGACAGGATGGAAAGAGCTTGGGAAATAGAGGATTGTGGGATGTTGAGAAGGACTGAAGAAAGAAACAAAGGACTATAGAAAGGGGAAGAGCATTGTGGGAAGAATGGAAGGACTTGGAGAAGAGGACTGTTGAGTTTGAGAGCTGTGGGAATGGGTGGGGTTTTGTGGGGAGGATAGCAGGGTCCTGAGGAGGAAGAAGTTGAGGACTGTGGAAAGGAGAGACCCACGGTAAGAAGGAAAGGAACATTTTGGGCAGGAGATGAGAATGGTAAGAAGGTGATTTGGTCCCTTGAAAGCGATGAGGGCTGTGCGTAGGAAGGCAGGGCTGTGGGAAGGAGAGGACAACCATCTGAAGTAGAAGAGGACTGTGGCAAGGAGAGAAGTACTTTGGAAAAGAGATTTTTGTGCTTAGAGGACTGCAGCAAAAAATGAGGAACGTGCAAGTTGAAAAGGTCTGGGGAAAGAGGAGGATCGCGAGTGGAGTGGCTCTGTGGGAAGCGGAGAATTGGGAAGCTGAGAAGGAGCAAAGGACCATTGGCAGGAGCGGAGGATTGTGGGGACGAGCGGAAGCACAAGAGAGGACAGCATAGACGCCAGCTTTGTGGCTAAGACTGCTTTGAGAGTCTGCTGTGTCCCGGTGGCTCTTGGCCCTCTCATTACAAGCCGTGAATCCACAGGATCCAAGCTGTGCTGTGGGAGGTACTTAGAAAACTAATGGGTTTGCCTCTGGGACTTGAGACCGTCTGGGTTGCTGTAGACATTTGTGGAGGGTGGGAGTGAACCAGGGCAAAGACATGCAGACAGGCATAGCCCCGGAGGTGCCGCAGGTGACCCTCCTTCTCACTGGGGCCACAGGGAATCCCTCTCCTGGGGCCTGAATGTCAGCACATCTTCTGTTGACCTATCTCTTTGCCTGGGGCAAGGCCAGTGCTGGCCACAATGTGGGCTCCTTTCACTCTAAGGGAGCTGGGTAGGAGATGTGCTGGAAGGAACTCGGGGCGGGGAGGTTCGTCTCTGGCTCCCTGCCTCTGGGGCTGCCTGTCCACCTTGTCAGATAGTGGCTGTTCCTGTCCAGTCTTCCCTTCCTCCATGCCCTTTCCATCAGCCAGTTAGGTCTAGGGGCTCTCTGGTGTTCAGTCCTGGGCTAGAAATGACCTTGAGGTTTCTGTGCACCACACCGACCTTTTAAAATTCTCCTGCCTACTACTTACTACCTCCAATGACCCTATGTCAAGACGACCTTGTTCTTTGGAAAGCTTGCTTTGAGGATTCAGTGAGGGGGCGGTGGTGGTGCTGGCCATCATTTAACACAGTGGCCAGCCACCCGGTGATGATATCACTGTTCTTGTTACATATGGGGAATCAGCACTTCCCCTGCTCTCAATCAGTTGCCATCTAATGTTGGCTTGAGCCCTTCCAGGGGCAGGTCACACTCTTGGGAGGAATCCACTCCAGCAAGGGCAAAAGGAACATGGCAGGCAGGCCCTGGGGCTGCGCTGCTTGGGGCTGGCACATTTAGCTGAAAAAGAAATTTTGTTTCTTTCAGAAGACTGAGTGTATTTTCAAGCATTCCTCTACTGGAAATGTAGGCCTGTTATTGAAAATTCAGTAGCAGGTGGATAAAGAAAAAAATTTAACAATAACCAAAACTCATGCAGAGAATTCTAAAAACTGAAAATGTATCTTCAGGTAATAATAGTAATTATTATTTTGTGAAAGTTTATAGTTTTGAAAGTGGCTTTTTACATATGCTCTAATTTAGCTGAAGAATAGTTTGCTCCATGATGACTTGGATAATCTTGCAGAATTCCACCTTTATTTCTGTGTTTTTATGTTGATGTCATCTCTGTCAGTGTACCTTAAACAGTTAAGAATGTTTATTTTTGTCTAATTGAATGGAAACCTGAAAGAGGGAGATAGAAAGAAAGGTATCTTGCATGCCTTGGTTTACTCCTATAAAGCTGTGAGCACCCAGGGCTGGGCCAGGCTGAAGCCAGGAGCTTAGAACATCACCCAGCTCTCAGTGCAGGTGGTAGGGACCCAAGCATTGACCCCTCATCTGTTGGCACCCAGGCTGATTAGAGATGGAGTTGCTGGGACTTGAACGGGCAACTTGATTTGTATTGTGAACATATCAAGTGGTGGCTTAACGTGTTGCACCACAATACCTACCCCATTCCTTAAGCATTAAAAAAGATATGTTTACTTGTTTGAGCGATAAGTAGACACAGGGACACATGCCAGTGCCCATCAGTTCATTCCTCAAAACGCTGCAGTGAAGGGGTAGGCTGGGCTGAAGCTGGCAGCCAGGACCTTCAAGGCAGGTGTCCCACATGAGTGGCATGACCTCAACTTGACTCCTCACCTGCTGTCTCCTAGTAGGGTTTGTATTAGCAGAAAGCTGAAATCAGGAGCCAGATGCAGGCATCGAATCCAGCCATTGTGATGTGGAATACAGGTGTCCTGACTAGTGTCAACCACTGGACCAAATGCCTGTCATTTTAAGCATTCTCTCTCTCTCTCTCTCTCTCTCTCTCTCTCTCTCTTAGATTTTTCTTTCTTTCTTTTTTTAAAAATTATTTATCTCATTAGTTTATAATACACTTCCACAAGTGGCTCTGGGATTTCCCTTTCCCTACCCCCCAACCGCTCCCCCCCGAATGGTATAGTCCTTCATAAACAGTTGTAAGTCCATCATTCTGCTATTTAAGTGTATCCTGACATTGTAGGTATGGGCAATGACAGAGAGTCCAGCATCCTATTGTCTAGATATATTTAGCAGTTATTTTTATTGGGAAAGCAAATAGGGAAAAGGAGATATGGAGAGAAAGATCTTCCCTCCTCTGGTTCAGTCCTCAAGTGGCTGCTACGGCCAGAGCTGGGCCAATCTGAAGCCAGGAGTCAGGAGTCTCTTCCGGGTCTCCCACGTGGATGCAGGGTGCCAAGGCTTTGGGCCATCTTCTGCTTTCCCAGACCACAAGCAGGGAGCTGGATGGGAAGTGGAGCAGCCGGGACATGAACTGGCGCCCATATGGGATCCTGGCACATGCAAGGCAAGGATTTAGCCACTAGGGTATGGTGTCCGGCCCTAAGCATTTTCTTGATGTAGTTGTTAGATCTTTATTCAGTGTCACACTTGGGCATGTTCACTCAAAGCATTGCGGTTCAGCCTCCATTTTGAGCTCTGTACCATCTGCCCCTCCCACCTCATTCTGCACCCCAAGCCATACTATTTGGAAGCAGAAGTCTGAGCTTTGCCAGCCTCTCGGTGGAGATTGGTTGGTCCACCTAAATGTATGCAGCCAGGAGTTGGCCCACTTTTCTTTAATTAGTTATTAATTTATTTACTGTGAATATGTAAGAAGAATCTTTTAAAATTCCCCCTTTGCTTTATTCTACTTCTCTGCTCATGTAGTCCTTTTGGAATACACTTGATTTTGTCCCTGCTTTTTTTTTTTAAAGATTTATTCATTTTTTTATTACAGCCAGATATACAGAGAGGAGGAGAGACAGAGAGGAAGATCTTCCGTCCAATGATTCACTCCCCAAGTGAGCGCCAATGGCGGTGCTGTGCCAATCCGGAGCCAGGAGCCAGGAACCTCTTCCAGGTCTCCCACGCGGGTGCAGGGTCCCAGTGCTCTGGGCCGTCCTCGACTGCTTTCCCAGGCCACAAGCAGGGAGCTGGATGGGAAGTGGAGCTGCCGGGGTTAGAACCGGCGCCCATATGGGATCCCGGGGCTTTCAAGGTGAGGACTTTAGCCGCTAGGCCACGCCGCCGGGCCCTGTCCCTGCTTTTTAAAAAACTTACTTGTTTCTCAGGTGAAATTTACACACATATGTACAATCATAAGTATACAGGTGGATGGTTTTTCTTTTTACATTAGTGCGTACCTCAGAATCTTCTCCAGGTCAGAACTACTTCTGTCCCTTTGCAAAGTTCCATAATGTCTTTTCTGTCATTCTTTTCTCCCAAGTAGTTAATCATCATAGTTCAGTTTTGCCTATATTTGAATTTCATGTAAGTGGTATGCTGTAATGTGTGTTCTTTTTACATATGGCTTTTGAAATCATGATTTATTTTATTTATTTGCAAGGCAGAGTTACAGAGAGGGGCAGAAACTGGAAGAAGTCTGTCATGCATTGGTTCCCTCCCCGAATGCGTGCAGTGGCTCAGGCCTGTAACCAGGCACGCTACCTTGCTCTCCTGTGTTGGTGGTGGGGACTGCAGTTGTTAGTCTGGTTTTCTAAGTGTGTTGGCAGGGGGCTGGATTGGAAGGTGAGCAGCCAGGACTCGAACTGTGCAACCATGCCAGCTTGTATATGTGGCTTCTGCACAGTAAGGACATTATTGCAAGTATCAGGACTGCGTGTTGTGCTGTAACAGACAATAATTTGCTTACTCATTCTGTTGACAGGTATGTGAATGTTCCCATTTGGGGGTTTTGTGACCAAAGGCTCTGAACCTTGTGTGTTGTCTTAGGGGCATAAGCAAGCATTTCTCTTGTATATTTGAGAGGTCTTCAAAAGTTCCTGGAAGATGTGTCTGCTGAAGAATCTAGGTGTGCATTTCAAGGCTTTTTTGGCATGAAATAAATTTCTTTTGATTGAATTTTCCATGTAAATTGTGATGCCCTTGCATATGCAGCTGGATGGGGTAGAATTACTCCCCACCCTCCTATTCAGTGATTAGGTGTTCTCTGTTGAAAGCCTGAGTTGCTGTTGGGAGGGGAAAGGCTCCCACGCGTGCCTGGAGCCCCCTCTGTCAGAGTGTGCCAGCCCCGTGCAGCTTGCTGGTGAGGGATCCAAAAACAATGACCTCAATCTCCCGGGGAAGGATTTCATGTGTGGGCCCAGGAATGACCCAGGACTAACTCCAACATTGTTCCAAACATGGAAGCACAGAGCACGGGTGTAAGTTTTGTTGAATTCAGTTAATGGGTGAACTAGCAGAATAACACAGCTGATTCAGTGAGGATGTGAGATGTTGATGAAAAAGTCACTGTGAAAAATAATGTTCAAGTTGAATCGCTGAGCTAGAGCCAAGACTGATTTGGGTCTTAGTGGACAATAAAATCTTCAACTGCAGGCTTATCGTCTCCACCAGAAAAGGAAAAAGGAAAACAACTTAACTCATTGTATTTCTCTGTTACTCTTGACTTGTCCAGGGTTGTAAAATGTCCTAATCAAGTGTTAGCAAAATGAAGTCACAATGCAAGAGCAGCAGATCACTTCTTTTTAAAAAATAAAAAAGGATTTATTTATTCATTTATTTGAAAGGTAGAATTGCAGAGAGACCTTCAGTCCTCTGGTTCACTCCCCAGTTGGCCACAATGGCCACAGCTGAGCTTCTTCCAGGTCTCCGTGCGGGCAGCAGGGACCCAAGCAGCTGGCTCATCTTGTTCCAGGCCATTAGCAGGGAGCTAGATTGGAAGTTGAGCACCCAGGACTTGAACCGGTACTCATGTAGGCTGCCGATGTTGCAGGCAACAACTTTACAGTGAGAAGTCCGGCCACAATGCTGGACCCGCAGCAGATCACTTTTTAAATGTTAGATTGGTCACATGATCATCTTTTCCTTTACTTCTAAGCTTAGAATATTTTCTCAGGACAGACCTTTATAGATCTTAATGCAGGATACAATAATTTAAAGCAGGATGAATATTCAAAGTCACTCACTAAAAAAATAGGGGTGGGTGTTGTGGTGTAGTGGGCTAAGGTACCACTTGAGCTGCCTAAGTCTTACATTGAGGCACTTGATTCAAATCACCACCACTTTGCTTTTGATCCAGCCTTTTGCTAATGTGGCTGGGAAGTCAGCAGTGACGGCTCTAGTATCTGAGGCCCACGTGGCAGAATCAGATGCACTTAGTGGCTCTTGGCTTTGGCCTTGCCCAGCCACAGCTGTTTTGGGCGTGTGTGTGTGTGTGTACCTCTCTGTTACTGTGCCTTTAAAATAAATAAGTAAATATTAAAAAAAAAAAACCAACCATAATAGGTAGATGAAGACTTTCTCGAAGGGCTTTATCCACTGAGATTTAATCATCAGTGATTAAACCACTGATGATTAAATCATCAGTGTTGTCTTTGTCTTTTTAATACCTCCCCCTTGGATCCAGTTAGCAGTGTGTGATAGTGACGCATGAGATTGATAAGCAGCCCTTTCCTAGGCTCTCCTGATGTGAATGCACACACACATACACACAAAATGTCCTGATAGCTGGCCAAATGTATTTTCAGTAGAGAAAGCCTTGACACTGTCACCCGGGCTGGCACGCCTGTGCTGGGCTGCTTGCGGAGAGCATGTTCGATAAGGTGCAGTGGAGCTCAGATGCCTCTCAGCTCACGAAGAGACGTGTGGAAAGCAGGAAGCTGCGGTAGGGGTTAAAAGAATATGCTGTTGTTCTTGAAATTTATCTGATGCCGTGTGTGAGGAAGTGAGATGTTTTCTCTGCCTGTTTTTGTATGTGTTTGGTAGAAACACACTTAACACATTTTACTGCAGGTCCCACCGTGGAAAGCTGAAGCGTGTTTACTTGGAGCTCGGGTGCTGCACGTATGCTGTGTGCAGTGGTTTTCAGCTTGCGTTCTTTTCTGTGCCTTTGGCTTCCGTTTGCTAGCTGTTTTCCTTCTCTCTGGCATAGTCAGAGCCTTGTTTTGTGTTTACGTAAAGTGGCTGGAGAGTGCAATTGGTTTTTGTAATCAACGAACCGGAAGGGTAGCGTTTTGCATGTTTGCACCACTCTGAGATAAAACTCACTGCTGTTCTTGCTTCATGATAGACCTGGAGGCCTACTTGGACAGGCATGCTGCCTGGGAAATTCCAGTAAGCTGTTCTCTACAAAGACCTTGATGTGGATCTATTGTATTAACCTTCACAATTTTCAACACTAGGGTCATTCATGCTGTGAATTACAGGAACAAATGTTTTCTGAATGCTTGAAAGGCTGGTAGGACTTTTTCCAGGTGTCTGTTTTTTAGACAAGTTGATTTGAGAGGCAGTGAGATAGACAGGTGTCCCATTTGCTGGTTTACTCCACAAACTCCATCCAGGTCTGCCATGTGGGTACCTGGGAACCCAATGCTTGAGCCAACCTGCTGCCTCCCGGGGTGCTTATTAGCAGGAAAATGGATTCAGGAGCCAAACCAAGCACTCCCATATGGGATACCCATGTCCTGAATGGTGTCTTAAACATTGTCAAACCCCTGCCTCCTAGATGTGTTTTCTAATGTGCAGAGCATCTCCAAGCTCACAACACTCAGTTGTGATGTCTCCAGTGTGTGCAGGTCGACTGCGTTCAAGGAGCACACACCCACTGCTCGGCTGCTGTGTCAGGCCCCAGAGGATGTAAGCACAAAGGAGACGCATGTAATGGAACATTTTGTGGTTGCAAATGTGACTTCTCCCACAGGATGACAGTTTTAGCTCCTGTGACCTGGGCTTGGGTCATTCTGTGCTCTAAAGAACACATGTTAGATATTCTTCTGCCAAGATATACTACTGTGATGTTCCTGATTAAAATGCCACATGACCATGGGTTCAACTGTTAGAATATGCTAGTTGAATAATGCGCCATTCTAACCGGGATGAGGTGAAGTTGATTGTGGTTTTTATTTGCGTTTTTTCACGTGTTTGTTGGCCACTTGTAGCTAATCCTTTGAAAAATGCTTGTTCATGTCCTTTGCCCACTATTTAACTAGATTGTTTGTTTTGTTGTTTGGTTTCTTGAGCTCTTTGTAGGTCCTGGATATTAATCATTTATCAATTATATAGTTTGTGAATATTCCTCCCATTGCATAGGTTGCCTCTCATTTTGTTGATTTTTTCCTTTTCAATGCAGAAGCTGCTTAGCATGATGTAATCCCATTTGTCTAGTTTTGCTCTTGTTTGTAATGTGTGCTTTGGGGAACTCTTACAAGACGTCGTTGCCCATGCCAGTGTCTTTCATGGTTTTCCTGAGGGGTTCCTCTAGTGAGTTGATGGTATGAAGTTGTAGATTCAGATCCTTAACCCATTTTGAATTGGTTTTTGTATAAGGTGTGAGGGGAGGGTATTGTTCTATACTGTTGTATGCAGAGATCCAATTTACCCAATAGCAATTGTTGAAGACACCATCCTTTTCCCAGGGATTGACTTTAGCTCATTTGTCAGAGATCAGCTGGTTACAGATGTGTGGATTATATGGTGAGAAAGGTACCCTAATATACTGTTGGAAGACAGAAATCTGAACATAGATCTATCACGTGACCCAGCCATGCTATTCCTGGGAATTAAGCCAAACTAAATAAAATAGCATATGAAAGAGTTATCTTACCACCATATTGATAATCACTTTACAATAGCTAAGCTGTGGAATGAACCCAGATATCCATCAACTGATAACTGGATAAAATTTGATACATACATACACACTATGGAATCTACTCAGCCGTAAAAAGGAATGCAATCCTGTCATTTGCAACAAAATGAAAGCAGCTGGAAGCATTATGCTTACTGAAAGAAGCCAGTCCTAAAAAGACAAATAGATTTTCCCTGATATGTGGAGTTCATAGAACACCAAAAAAATGTATTCTCCCCTCCTCTCCCGTCCTCTCCCTTCACTTCTCCCCTCCCCTCTCTTCTTCCCTCTCTCCTCTCCTCCAACAAAATAAATAATTAAGACAAAATAAAAAAACCAGAATAACTAAATGTATTGAGAGTTGTTTTATTCGAGGTGGGCTGGCAACAAGCTCTCGGCATGTTGTGTTTGGTCAGTCCTTATGCCACCCGGTGGCTTATGCACTGTTTTTATCAGATGTGTAACTGAGACACTTCACGGCTGAAAGACAAGCCCACTCGCTGGAGAGTAGAGAGAGCACTGGGACGCAGGCAGGATGGCTCTCAACCCAAGTTCCGGGCAGCGGGATAGCTCGAAGTCTGAGTGATCCTGCTGAGATGAGGCATTTCACCATCACTGCCTGCCACGCTGGGCTTTCCCCACTGCAGAATCATGAGGTAGAATTTCTGAATTTTTGAGAATTACCTTCAAAGGCCATCTGCTTCAGCTCCAAAGAGCAGCTTTGCCCAAGTTGTGCTGGTTTTCCTGCGCACTCAGAAAGATGGCGAGGGGAAATAGTTCATTTCTGTTTGTGAGCAGACTTGTCGCTGGGCAGTGTTCGGACGGACTCTTTTGTTGGTAGTAGATTATCCAGATGTGTGACTGTCCAATTGTTCCTCATTCGTAGGATATTCTTTTTTCTTTCCTGGGAGAGTGTGAGTTCAGTGTTGGCCTGTGAGCAGGGAGGGAGGGTGTTGTGACTTAGTTTAAGTCCCCTGACTGAATTGATTGTGGTGATTATGCACAGTGGAATCTTGCTTTCTTAATGACAAGATTATCAAATCTTAGTTTAGCAAGGGACTTTGAGATCACATGTTTTAACGCCCAACTTTCTGGTAGATCAAAATCTAAACCACCTAGAATGTTACTAGAGATTTGTCGAGTGCAGGACTCCCCCAGGGGCCTTCAGGCCAGTGGTTCTCCAGCTTCACTCTGTGCCAGGGGTCTTGCATTCTCAGAGCTTAGGGGTGAGCCCGGAGATGGGATAAGAGCTGTGAAACGTGTGTTTGAAGCTCAGGTGATCGACTGTGTGGTGAAGTTGAGCACCGGCAGGGCAGTGGCTTCATTTTCTCAGGAACATGGATGGCTAGCCTCTGACCTAGAACTGAAAATATTACATCGAAGGTGGGTTTTTATAATAAGCTATGTAAATGTGAAAGGAGTCTCTGAAAAGTTGCAGAAAAATTATGAAAAGAACTGTGCATAGAATTCAAAATTTTTGGCACTTTGATAAATATATCTTAATTCCATTTTCTATGAACTTTTTGAAGCATTTTCATATAAGGAAACACCATTATGCTGAAATTTGTGAAAGAAAATGTTTACAAATACACAAACCATAGGAATATGTAAAATAGTGCTCAGTTTGAGTCTAAGAATCAATATATTCTAGTTGCAGAACTTTTGAACTAAATAATTTACTCTGTCCCCTGCCCTGCCCAGTGGTAATGAGGTATGCAGAATTTCTAGAAATGGTCTGCCACATTGTATTCCCAGATTCCCACAACCTGTGAATGTGATGGGCTGGCACTACAGTGATATGCCGCAGTTGAGAGGTTATCCTGGTGGCCTTACCTTATTACCTGAGCCCTTGTGAGTGGGGGACTTTGTCTTCTGGAAGAGGAAGTACGAGAGACATAAAGTCTGCAAGGGCTTAGCTGCTATCAAGATGGAGGGATACACGAGAAGGCCTATGAGGCAGCTGTAAAAGCAGATAGCAGAGCTGGGCAGCAGCCAGGCCAGCTGTGGGGACCTCTGCCTGAGAACCAAAGGAACCGGCTTCTCGCAGCAGCCCAAGTGAGCTTGGAAGCGTCTCACTGTCCCAGCCTTCCAGAGGCCAAGCGCAGCCTGGGGAGCTCTCCACACTGGCCGCGTGAGAGCCTCACTGAGCCAGGAGCCCAGTGCAAGCTACCAGGACTTCTGAGTTCCAGAGCTGTGAGCTAGTACTCAGGTGTTGTTTGAAGTCATCAAATGCAGACGGCACACGGCTCCTGGCGGTGCTCTGCTTTGCTATTCAGGCCTTCTGTGGAGGCCACTCAGTGGCATCTGGCACCCCTTGGCAGCTCTCCTGGCATGTGGCTCCTCTCTGGGCCTGCTCCCAGTCACCCTCCGTACTGTGCAGAAGAGACGTTGGAGAGGAGAGAGCCACGATTAAGCTGGTAAGAGGCTTAATGGACCCTTCAGTGGGGCAGGTTTTCGGACTACTGACTGAATCCCACAGTCAAGCAGAGCGGAACAGCACTGCGAGGGCTCTGGGAACAGAGCGGTCATTGGGAGCACAGCCCACAGGAAGAGCCCAGAGCAGCCATGTTTGATTCGAGTGAGGTAACTACCCACTGTACTTTAAATGGGATACAGAATTTGTAACACAGTAACACCAATACCAAGGATACAGCCCCCTTACAAAAAAAAAAGTTATCGTAAGAAGAATCAAGAAAGTCACACCTTGAATGAGTTAAGGTCATCAACAGATACCAACACTGACAAGACTCAGATGTTGCAATTATCTAACAGATTAAAAGTATTTATCATAAAAGTGCTTTAACGAACAATTCCATACTATTGAAACAAATGAAAAATTAGAAAATCTGAATAGAAGATATTAAAATTGGAGTTTATAGAATTAAAAACAATGTAATAATTATGTGACAAGATTTCCTGGATGAGTTGAGTAACATAGTAGAGATGACAAAGGAAAGAATCATTGGACTTGAAAGTGGATTGATAAACTTTGCCCTGTGTGGAAAACAGAAAACTTTCTGGAAAAAAAGTGACTAGAGCTACATAGCTTTATGGGACAATAGCATAAGATTCAATCTTTGTGTTATTGAATTCATGAAGGACAACAGAAGGGTGTGGGAATAAAAAGAATTCATAAAAATAATGTCTGGTTGAGTTGGTTAGATAGAACTAAGCTTTAATACCCATTGACGGGTACCAGAGCCAAATGGGATGGGGGACAGACAGGTCTTCTGCTACACATACTGGCAAACCAGGGTGGGGGGCGGGCTTGGTGGGGGTTAATGTGGGTCGCCCCGACTAGGCTGCAGCTCCCACTGGTTGATGTAAGGGCCGAACCAGACTGGACTGCAACACCCATTGGTTCCAGTGCAACTCGGGACTGAAAACAGAACCAACCCAGCAGTTGCAACCACCAGCTGATCGGGGTGATGGACTGTGCCGGGCCCTGTGCTTGCTAGAACATACAAAAAACTAATCTGGGAATACCTCAAAGTATCTTTGGAGATCTCCCCAATCGAACTGCTGGACTCAGAACTCTAACCAAGGAAAGACAGAAGACAGAACGGGACAGTCATTCATCTCAGCTATATGTTGGCAGCAAATTATGGGGCAAACGGAGACTTTATGATGGATCATATCAATCAGTGGACGACCTCATCGAGCGAAACGGGCAGCGATTCATAACTAGAGAACTATTAACACCACTTGGGCACATATCTCGGAGCATGCCCCATATCCGGGACTTGGGGTTGGCGGGAAACCGTGTGGAGCTTCTTCCTCAATGTCCCCCTTTACCTCAGATGCAGGATGGAAACAATATGGGCATAATGGCATTGCCCACTTTCCTATCCCCCTGAACCTTTTTTTTTCCTTTTTTCTTTTTTTTTTCTTTTTCCTTTAACTGTAATTAACTATGTAAAGATTGTCAACAACAATACAATAATAAAAAAAATTAAAAAAAAAATAATGTCTGACAACTCCCTAAATTTGGTAAAAGGCACAAACCTTAAGAATCAAGAATCTGGGCCCAGCGTGATAGCTTAGTGGCTAAAGTCCTCGCCTTGAATGCACCAGGATCCCATATGACTGCCAGTTCTAATCCCGGCAGCTCCACTTCCCATCCAGCTCCCTGCTTGTGGCCTGGGAAAGCAGCAGAGGACGGCCCAAAGCCTTGGGACCCTGCACCTGCGTGGGAGACCCAGAGGAAGAGGTTCCTGGCTCCTGGTTTCGGATTGGCTCAGCTCCAGCCGTTGCGGCCAGTTGGAGAGTGAACCATCAGACAGAAGATCTTCCTTTCTGTCTCTCCTCCTCTATGTATATCCGCCTTTCCAAGAAAAATAAATAAACCTTTAAAAAAAATCAAGAATGTGAATAAAATGCAAACTCTATTAAGATATTTCACACAAACTTCTAAAAAGTAGAGATAAGGAGAAAACAGTAAGAGAAATGACACATTAGCTTTTCGGGCAGAATGGCTTGGATGAGAGTGGGGTGCTCATTTGGAATTATGGAGTCCAGAAGGACTAGGCGACATTTCAAAATGCTGAGAGAAAAGAGCAGTCGACTCCAGATTCTACATCTGGTTAAAATATCCTTCAGGAATGAAGAGAAAATAGAAACATCCTCAAATTAAGGAAAATGGTGAGAATTTATCAGTAACAGACCTACTCCCTAATTGAAGGCAAAGGCGCATTCTCTCAACCTAAAGAAATTGCTAACAGGAGGTTTGGGACTTCAGCAAGGGAAGAACAGTAGATGGGTTAAGAGAAGTGTGTGTAGGGCTGGATATGTTACTTAAGCAAGGGGGAAATAAGTGGCTAGCATGCACAGCTGCTCCAGATGTGTGGTGTTGGGGAAGTGCATAGGACTCCGTGTGTGCCAGCCATGGGCATAAAGCAGGGCTCTGTGGCATAGGCTGTACTTATCTTCATTAGTTTATTTTTAAAGAAGGTTTGTGTACCTACTTATTTGAAATGCAGTGCAGTACACACACACACACACACACACACACACATAGAGAGAGAGAGAGAGAGAGACAGACAGACAGACAGAGAGAGAGACAGAGAGAATGGTTCCATCTGCTGATTCAGAATTGGGCCAGGCTGAAGTCAGGAGCCAGAAACTCCATTCAGGTTTCCTACATGGGTGGCAGGGGTCAAAGGGCTCAGTCATGTGGGCTGCCTTCCCAAGTGCATCAGCAGGGAGCCTGGTCAGAAAGTACGAACTTGAACTGGCCCTCTGAGATTGGATGCTAGTGCCACAAATGGTGACTAACTTGCTGCAGCACAGTGCCAGCCCCCTCCCTCATTAGTTTTTAAAATCATCTTTTATGGCTGATGCAAGATATATTGTTTGGTATAGTGTTCAGTATATGTAGAGGTAGTATGCACGAAAATTATATTTAAGCATTTTGGCGGGTTATAAAGGAAACAAATGAAGCAAAGTTTCTACATTTCACTTGAAATGAGACAATCATGATACCAATAGTCTGTGATAAAATGTGTATACCGTAATAACCAAGAAACAAAAACCACTGAAAAACTATACGAAGACGTGTATTAAAAAGACTGTGTAAGTCAAAAATGGAATTCTAAAAATGTGCAACTAAGCCACCTGAAGCCAAAAGAAAAGAAGGAACAGAAATAGCAAAGGGACTGAACAAACATAGAACACAATGGCAGGCTTAAGCCTTAGCATACCAATCATTACTTTTAATCATCTAAATACACCGATTAAGATAGCAGTAAATAAAAACTATAACTTGTTGATAGGAAACTCACTTCAAATATGTTGATGTAGATAAATCAGTAGTTAAAGGGTAAAACAAGATATGTCATGCAATAATTAATCTTAGAAAAGCAGGAATAACCATATATCATACCAGATAAAGCAGATTACAGAGCAAAGCAAATGACCGGGGCCAAAAAGAGGTGCACAGGGTATGTGTTATTCCGCCCAGAATACAGCGCATTCTCAGGAGTGTGTGCATCCAGTAACAGAGCACTGAAATCTTATGACTACTTTTTTTTTGTTTGTTTTATGATGGAGCAAAAGCAGCAGACATTGGGGAGAAACTATGTTGCGTTACATTTTGATCTTTTCCTGGGCTAGTGCTATGTGGTACAGTAACCTGTTAGGCTGGCAGGAAGCTGCAGCGCCAAGGAGCCGCGTGATCAGGAAGCTAGAGAAGCAATACCCTACAGTGGACTGGGATGCTAAGCTATGATGTTGGCTAGGTTAGGCGCATTTTAAAATTATGATCTTTTTAGCTTATGATGAGTTTCATCAGGGCATAACCCCTTTGTTTTTTAAAGAACATGAGCAAAAATGATAGAGTTGAAAGATAGACAAACCTACAATTATACTTGGAAACTATCATCCCTGTCTCAGCATTAGGCAGAAGTACTAAGCAGAGACCAACGTGATACAGAAAAACTGAACCAAGAAGATCTAATTGACGCTTACAGTTCACTCCAAAACAACACAGAGCACATTGTTCTTAAAGTACCCTTGAGCGTTCACTGAGTTAGACCATATCCTGAGTCATAAAACTAACTTGGTATATTTAAGGGGATTAAAAACATACAGAGTGTGGTCTCTGATCTTAATGTAACCAAAATAGAATTCAATGACAGAGGGATAACAGGAAAACCTCCCAAGACTTAGCAATCAAACAACACACTTGTAAATAACATATGGGTCAAAGAGGAAGTCTCTAAGGAAATAGTAAAAATAAATTAAAATGAATGAAAATGAGAATAGATGTGTTGAAATTGATGAGACATGGCTAAAGTAGTGCTGCAGGGGAAAATTTACAGTGCTAAATGTTTACGTTAAAATGGAGGAAAGGTCTGAAACTTGTAAGCTAAGCTCAAGAAATCAGTAAAAGAAAAGCGAAAGAAACACAAAGCTGGTCGGGGAAAGGAATATGAAGATAAAGAGTAGTAATCATTGCAGCTGAAAACAAAACAAGCAATTAAAAAAGCTGGCTCTTGACAAGATCAATACGTGTAAATGTTTAAGAAGACAGGAGCACCTGCAGGTGCTGAGGGGCCAAGAGGGCACTATAGCTCCGCGCACCTGCGTTCGACAGCTTAGAGGCGGTGGACCAGTTCTTGAAAGCTACAAATTATGAAGCACCACAAATGAAATACGTAACCTCAGTCTTCTTGTAGTCATTACAGAAATTAAATTTACAATTAAAAAGTGAGCTAAAAGAAACTGCACGGGTCCAGAGAATTTCGCTCCAGATTCCCACCAAAGAAGAATTAGCACTAAGGCTGTATGTTAGCTTACAGATAATGGAAGAGGAAGGAAAGGTATCCAGTTCATTTTATGAGGCCAGTATTGACTTGATGCTAAAGCAGACATCTCAAGAAGGAAAACTTAGGAATATAGAGAGACAAATCCTGAACAAAGCAGTAGCAAACAAATCTGGACATACAAAATGAATTATATACCATGAAACGACTAGGGTTTACTCCTAAGCATTTAAAAATCAGTTGTAGTAATGACCATATCAGTAGGTCTAGGAGAAAGAAAAAAGTCAGATTGCACTATCATATGAACAGATATGGAAAAAACATTGGGTAAAATTCAAGACCAGATAAAATTCAAGATCAGACACCGTTGTATAGTGACTTAAGCTACCATGTGCAGTGCTGGTATCCCATATGGGCACTGCTGCTCTGCTTCTGATCCAACTCGCTGTTAATGGCATGAGAAAATAGTGCAGGACAACCAGGTACTTGGAACGCTGTATCACATGGGAGACTCAGAAGAAGCTCCTGGCTTAGTCTGGCCCATGTCTGTTTGTTGCAACCATTTAAGGAATGAACTAGCTAGTTATCAAACACCTCCCCTCTCTTCATTTCTCTCTTTTGTCTCATTCTATAACATTGCCTTCCCAATAAAATAAATTTTAAAAATCAAATTATCAATAAATTTAAAAATGCATGTTCTTAAACTCAGATGAGGACAATTTTTTCAACTTGATAAATAGCTATGGCGAAAATATGCATTTAACACCATCTTCAATGGTGAGAGAGTGCATGCTTTCCTCTGAGAATAGCAACAAGGCAGGATAACTGGCAAGAAGTGAGTGTCCTTGCACAGGGGAGTACAGCCAGCCCATGTCATACTTCTCAGCAAGACAAGGAGTGAACTGTGCATGTGTGCATGTGGCTGGATCTCAAGGCCACCAGTGTTACATACTCCGTGATTCCATTCATATTGCATTTCAAAATGACAAAGCTGTAGCATCGGATACCGGATCACTGGTTGCCAAGGGGTTTTATGGGCATACAGCAGCAAGTCAGCATGAGGGAGTTCCTTTGTGAGGATCGGGCAGTTCTTATATTGATTATGGCAGTAGTTGCACAAGTCTGTATATTGGATGGGATTGCATGGAGTCTTTCTCTCTCTGACACACACATAAATCAGTAGATGACAAGACTGATGAAAATTGAAAACATCTGTAGTATAGTTAACACCATTATGCCCACTTCAATTTCTTCGTTTTGGATATTGCAATGCAGTAATATGAGATGCAGTCGCTGGGGAAAGATGGTTGAAGAGGTCATGAGACTGTGTGTGCTGTTTTTAAGGTCTTGTGTAGATACATTTATTTCAAAATAAGTTTTTTAAAGCAAATGAAAGCAGTAGTTCTCTACCTTGGTTGCACATGGGTATAATGTAAGAAGTCTCATAAAATTTTCTTTCTTTCCATATATGTGAAAGGCAGAGAGAGAGAAAGAGAGAGAGAGAGCGCGCGCGCAAGAGTGGAAGTGAGAAATCTGGCTACTGGTTGACTTCTAAAATCATCACAGCAGCTGGGATCCTGAAGGCAGGATCCAGGAACTACATCTGGGTCTCCCACAGGGATCGTAGCAGGGTCCATGGTCTTGAGCCTTCACCTGCTGCCTCAGTGTGTGCATTAGCAGGAAATTGGGGATGGAAGTGGAAGCCAGACTAGAACTCCAGCACTCCGATATAGGATGTGGGTTCCTCAGGTGCCAGCTTAACATGCTACATCACAATATCCACCCTCTAAGGAACCTTATAAACTCCCAGTAGCCAGCTGGAATTGCAGACAGACCCATGAGTGTCTCTGGATAAAAGTCTCAGCATTAATTTTTTTAGGATTCCTAACTCTTTCTTTTCCATTAAATTAAAAAGACCGTTACTTCCCCAGCATATCCTGGGTCATGGGTATTGCAGTCCCTTCTCAGGACAATCAGGTCCTGTTATTGTGGCCACTGCTGAGTTTGAGGGACACATTACCTCCTGCTCGGTGGGCCAAGGAGGGCTTGCTGTTGGGGCTGCCGCTGCCTTGGAGACTGTGTGAGGGCGGTCGTGGGAACAGAGGAGAAAGGAAGAGGCGAGGGGAGAATGGGTGGTGATTAGAGAAGCATGTCGCTGAAAGGGCCAATATAGGGCCTGATCTCCTGGGGATGTGGCTGTTAGGGGCAGAATTTCAGTTTATGGTACGGAGGCCAGCAACGGCACCACTACGCAGGGAGGAGAGAGCCTTCTGGGCTTTGAGGCTACGGCAGCAGCTGGTGAGAAGGCCCCAAGAACGAGCACCTTCTGTAGACATGGTTTTAATTTGTCAACCACATCCCAGTGAAGAGGGAAAGGGCAAGGGCAGAAATGGCTTAATGACTGCCCAGGAAGAATGGGGCACCAGCTGCAAAGCAACTTGAGGCAACCCAGAGACAAGTTTTTAAATTAAAAAAAAAAGATTTTTTTTTCTTAAGAAGAAGATTCATTTATTTATTTGGAAGAAAGAGTGACACAGAGAGAAAGAGAAATACTGGTTTCCATCTTTTGGTTCACTGCCGAAATGCCCACAACTTCCAGGGCAGGGACAGGCTAAACCAGGAGCGAGGATGCACTTAATCCCATGAATTCCATCCCCGTGCCCCAAATGGGGCCCAAGTACTTGCATCATCTGTTGTTGTCCCAGGCACGTTAACAGGGACCTGGATCAGGAGTAGAACAAATGGGACTCAAACTCACTGCACAATACCGTCCTTTCCTTGCCACCCATGAATATCTTTGATGTGTAGTGACAATATGCACCGAATATACAAAAGTTTCCCCTCACATTTGCGAGAAAAAGGTGCATGAAGTCAGCCTGTGTTGGCGTTGAGCTGCCTGTTTCGCTTGTCACAAAGGGATGTGCAGTTCAATTATTGCCGTACTTCGTCCAGGACCACCAGGTTTTTCTCACGAAGAGCAACAAGAGATGATATCCTGTGTCTGGGAGTCTGGGTGAATAACAAAGTGAACTCGCCTTAGTAAGCCAAGAAGTTGTCCAAGTCCAAGCACATCCTGCTCTGGGCCTCTAGAGGCAGATGGTCCCAGATGGAGGCGAGGAGCAGGGTGGCCCGATGAGCCTTGCTGTGCTTGGCGTCCGGGCAGGGCCTCTGGGCGATGTCTTCGTACCACCCAGCTTGATTTTAAGGACACTGTCTAACTCATTGCTTGCCATGAAAGGTTTGCAAAGCCACTTCCAGTTCCAGTTCAGGCTGTTCTGAAGTTCAGCTGTGTTACTGGCAGCCTAGCCAAAGCCCTCAGAAGTGCAGTTTTCCTGCCTGTAAAATGAGGCCATGGTCAATATTTGAAATTTCTAGCACAGGTTGCTTAGCGTCAGGACCATGGGGGCTAGGGACCAAGCAAAGAGGGGCTTGCATCTCAAGGGAGAATATTATATTAAAGCCATATTTGGAGTAATTACTGATTGTACCTCTTAGTCATGGTTTCATTAAATACTGTAGAAACTGATGAAGTGTTCAAAAGTGATCATGTTCTTAGTAAGGCTGTGCGGGTTTGGTTAGCATGTTTCTTCTCTGTCTGTGCTGTCTTGCCAGCTGCTGGAGGCTCAGTCAATATGGGATGTACTGTCAGACCAGATCAGATTCAGAGTAAAGGTGACATCCCAGATCAATAGGTTGACAGATTATGAGCCAGGGATACATTACAGCTGTTGAAAGCTGTAAATGTTACCAAGTTCTGCGCAGCCTGCAGTGACACAGTGACATTGGAACTCTCATGGGTGCCGTTAAGAGGATGGGATGGGGTGCATTGCTGTCATTCCGTGATGGTGCTCTCACAGCCGCAGCCTGGCCTACAGGCACAATGCCATCTTCGACTGTCTACAACATTTGCCTCCCCCAGGGTTGAAAGTGGAGTCATGGCCAGCTTTCCTGGAACAAGGCTCATGCACCACCGGAAAGGAGTCGCGGCCAGGCTGTTGTATGCGGGACTGTGCCACCAGGCTGGCAAATGTGAACTTGGGAACAAATTTGACTGTGGAGCACATCAGGTCTATGTGCTCTGAGATGCTGAGAAATCACTTTGTGCTTATTGGTACTTCCCTGGGGATTGCTCTGTTACTTGGTTGAAAATGCCACATAGCAGCTAATATTGTGCATATAATCCTTGCAGTTATAGTGTGAGCCTCTGCTGTCAGTGATGGTTAAAAATTCATACACCTTATTCCTTTTTAGCCTCTGATTTTTAAAATTCAGTTGAATTCATCCTTTTTTTTTTTCAAAACTCAGATTTGAATGCTTTCCGTTAACAGATATTTCAAAGTGGCAAGTCTAGAATGCTGCCAGCTTTAAGCAGAACACGAGCCCAGCTTTCAGGCTGTATAGGGAAGCTTTTGCGGCCAGTGGCAGTGCAGAGAGGTGGCTGATTTGTAAGCAGCCCTTGTCATGTCGCAGTACAGCTGACAAGCGTGATGACCAGGTAAAGGGAAGTGCATCATCTGGCGACCCCGTGGTCAGCCTGATTGTAATTCCACCGGAGGTGCATCTCACAGGGACACACACGATAACCAAAGCCGCGGGTTCATCGTTGATGACTTGAACCTATTTTAGTCTCATTACAGGCAAATTTAGGTCTGTCTTCACTCATTATAATGAAAGCCAAGGGAGCATTCAATTTTGCAAAATGTTGATGCTTTCCTCGTTTAATTAGAATGTGAAAGTGAATATTAAAGTACAAAAATAATTAAAAGTTACACTCTTTGCTAGTAAAAATTTTTGCCCAGATGGCATGTGTCTATGGTTCCTGAACTGCACATCACTTAGGCTTCTCCCAGTCCTGTAACCTGTCACTGTGCTTCAGGCGTTAGCAGGTGATTCATGTTGACCCATCTCTTCAGATTGGCTGCGACAATTTCATGGACAAAGAGGGAGGACATGAAATATTCATCTGATTTAATTGAATTTAGTATACAGTCTCTAAAATTAATCTGAAGTTTTGCAGTTATTAAGTGATTCATTTTAGTAGCATATAATCTATTTACAGTTATCTGAGATACTTGATTATTTAAGTAAAAAAGGGAGAGCTCTTTCCGGCAGGTGTTTTTCCCTAGCTGGTGCTGCCTTCATTTGCATATGACTACCCATTCCAGTTGGGCACGTGGGGCAAAAGAGGAGTGACAATGTGCAAGTGACAGCTTGGGTGTCAGGCTTTTCCATAATCTATGGCGTCTGGGACCCGGTACTTGCTGGCTGACCTTCTGCAGGCGTGTGCAGTAATATTTTCCATATCCATGACTAGTAGTAAAGGCTGGATATAAATTTGAAGGCCAGTTAACAATGATGTGTAATGTTTTCATATACTATAATTTATAAACATGCACATATGAAAAAGTTTTAGAGCATACATTTTTCTCTTTCAGTTTCTTCCTTTCCTTTGATATTGAAATTTTTTAATGGTATATATTTTTTTCAGAATGATTTTGAAAGCATTGCCAGAAATTCTGGCATTTTTTAAAAAAATCCAGGTGATTGTAAATTGCCAAATGGGAACTAAGTGTATGTGTATTTTTCAGTCTATTTATGTTATAGCACTGCTTTCCACTTTGGCCACCTCCACTATGGTTCTATAACTTGAAATGTCACTGGATATTAAAATATAGAAGAACAGGAGCAGAACACCACCATCCAGCTGCCCACCACCTAGTTTTATCAAATGTTACCTTTTAGTCATACTTCTGATCCTTCAGAAACAAGTCGGTTGCCTTCTGATTTCAGTGTAGAGATGAAGAAAGCTGCAAAGCTGTCTCTCCCACACATGCAAGAAAAAATCTGGACAGACTGAAAGTTAGCTCAGGCACAAATATAAAGAACAAATGGCTATTTTAAAATCTGCAGAGCAGTAGGCAACCTCTGCAACACAGGGCAAGATCGAGCATTTGCTTACAGGTGCGGAAGCCACCCATCATCATGAAACTAGGTAGGAAGGTTAAGTTTGAAAAACTGACACATTGCTGGGGTGTGGGCCGGCTGGAGAGTGTGATGCTTTGGGGGGGTGGCACTTGTGCATGTCACGGGGCGGGGGTTTTCCTACGCTTTTGCAGACTTCTATACCAGGAGCTCCACCTGGCTCTCATAGGGAAGATACAGAACAATCCCGAGAACCCCCATGGCGCCACTTCAGGAAGCTGAGAAATCTGGTCAGATCCCTACGGAGCAGAAGGCTTATTCTGCAGCAGGACCTGGTCTAAGGGCATTGGGGCAATAACATCACAGCTGGGTGAAGGGAACTCTCCCAGCTCCAGCCCCTTAACTCACCTAATCGTGAGGCAGCAGAGCTTCAGTATGTGAACTGAGAACACCAGTCGCCCCTGCTGGCACTGGAGACAGGGATGCAAGGGGCTCTAGCGCTGGAGGAGGGGCAGAAACACCTGTGAAAGCTCTACCGCGAAGATAAGCCCGGGGTGCACTCAGAGGCTGTGGCTTAACGTGTCAGAGCACTGCTCTGCCTAACCCAAACCCAGCATGCCACCAAGCCTCCGGGAATGACAGCAGGGGACGGCAGCAGGGAATGCTGCTAGAGCTAGTATGGCTTTGGGGAACAGCATGCAGAAGAGTGTCAAAGCCCGAAGAGGGGACAAAAAAGGTCGCTAGAGACATGAATTTTCTGATGTATTTAGGAATAACAAACCGCAACGTATTGCAGTTTCTGACTGGATTGATGTAAACTCCTATAGTAGGGGCTCGTTTAGCTCAGTAACTACGAAACTATAGAAAATGTCTCGCTTTCAGCTCCAAATTCCAAGGCATGCCAAAGGATGAGTACTTAGAAAAATATCTGAAAAGACAAAGCAACCATCAGAGCAAGACACAGATGTGGTGTAGCTGTTTCAAATATCAACTCGCCCCACATTAGCTCTCTGCTGAGTGTCCTGTGTGTGTGCAAGCTGCCAGTTTAGCTGCCATTTTTGCAACAGGCTTGATGGGACCCGAGGTCTTGCAGAACTTCCATGCTAACAGGACAGAGAGCGTAACTGCAGACAAGCACAGCAGTAAGGAGTCGGTGAGGCACATGCTGGAGACAGTCGCCAGAGGAAAAGCTGACAGGGCCTGGCAGAGGGTGTGGGCAGTCTCGGCTGGGGTCCTGCCTGGCAGCTGACGTCCCGGAGACAGGCAGCTGGCGCTCAGCTGGGGGTAATGGAGAGCCTGCTAGCATTCCTGAGGAGAGCAGTGCGCAGGCCTGGGGTGGGAGCTCAGTCTGCCAGTGCTTTGGCAGGTGAGGACCACGGGCGTGTTGGTGTCGCCGACAGCAGCGAGCTTGCAGCTGTGTCACTGTTGCGGCTAACCCAGGGAGGAAGTGGTAGGTGGGTTTTCTCCTATTTACATAATTCTCTTCCTTTAGACACATGTGGGAATTATTCATCCACCCCCTCCCCATTTAGGGGGCAAAGAGACTTTATCCTGCCGCCTTTGTAGCCATCCCATGCCCTTGCAGTTGCGAGCAGGACACAGGCAATGTGTGTTGCCCCTCTTCCTGACTGCAAGCAATGGACAGTAACTCAGCTCTGCGTACTCCCAGCCACCTGCCCCAAGCACCAATGGTTCCTACAGTCAAGATGGAGAAACCAAAACTGCCTTGCTGGAGAGAGCAACTAAGGGTCAGTCTGGAGGTAGGGAGAGCAGGCATTGTGGCACAGGGGGTGAAGCAGCAGCTTGCAATACTACATCCCTTGTCAGATTGTCCTAGCTACACTGCTTCCTAGCTTTGTGTAAAGCATCTTGGAGGCCCAGGACGGTAGCCTAGCAGCTAAAGTCCTCGCCTTGAATGCGCCGGGATCCCACATGGGCACCGGTTGTAATCTCAGCAGCTTCCCATCCAGCTCCCTGCTTGTGGCCTTGGAAAGGAGTTGAGGGCGGCCCAAAGTCTAGGGACCCTGCACCCGCGTGGGAGAACCAGAAGAGGCTTCTGGCTTCGAATCGGCTCAGCTGACCATTGCAGCCACTTGGGGAGTGAATCATTGGATGGAAGAGCTTCCTCTCCGTGTCTCCTCCTCTCTGTATATCTGACTTTGCAATAAAAAGAAATAAATCCTTTTAAAAAAGCATCTTGGGAATCAGCAAATGATGGCTTAAGTGCTTGGGCCCCTGTTATTCAGGTGAAAATTTCAGAGTTCCTGCCTCCTGGCTCCTGCCTCCTCTTCGTGCCTCCTGGCTTTAGCCTCATTCAGTGCTGGTTATTGTGACTATTTGAGTTGAAGCAGTGGGTGCAGTCTCTCCTCTCTCACTCTTACTTTGCCTTTTAACTAGCTAAAAAAAGTCAACCTGTTGTTTGAATTCCAACAGCCTTACTTCCCATAAACATGCTGTAGGAACAAACTAGAGGCTGGGTATTACTGTTTTTAAAGTATTCAAGTATTTATTTAATATATTTAAAAGGAAGGGAGTGAGACAGACAGAGACAGACATCTATTGGTTAATTCCCAAAATGCCCCACACAGCCAGGGCTAGGCCTGGGCAAAGCCAGGAGCCAGGAACTCCATCTGTGTCTCCTATATCAATACCAGGCTGCGAGTGCTTGAGCCACTACCTGCTGTCTCCTGAGGGGTGCATCAGCTGAAAGCTGCAATCAGAAGTGGAGGAGCTGCTGCTTGAACTGGGCATGCCATAATATGGGACGTAGGAATCCTACCTATGACATTTTCACTGTTATATCAAATACCTGCCCCAAAGATGGATCATCTTAAAAGTGGAGCCTCTGCAGCCCACTTTTAGCCTAGTGGCTAAAATCCTCATCTTGGTTTCCCATATGGGCGCCGGTTCTAATCCTGGCAGCCTCGCTTCCCATCCAGCTCTCTGCTTGTGGCCTGGGAAAGCAGTCGAGGACGACCCAAAGCCTTGGGGCCCTGCACCCGTGTGGGAGACCCAGAGGAAGCTCCTGACTCCTGGCTTCGAATCGGCTCAGCTCCAGCCATTGAGGCTACTTGGGGAATGAACCAGCATATGGAAGATCATTCTCTCTGTATCTTTTTCTCTCAGTAAATCTGATCTTCCTTTCCATAAATAAATCTTTAAAAAAATGGTGGAGGCTCTGATAGAAGAAGAAAAAAAAAGAATGAAAACCAAATGTAGCTATTGAATGCTTTTTTACAAAAATATTAATTGAAAGGCATAGTTACGGAGAGGGAAGGAAGGAGTTGGAGAGAGAGAGAGAGAGAGAGAGAGAGAGAGAGAGAGAGAGAACTTTGATCCACTGGTTTACTTCCCAAAAGGCCACAAGGGCCAGGGCTGGGCCAGAAGTTTGAGTCTTCCATGTGGCTGGCAATGGAGCAGGCACTTGGTCTGTCTGTGCTGCTTTCCCAGCTGTCGGCAGAGAACTCTTGGAAGTAGATTAGCCTCGATACCAACTGCACTGATACGGAATCCCTGTGCTGCTTTGCAGTAGTTTTATTTGCTAGGCCACAGCAGCAACCCATTATTGAATTCTTATTGTATACTGTTTATGTTGAATTACCAGCTGATAAAACTACTAGGGAAAAGGGATTAGTGAAGTTGAACAATTTAGCACGTTGTTCATTTGTCACGGGTGTTTAAAAACAGATGAAAATGGGTAGTTGAGAAGTCCCTCTGCTGTCTTACTACAAATGTTACTACATAGGAGTAATAATTGTGGTGGCACCGTTGTCTGGCACCTCCTTCCTCAGAACCTTCTGGAAATCAGTTTTTGCAATCTCAGTAAATGTTGAGTAATTGGCAACAGTCTATTGTTTTTCAGCATGAATTTCTTCACCTACTTACATGTTTTTCATGGTTTTCCTATAATAATGCTTATTCTTTGACAACAAATGAGGCGTAGCGTAAACAGACCACATAAAGTCTACAGCTGGGAAGGGCAAATGCTGACTGAATGAGGACAATATAGCCACTCAGTTTTGCTTTTTCACCATTAGGGGGAAAAACACTTCTGTATGAGTCACACCAAAAACTTGCTGGTGTTTGGTAAGGATATGTTTGTTGAAGGAAATAAGAAGGTACTTCAAATAGTGAGGAAAATAGAACTAAAAAACACATTTATTGTGTTGCAAGCATCCATGCCTGTGGGAGCAAAAAGTGCTTGTTTACCGTTTTTTGCGGGAGCGGAGGGCTGCCAGACATGTTTTTTTTGCATTTTCCTGAACTCTGATTACCTTGCCCCGGCCTGGGCAGAGTGTGCTTGAGTAGAAGGAATCATTGAACGCCCGTCTGTGCGGCCGTGGTACTCTGTGCTCCGTGAGCAAGGGCCGACTTTCAATACAGCACTTCCTGTAGCACAGAGAAGTTAAATAACCTGCCCCCAGGAGCAGAGACTGTTCTTGACAGATCTGGACTAGAGTCTGTCCACAGTCTGTGCCCTTGGCCTCTGTTGTCTGGCTGGCCTTGGCTGTGTAAAGTCCCCCAAGTCAGGTGATAGTTGGCATGGGGGTTTTCCCAGCCTGTCCTGTTCTGAGCACCTGTTGGGAATTTGGGCTGAACTCTATGATCTGGTGCTGTGAGGTATTCTTTTTTTTTTTTAATATGCAGCCACGTCTCAATTGAAACCACGACTTCCTGTGAATGCCGTATGATGTTATTTGAAGAAGGAAAATCATTATATGAATTTTTAAAAGCTTTCTTCACGTATATTGATTTTTACAAATGGATGCAATTAGTAGTTCTTGTTAGTTCCAAGAATTCTTTATCCTGGCACTGCTGAAAGTCTGTAGGTTCTGCAGCCTTGGCTGTAGAGGGGTTGAGTGTGACCGGTAGCTTTAGCCATGTGCAGTCATGTGAGCGTTGATACTGCCAAGCACGAATGGAAAAGTGTATCACTTTAATGTAAAAAGCAGGCTGTGTCTAGCGCCTGACTCCCCTTCCGTCTCCTCAGAAGAGCCATATTTCTGGGAGGGCGGTGAGGAGGCAGCAGGGTTTGAGCCTGTTGTTCATCATAGATGCCTAAAACAATTTGGGCATGTGAATTTCGGGGCTAACTTTTCACTGTTTCTTCTTCTACTTGTGAAGGGGAAATAAGCAAACAAGTAAAAAATCTGGAAGAATCTGAAAAAGAAGATGGGCTAGCCCAGGCTTTCTAGGGTCGGATGCCACAGCCCCTTCCAGGGTTGCTGTTAACATGCAGATTCTGCTTGGCCGCTTGGGAGGGGGGCGGTTTGGACTGGACGCTGCTGGGTCTGTGGAAGCCAAGGGTTGTGCAGTTCTAGAAGCTGCTACGTGATTCTGCTTTGAGTAACCCCAATCCCTCACTTTCCTGACCTCGCCCTGTCTTTGGGTGTGTGTGAATCACCACGACCACCTGGGGAACAACCCAGAGTGCATTGTCTAGGGGTGAGGCTGGCAAGGATGTGAAAAATTGAAAAGAGAAAAAAAGCCCTGATGGTAATTTAGTGATAGCTGCCAGCTTTATTTGGGTGGTTGGGGGAGAAAGGGCAGCTTTAAAATTTCGCTGGAAGAATCTGATGGAGAAGTTTAAAGCTCTGCTATCCCCATGGCTTGCTCTTCACTGGAAACCAAAGCACAGTGTTAACCCCCCCTCCCCCGCCCTCGGAAGGGGATTGACAAGTTCCTTAGGATCTCATCCAGACCAGCCTAAATCCCAGGGCACAGAGAAAGAAGTACTTAATGGTTAGCTTGCTGACCTGCCGAGCATTAGATAATGTCTGTGAAGGCTCTACAAGTGCGTCCAGGGAAGCTGGGGCCCAAATATGGAAAAGAGAAGCCATGGTTATGAGATGGGAGTGGAAATGGCAGTCACAGGATGTAAAGTGCTGTTTGGGCACTCCCCTAGGCCCCCCGGGTGTGGGAGGGGGAGGGTTTGGGGTCTCTGCTGGGAGGAAGCATTGCTGTGTGTTGGGCTGTTGCCTTTCTTTTCACAGAAGGACTTCTTTTTTGATGACAAACTCGTACAACAAGTGGCCTTTTTAACATGCCTTCAATCTGGTCTCCTGCTTTCCAGTAGGATCCTTGGGCATCTGATGGAGACTGGTCCTCCAGCCTTCTTTGTCAAGACCTGTGCGTTCTCTCTCGGCTTGCACTCTCCTCACAATCAAGTGGTTCGCATGGCTGCCTTTGTGGTTCTTTTCGTCAGAGGTTGAAAAAATTAGGGAAACCCTACAATGACCCCCAAACTGGAACATTCCCTCTCCTTTCCTGAAGACTAGATAGAGAGAAACACATTGTGTATTGTCCCTGTGAACTTAGGCATCACTCTTGTCCGAGAGGAGAGGCGGAGCCCAGTGCTAAGCAGGACCAGGAGAGGGATCTGGCCAAGGGTTCACTTCCACATCGTGGGCTCTGTGCAGCAGCCGGTGTGCCCAGATGAGCCGAAAGTCACCGGGCACTTGGCTGTACATGAGCAAGGGCACTTGGAACTCTCCCACTTCTGACCGCAGTGACACTAGTGGCCACTTGGTGCCCTTCCTCCCTGAAAGGGAAAGATTAGACTAGCACGCAGTGGGCAGCTCACTGGTGGCTGCAGTGCCTGTGTGCAGTCCCAGACCCTCACAAGAGCCTGCCAAGAGAGACACAGCTGGAAACATGTCCCATCCCCATTGTGCTAAGGGTAGGGGTGGGGCAAGGTAGGAAGGAATGTGGTCAGCGGGGGAGGGTGGGCGAGACCACGTGGGGAAGAGTGTCTGATGTGAGCAGAAGCCTGCTTGCCCTGAGAGAATCTGATGAGACTCTAGAATAAGCTTCACCAGGGAATAAAGTGGGAAGTGAGATCAGGAGGTGAGGGAATCTTGCAAGATCTTGTGAGGAACTTGAACCCTAGGGCTCATCAGGAACCCATAGGGGAAGGGTTGTCAACGGTGGCAGTGTGCCACTAGCAGGTGTCACTGGAAGAGAAATTTCTTTAACTGTGACTTACCCGAGTGAATAGCTTTGTAACGTTTTAAACTTGTCAAGGGTCCCACTCACTGGCTTGTATATTTCCAGAATTGCATAGTCACCTGCACAGTGTAATTCTCCGACTTTGCCCTCACCCCTGGGAATAACCTTGTGTTCATTTCCATATCCAGCTCTGGGCAAGCCTGCGTCCTTGTAATTCCTCATCTGTCTTTAACATGAAGGGGAAGGCTTTCTGTGAGCATGTTATTTACTTTAAGGAGTCTCTTTGCCAAATTACAAATTGTTGCTGTTGGCTGCCTAGTTTCTGTTTGGCCCATCCCCGTCAGCAGGCTTTACCTGTCTGGGGCCGTCTCATGCACAGGTGTTTGTTATCTCACATAATGGGGAGGCCAGAGGCAGGGCGGACCCTGGGACCATTTTCCTCAGCGCCCATTGTGACCTCAGAAACTCCAGTTCTCACCATCTCTCCTCCATGGCATCTTTCTGGTACTAGTGTTTCACTGGGCTCACGTCACTGGGGCCCTCACGTGATTGAAGAGTGGCATCCATTCCCAGTGAGACCTCTTGCTTCCTGGTTTGCAGCCTCCATGCAGTCTGGGTAGGTGAGCTTAGTTCCTGTTGCCTACTCTGAAGCTGAGAATGACAAAGAATTGTTCATTGCCCTCTGGAGCTGGGAATGGTCTCCAGCAGGAGAGGGTGTGCACCTGTTGGGCATGGAGGAAAGGAGCCAGCTCTGCTGGAGGCAGCCAACTGTGCTCCCCATGGCTTATCAACCAGCCTTGCCTTTCTCATACCGGCCTTTTCTGCGTTAGACGGCCGGCAAAGAGATCCGTTGGCTTTGTGTGTTGTTACTCATAGGCAGGTAGGCCCAATCCCAGTTCCAGCTGGCTGAGTGATAATGGGTGACATCAGCATCTCACCAGACTTGATAAGGGAGCAGTTTTTGAAGCTGATCCCTGGTTTCTGTCTGAACAGCTTCATCAATTCAGATCTTGTATCAAGAGTTTCTCATAGTTTAGCCAGGGGAGCATTATTGTTTTAAGATTTATTTTTATTGGAAAGTCAGATTTATAGAGAGAAGAAGAGACAGAAAGATCTTCCACCTGCTGGTTCCACTCCCCAAGTGGCTGGAACAGCCAGAGCTGAGCCATCTTGTTGGATCTAAAGTGGAGCAGCTGGTGCACAAACCAGCCACTCGCAGGGAGCCCCTCTGCCTTCAGCCCAGCTCCCTGTTAATGCGTCTGGAGAAGCAGTGGTAGCCACCTGATGGACTTTCAGCTCCTACCTGGCCCAGCTCTCCCGGTGCAGTCATTTGGAAAGTGAACTAGTGGGGGCAAGATTCTCTGTCTGCCTTACAAAGAAAAATAAAATACATCTTAAAGAAAAACCTGTTTGCACTGGGTTAAAAATATTTAAATATATGACTAGTAGAAGTAAAAGATCTCTGTTACCTAGTTCAGAAGGTTGCCCCTGGAGTCTCCAATCCTGCTCTGAAAATGTCAGCATTCAAGTAATCATAGAAACTTGAAATGACCAAACATCGACTTTCTTACAAGAAGAATTCACACTTCACCTAAGCCAAATAGGCACTCTTCCAGTTGTTTGGACTTTATTAAATTCTGCTTTCTGTGTAATAATAAGTCAAGGTAGGTGTTAGCTTTGCAAAGGAATCTGCTCAGTTCTGAGCTACATGCTAGAGGCTGTTGGAGGGTGAAGTTTGTCCACATGTAAGTAATGAGCTTTTGCTGGTGCAGCCCTTAATGGTGAGAACGGATGTTGAAGCAAGCAAACACCATATGCCCTTTGTTTCCCTTGCATGTCCCCTTCGGGAGGCTGGGTGGAGTGTTCAGCTGTCTTGAATAATCTCCCCTCTGCTCTTGCTGCAGACTGCGGTTTTCCAACTCTCCTCTCTCTGATGTTAATTATAACTTTCCTAATTAGGTGGCTCTTCCTCCTGTTCAGTTAGAAAGGTTCCACACTCTCAAGTACTGGAGGTTGGATTAATTTTGAAAATTGAGTTTCATTTGATTAGTGACAGAAAGAAGTGCAAAGAACTCAAAGCCAGAAGAAAAAAAAAAAAAACCTCCTTCCCTCTCCCCTCCCCTCCTCTCTCCCTCCCTGTGTGAATGTGTAGTGGGAGGGGCGGGCGGGTTGGGTATGGGACAGGATGCTTAGAATAATTCTGCTGCCAAGTGAATCAGCGAGGCTTGCAGTGAGTGCTCAGAGAGCTGAGAACTCACTTCTGCCCGGAGTTGAAACGCAATCAGCCGGGAATCCCCGTTTTGTCCAAGGCAGAATGGAGCTCCCAGCAGCCCAGGCCCCGAGCACCGCAGACCTGTCTGAGACTGTAAGTAGGCCCTGTTTCGGTTGTTTCTTTGTGCATCGTGTGTAGCCTGTCGCCTGCTACTTCACAGGCCAGGAACGAAATGTGATGGAGAGTCTGGTCCCTGCGCCACCCTTCCCAGCTGCTCGCCGGCCACCAGGTTCCCTGGGACGTGGCTCTCAATGTTCTTATTGGTGGCAGAAGGAAATTGCCTTCCCCAAGTCTCCCTCTGTGGCAGAAGCGGCTACTTCACGTGGAGTCCCCTTGGTCGTGGCACTTAGGAGGAGTTTGAACAGCCCCATCCTGGGGTTCGCTCTCTCTGATTGCTGCAGGCAGCCCCACGCAGTAACGGGGCCCTGGTTGCGCCATGAGAGGTCCCTGTGGGTTTGAGGACAGGTGCTGGGTATTTCTGAGGCCGGTGGTGGCATGTTAGGGAGTCTGGCATGAAGCCAAGTGTGGGATCCAGCCTTGCCGTATTGGGGAGGAAGAAAAGGAGAGAAGCAAGTCAGCTCCACTCTGTCAAGGTGCCATCCTGTTGCTAGATGCCAGTGCCAGGCTGGCATGGGGGACGCCCAAATTCCCACACAGCTAAAGGTGGTCTCAGGATCCTGGAAAAAAAAATCTCTGCCAGTCTTTCTTTTCTCATCAGCCGTCTCCATCCCAGCCCTCCGTGGCGTTGCTGGGTTGTTTGAAGTAATGAACGTGAAAGCACCTGTCATGCGGTCGCCCTCCGTGTCTCCTCCTGTGGCGCATTCCCCTCCGATGAGAGCAGTGTGCTGGGCTCTCAGAGACACTGCCCTTGCTGCAGTCCCGGCCTGTTTCAGTGTCTTGTTGGTGACTTAGATGGATTCTGAGGTTGACCTGTTGGCTTTGCTGAAGCCTCTACACTCAGTACACCTTTTAATTGTGGCCAGGTGACTTCCCCCGCCGAAAAAAGTGCGTAAAACAAAAAAACCAAGGTCCTGGGGAAAGGATGAGTGGCTCAAGTTTGTCTCGCAGCCATGTTTCAGCTGAAGATGATGGGCTCCCGGGGACCGGAGTCAAGGGCTGTGTTACAGGTTCTTCAGGGAGAGTGTGGGTTCAGAAGAGCCTTGGGACTCAGCCTTGGATTTCCAAGCAACCTAGCCCTGCACTCAGGGTGGGGGGAGAGGAAAAAGAGAAGACCCAGCTTGGTGAAAACTGTTCTTTACTTCACCGGATTTCTGATTCAGAAAAGGCTGTGGAAGCGTCACACCGTCGTGGGACCTGCCCAGCAGTTTGCTTTCGTTAACCCAGTCAACTCAGGCAACTGTTGCTTTTCCTGTGTGTGTGTGCACACACACATGTGTGTTATGTGTTCAACACATGCCTTGTTAATTAACTTTACTATGTGCTTTATGTTTGCTCGCTGTGCGTTAATTGCTAATGATAGTGCTCCCTTGCCAGTCACAACTTCTCCTACCCATTTCCCACACTGAATTCTTTGTATTTCATCTCATATTTAGGCTAACACCATTTGCCTGAAAGCAGCAAAATTCCGCAGACATTGTGTATTGTTGAGCTCTTGCATAGTGCTGGTTTTTGTCCTTGGTTTCAGAGGCGTCATGTAATCTCGTCACTTTGGTGTGTGGTGATCTTAGTGTACCTTTTATGTTAGCCAAGATAAAAGTAATGGAATGCAGGGTACCAACCTTCAGAACTTCTCTGTTCATCCTTATTGAACTGTTGCACATGCCTGGCTGGCCCTTCCAAGGTCTCCCTTTTCCCTGCTTTGTCAGCCTGGCTAGGGTCACCTTCCTACTAGACCACTTCTCTCCCGCTCCAAACTCCTCACCACCTGCTCTTGGTCAGGCTTTTCCTTCCCTCTCTAGTCCGAGAACTTGTGGTTCTCACTGTGGGCAGTGTCCTGTCCTTTCGTCCTTGCTTGCCTGCATTCTCGTCATCTTTCAGGTGTTAGTAGGAACCACTGTCCTCTGCCATCTTGTGTTAAGAGCCTTCCTCCATATTAGGTTTCTTTTCTCCCATCATACCACTTCTCTGTTTTCTTTGAGAATCCTTCCATCACAGCTCGTGAAGGCTTTGTTGGCTCGTAGACTGAGTTGTCACTGTCTCCCCAACAAAAATTTCAGCTCTCAGAGAGCAGGGCTGATGTGTGATTGCCAAGCCCTCAGTCCTCGATTGTATAGTAGTTACTCAAGATACTTGGTGGCATAAACAGTCACTCCTGATCATTAATATCACAAACAGCTTTTAAGTAGTTTGTGGCCATAAGCTGATAATGACAGCCCCACCCCATCTGAAGTGTGTCACCTTTTGGTCACTTTGGGAACACTCCAAGCTCCACGGCTCTGTTTCTGTATCTTGGTAAGCCTCTGGCTGGAATCTGGAGTCACCTTCTCTAATTGTCTTAAGCATCATTTTTGCTCTCAAAATGAAAACCACCTGTCTTCAAAGTGATCTGCTTAAAGCAGATATTTGATTTCTTTCCTGAGGCCGCCTTCCCCTCTGTCTCAAGTGCCTGCCAAGAATAATGGGGAAAAACCCTATTATCTTGGACAGTGGTTTTCCCTCTGGTCAAAATCCAATGCTGGGTGATTGATGGCCGAGTGGGCTGGGGCGCCAGCCTTTCCCTGCCCCGCTGGCAGCTCACAGGCATCAGCAGTTTGTCCTCCTGAGCCCTCCCGCTGGGTGCTGCCCTTTTCTGTGTGTTACTTTGGAATTCCTTTACTGCAGGTAAAGACCCTAGGCCAGGGTGCCAGGTCAGTGGCAGTGGGGCTGGGGACAGTGTTGAAGTGACATTCCATGGTGGACTATTGCCCACTCACTGAACTGCCCAGTTCTGGGAAGTAGATAGTACCCCCATTTTTGAAGTTGCAAAATGGAGGCTCACTGGAGTTAAGCGACTTCTTTGTAGGCCCATGGGTTGTAGCCAGCCAAGATCAGAATCCATGTATGTCTGCCTCTGGAATCTAGTAAGTCTTTTTTTTTTTTTTTAAAAGATTTATTTATTTTTATTGCAAAGTTAGATATATAGAGAGAGGAGGAGAGAGAGAAATACCTTCCGACCACAACCACTGGTGCTGCACCAATCTGAAGCCAGGAGGCAGGAGCTCTTCTGGGTCTCCCACACAGGTGCAGGGTCCCAATGCATTGGGCTGTCCTCGACTGCTTTCCCAGGCCACAAGCAGGGAGCTGGATGGGAAATGGGGCAGCCGGGATTAGAACTGGTGCCCATATGGGATCCTGGTGCGTTCAAGGTGAGGACTTTAGCTGCTAGGCCACCACGCTGGGCCCCAGAATCTAGTAAGCCTTGCTTTAGTGTTTCTGAGCAAAACAAAACAAAAACCAAAAAACAAAACCAAAGCTCATCCTCTAGTTCAACATCATCCAGGCAGCCTGGTCCACAGATACACACTGGTGCACATGCGGGTGATTCCAGTAAGTTTCCTGAAACTGTAGTTGTCTATACTTTTTGTGATGCTCCCCTGTGCTCCCCATTCTACTAACTAAGGCCTTCTGGATGCAGTATGTGGCCCACTGATTGATGGCAACCCAGTTTTAAACAACTTCAAAAACACTAGCACAGGTAATGTGTAAATTACACTTGCTTACTGTGCTTACATGATAGAAATAGCAACCTTAAGACATTTTTTTTACAGTGGTACAATGTACACCTGTAAAATTCAGTAAGCATACAGCTTGTTGGAATTTTACAAACTGAGCATGACTGTGTCCCCAGCACCAGCTCAAGCTCAGGCTGTCATCGCCCACTCCGTTGAAGGGAGTGCACCGGAAAGGGAGACCCCGTCAGTTTGTTGTGAGCCGAGCACATGCATCTTGCTGGGTAGGCTGTCTGGCGTGGCGCTCCGCAGCTTGCATTTGCTTGGTTGGGGCCTGGCTGGAATTTTAGAGACAACTGCTGGAAGAGTGGAATGCAGGCACACTCACGCTTGTCAGAAACTGGCACAGAGGCCTGACTCAGGATGTGCCTGGTACAGTGTGAGCAAGGAGGAGACAGAAGGGGCAGGACCCTGCCGGCTCAATGTGGAAACTTCTGGCTGTGAGGATTTATGATTGGAGTTACTGAGAGTCTTTACTGGAATGAGGGGGCAGGGAGGAAGGGATTTGTGATTAGAGCCCCTAGCTGCTGGAGGTTAATGACCATCTTATGTAAAACAAGGCCCATCTACTTCTCAAGGTAAGCATTGATTTTTAGAGAAAACAGTTTTAGCATGCTGAATTAAACTGCTTATTTCGTGGCACAGAAATCTCAATGTACAGGCATGCTGGACTAACTTGTCTTTTGTAATGTATAGATTCTATAAGTCTGTCTCAGGGGACACAGTGTATATAATTCGCTGTAAAGGAATGTGTGTAGAAGTGAGGGGAGCTAATGCTGTAATGTGCTTTTAAACATCGAGTGCTAAGTTATATTTTATTAACAGTCTCTTGACATTCCTTTACAGTGAACTTTTAGTCAAAGTACGTGAACTTTCCTGGGTCCAGGACTTTGGCTTAATAATAAATCCTGTTGTCTTTGTTGATTAGATAAGTGCATGTCCGTTGTTCATTTCTATAGAGGGGACTTTGGTGTGCACTTCCTGGGCATTCCTGCCCTGTGGTCCTGACTTGCGAGGGGAGTTGTGTTTAATCCTATACGTGTCATACCTGTGTGTGTGTGTGTAAGAGAAGTCTGAGGAATGGAGCAGGCACTTTATGAATAAGTAGACAGGGAGGAACTGTACCCGATTTACTGTTACTTTTTCAGCAGCCAGTGACATGTCCGGGTGCTAAGGACTTGCTGGGTGAATGAAAGGAGAAAAGATAAAGATACAAGTTAATGTATAATGAGTAGCAACTATGTGCTTTGTCTCATTTGTATGATTTGGTTCTGAACAACAGACCTGTGCAATTCGTAGTTTTCTTTCAGAGTGATCTGTGTCCTCTGCCTGGGAACAGTTCTGCTGTATGCCAGTTCTACCACTGACCCTGACCGCATCGGGGTGGATGTTTAGTCAAGTGGTCAAAAGGAAAGTGTGAATCCCATATGCAAAGGCTATCCTCAGTTCTGGTTTTCAGCCAATGCACAACTTGGGCGATGACAAGTGACAACTCAAGGAGCCGAGTCCCCGTTGTGCATGTGAGAGATCTGAACTTAGTTCTTGGCTTCTGCTTTCGTCCTGGCCCGGCCCTGGCTTTTGTGGGTATCTGGGGAATGAGCCAGTTTGTAGGCCATTTCTGTGTTTCAAACATTGTGGTTCACATGATAAATTATTTCATCCTAAAATGTTCTGCTTGGGCTAGCTGGGTGAAGAAACTGTGACACAGAGAAACTGTCACCACCGTCACCCAGCTCTAAGTGGCAGAGCTGGGATTCTTTCCTATGAGCCTTGGTTCCAGGTCTTGTCATTTGATCATTTGGTTCTGCTGCTTCACAGTTTAGGCCATGGAAGATGTATGTAAAAAGCACTCTGCTTCTTCAGTTTCAGTATTTAGTAGAAGAAAATTCATTGCCAATTTGGCATCTGAAATAGGCCGCATGTGACTCAGGGCAGTGGGAATGTGCTAGGCAGAGACCTATTGCAACACTAAATGTATTTTCTTTTTTTTTTTTTTAAGATTTATTTTATTTTTATTACAAAGTCAGATATACTGAGAGGAGGAGAGATAGAGAGGAAGTGGAGCTGCCGGGATTAGAACCAGCAGCCATATGGGATCAAGGTGAGGACCTTAGCCACTAGGCCACGCTGCCGAGCCCACTAAATGTATTTTCATTGGCAAAGTTGGACAATTAGTATTCTGGGATGGTAAGATCATTTACATATATGTGGTATTTTATAATTTATTAACTAACATGGTCATCTAGAAGCTTCCTGTCTACCTTGCGAGGTGGGTGGTGGGATTTCCAGTTTACGGAGGAAGTTGAGCAGTCACCTGCCTGGGGTTGTACAGCTATAAAAGGGGCAGATCGTGACCTGACTCTGGCCGTCCAAGGGCACTATTCTTGTAGGATCAGCAAGCCCTCTGGATACTCATTAGTCTGACGTGGGTTTCTCATCCTCAGTACTGGGGATATGTGGGGCCAGTTATGTTGTAGGGCCTGTCCCATGCCTGGCAGGATGGTTTGTAGTGTCCCTGGTCTCTGCCCACATGATGCCAGCAGCACAAATTATGACAACAAAAAGTGTCTCCAGGATGTTGGCACATGTCCTCTGCAGAACACCTTGGCCCTCCATTGGGAGCCACTGGCCTAACAAAGTAACCACATTGAAAGAGGGAAGTCAGTCTTGACAGTGTTAGAGCTGCCGCTCTCCCCTTCCCTAACAGTATCTAACGCATGGGAAGCACCGTGAGAAGAGCAGCAGCAGGAGTGAGGAGAGAGCAAGTGATAGCTTCCTGCTGGCTTCTCGTCTGTGGATGAGCGCTGGGTCTGCCAAGCAGAGGAAACGCAGCTAGCATTTTTTTTAAGATAAAAAAATCACACGATTAAAAATGTTTTTATAGAAAAGTTAAAATACAGATCAGCTAAAATGCACACATACAGAATCTTCTATAATCCTATTATCCAGAGATTTCACATTTTACGTTATCTCCTTCTAACCTTTGCCAACACTCACATATAAATAAGTACTCATCTACACAATCTTCTAAATAGGTCCATGCCAAAAAGCTCTTAAATTTGCTTTCTAAAAATCCATGTTTATTTGTTCAATTGAAAGGCTGACGGGGATCTTCCATCTGCTGGTTCACTCCTCAGGTGTGTGCAACAGCTGGAGCTGGGCCAGCACGAAGCCAGTGCCTGGAGCTCTGTCTAGGCCTACCATGTGGGTGATAGGGACCCAAGTACTTGAGTGATGTCCTGCCGCCTCCTGGGGTGTGCGTTAGCAGGAAGCGGCATTGGAAGGAGAGCTGGGACTCCAACCCAGCACTGGGGCTCAGAACGCAGTATTCCAAGTAGTGTTTCACTGCTGTGCCAAATAGGCAGTCCATAATTTACTTCTTGAAGTTTTTTTTAATGATTTATTTTATTTTTATTGCAAAGGCAGATATAAAGAGAGGAGGAGAGACAGACAAGATCTTCCATCCATTGATTCACTTCCCAAGTGGCTGCAGTGGTCGGAGCTGAGCTGATCTGAACCCAGGAGCTCAGAGCCTCTTCTGGGTCTCCCACATGGGTGCAGGGTCCCAAGGCTTGGGGCTGTCCTTGATTGCTTTCCCAGGCCACAGGCAGGGAGCTGGCGGGGAAACAGGGCCACCGGGATATGAACTGGCACCCATATAGTATCTGGGTGCGTGCAAGGTGAGGACTTAAGCCACTGGGCTACCGTGCTGGGCCCCCACTTCTTGAAGTTGAAATGTGTCACAGATACTCTCCAAATTCATGATATAGAAATGAAATTTTGTAAAATCTATTCATTTTTACTGGAAAGGCAGATCTACAGAGAGCGATACAGAGAGAAAGATTTTCCATCTACTGGTTCACTCCCCGAATGACCACAATGGCCAGCGCTAAGATGATTGGAATCCAGGAGCCAGGAGCTTCTTTTGGGTCTCCCACACAGGTGCAGGGTCCCAAGGCTTTGAGCCATCCTTGACTGCTTTCCCAGGCCACAAGCAGGGAGCTGTATGGGAAGTGGAGCAGCCGGGATATGAACCAGTGCCCATATGGGATCCCGGTGCATGCAAGGTGAGGACTTTAGCCAGTAAGCTGAGCCATTGTGACAGGCCCAGAAAAGGTTTCTTTAAAAAACATTTTTTTAAGGATTTATTTTGAAACTCAAAGTTACAGAAAGAGAGAAGGGTCAATCTTCCCTCCTCCTGTCCACTCTCCACATGCCACAGAGGCTGGAGCTGAGCTGGTCCAAAGTCAAGAGCCTCTCTGGGGTCTCCTAGGTGGGTGCAGGTGCCTAAAGCTTTGAATCATCCTCTGCTGCCTTCCCAGCCGTTAGCATGGAACTGGATGGGAAGTGGAGCAGCCAGGACATGAAACATGGGATCACCAGCATTGTAGACAGTGGCTTTACCCACTGCACCATGAAAATTACTACATATTATTTCACTTTTTGATTGCTGAATGATTTACTCAGTCCCCAGTTATATACATTTAACTTGTATGTTCCAATTCTGTTTTTGCTATTACATATGAAGTTATGGGAATCTGTGTATCTAAGCCCCTCACAGCTGCTGCTTTTTTCCCCCTTATATCTTGGGTTTTAAGCCTGACAGCAGGCCCAGAGGTCACGGAGGGTAAAGCAAAGGTGTTCTTGGGCTGTAAGAACCACCAAAGACAAGTTGGTGAGGAATGTCCACTTAGTTATGCGCAGGTTACAGGTTATAAAGACCGAGGAAGGGGTGAGCAGGAGGGGGCTTCCTGCAGGCCCCCCCCCCCCACCGAATACGCTGTGATTGACTATATAACAAGTCTCCTTCCACCGGGAGGTCAGGTAAGCTCTAAGCCACGCCCACCAGGTAGCAGGCAGAGCCCTGGGAGCAATTGCTCACACTTATAGAAATTATAACCACTATAATTTTAGCCTGCATGGAGCAGATCTCTAATTTTGATTACATTACATACTTTTGTCCCTTAAAATTATGGAAGACATGTTGATGAAGTTTCATTATGCACAAGACTTGCATAATGGAGTGTGGAAAGTTTTTGGTGTTCTGATGAAGTGATGATTGATAGGAAGCTGTCTAGAGAGCATGCTTTGTCCCTGAAGCCCACTCTTACCTGGCTGGGAGTTTGCCCTCTGAGTGTTGCGCGGCTTTGTCTCTGTGTTGCTGAGAGAAATCTGAGGCCGTATTCTCATGATTTTTCTTCACTCTTGAAGTTTTCTTAATTTTCCAGTGATCAAATTACAAACTGATGATATAAGAAGCTTGGGAGTGGTACTGAAGAGCTTACATTTCCCTACTTTACTTTCCTTCTTGATTCTTTCATTTTCTAAGGCTTTTTAATGTGTGTGTGTGTGTGTATTAACATTAACATAAAAAAGTCCCACAAACTGAGCCACAGTATGCAAGGTATGACCTTTTTCATGCAGTCTAGAAGGGGTCTCAAAAGGTTCATGGAAAATGCGTATAATGGCAAAGCTGCAAATTTTCAAAAATTTTTGCACCACATGAAATTATCTTTAAATCCTGTTTCCCATGAACTTTTTCAAGCCCCTCCCCTGAACCCTTTCACCAGGCTTTTGGTATCGGTGTCCTGTTCTGTTTAATTGATGCCCTATTAGGGGTGTTAGAAGCATTTCCTTCTGGAACAAATTATCCTCTTTGTGAATCTGTGTATAAAATACGTGGCCAGTGGAGCCATTGGCTTAAAAGCCTGTGTCCTTAACATTTTGATAGATAATGCTAAATTGTTCCTCCACCCACAATGTATAGCTTGCTTTTTTCCATAGGTCATTTTTTTTCCTGTATGGCACAAATTGTCAAGTAGCAAATTAGCAACACAAAGGTAGAGCCTCATCCACTCTAATTGAATAGGAGGAGGCCGTGCTGTACTGTTTTACTTAGCTGCTGGCTAGAGCAATTGCTTGTCGACTTTGAGAGTGCTCAGGGAATATTTATTTATACCCCCCACCCCCTTGAAATTGACTTGAATTTGGCTCATGCTTTGTTCAACCGTAGAGTAAAAGGTATGTGGGTAGAGTTTGTGACATAATACCCAGATAGACAACTTTGTGGTAAATAAATTACTTTTAAGTTTCGTATTTTGAGGACTTTTTATTATTGCATTTCAAAGAGCAGAAGAGAGTGAATGAGAGCGAGTGAGCACATACGCGCACAGCAGTGCCTGTAATGGCCTCTGGCTGAGAATGAGGTTAGGAGAGAGAAGCGAGCTCAGTCCAGGTCTTCCGCATGGGTGGCGGGAGCAGGAAGCTGTTAGTGGAGCCAGCCATTGATGCCAGACACCGATATGGGCACAGGGATCGGAACCAGCATTTTAACAGCTGGGCTAAATGCCTGTCCTATCTGGTAACATTGGATGACACGGCTCAGGTAGAATTGTGCTGGTTAGCAAGGGACCCTGGTTGCTAAAGAAGTTGCAACATTTACCTCTCGGTGGGTTTCTGAAAGAAGAGTGTGCCATTTGGCATTTAGTACAATGTGCCAAATATAGCATGTAAATGTAATGTTAAATTTAACATGTGGCAATCATGCTAAATGTCCCCATCTCATTTCTAACATAAAATATTTTCTAGCATTTTTCTACTCCCCATTTTTCCCATTCCATGTTGATATGTTTACATTGTCATGTGTGTGTATTTCTTAAAGTCAAGATAGAATCATGGGAGTGGGGAGGAGGGGAGAGGGAAAGAGATACTTCGTAGTTGTTCACTGGGCAGTGGCTATACCAGCTGGACCTGGGTCAGGCCAGAGCTGGAGGCCAAGCGCTCCTTCCTGGCTGCACATGGGAGCTTCATCCACCACTGCGCCAGGTGCATTTGTAGGAAGCTGCAACAGCCTGGCGCTAGCAGGCTCTCCAAAATGGGATGTGCAGAAAAACCCAATGTTCTACAATGCTACGTCGACACTGTCTTTTAAAAAATAGCCATAATTGGTACTGAATTTGAGATCTTTTTTATTGGTTTGTTTTATTTTTTACTAGACTTGTTTTCCTGAGCCAACTTTGACCGGCAACACTGTGTTCTTAGTCTTTATCATCCTAGAATGCTGCTTGGCACACAAAGGGTTTGGATTGGCTTCTCATTTCTGGATTGTCCTGATTTCTCTAAGCCTCTGCGTTTCATATAGAGACTCACTTGGGCCTTACGCCTTTGTTGGCTCTGGTTCCTTTCGCTGTTTGGGATGTTGCTGTGTGGCCTAGGGAAGGCCACAGCCAGGTGAGTTAGTGTTGGAAGCAGCTGAGGTGGCAGGCGCTTGGAGAGGGTGCTGTGAACCGTGGAGGGTGAGCAGGGGTGCAGTGGCGGTCAGTCAGGGTGATAGTGTGAGAGGCCCTTGTTTTCCGGGAAACCTCGGATGGCAGCTGTAATGTTTGCTACAGCAACCATAGCACCAGGCCCTCTTTGATTTCTTTTTCAACATTCTCTTGAAGTCCTCAGCCTGCCTCCCACACAGGAATGCCCCAGAGAGTGGAGTCAGGACTCCACTCTGGCAAGCACCGGGATCTCATATGGGTGCTGCTTCATATTTCGATGGCACTTGGGGAGTGGACCGGCAGACGGAAGATCTCTCTGTCTCTCCCTCTCCATAAATCTGATCTGCCTCTCCAATAAAAATAAATAAATCTTTTAAAAAATTAAAAAGAGAAACCAAAGAAGCCTTTCTCTGCTTTTCTTATTGTTCAAGTAATACATTGTTAGGAGCTGTGTAGAGGCGGGCAGTGTGCTCCGGAGCAGGCAGCCTGTGCAGGGAAGTGCTCCTGGCTGGAATGTGGGCTCCATGCCTTTTGCCTTAAAGAGCTGCCATGGGCCCAGTTGGGTGCCGTCAGAATTTATGGCTCGAAGTCCTAACCCCTGGTGCCTGAGAATGTGATATGAAAGTGACCTAATGACACCAGTAGACAGACCCCGTTCCAATCTGACTGGTGTCCTCCTGAGAGATTAAGGACAGAGACCCCAGGGTGGGGCTGGGCTGTATAGAGACAGCCACCGGCAGGCAGGTGTGTGAGTGCAGCTGAGAAGCCTCGGAAGCAAGCAGGTGTGCCCACATGTTGATCTCGGCGTTGTGCCCTCCGGACTGTGAGGTGATGCACTTGTGTTCCAGACGCTTGGTGTCTGGTGTGTCGGGGCAGCCTGAGCGACCGCGACGCAGGGGCTTGTAGCAGGCCAGCGCCTCCGATTTCCTGAAGAGGACTTCATTGCCTTTCTCAGCAGCCACGAGGAGGGGCCATCCTGCCTGGCTGGTCGCAGGCACTGCTGCATGGTAGTGATGGCGAGGAAGATGGTTTCAGATGCACTGAGGGAAAGCACGGCTGGCACCCCTCAGCCGCATTGCCTGGCCCCAGCCTGGTGGGACTGCTCCCACTTTCAAATCCTTTTCAAATACACTTGCACTGACTTTACAGATTTAGCAAGCACTGAAATACTCTGTTTGGAGGAACCTTTTTTTTCATGTTTTGAGCCTGTTAACATACTAGGGTTCTAGATGGAACTTTATCTAGGACAAAGATTCTGCTGCTCAACATGGATTGAAAGCTGTGTTCACGCAGTGTGATTTCCTCCCTGCGTAGTGTCCGCTAGCTTCCGTTTGCTTGAACGGCTGCTGCGGAGTCCCACAGACTGGGCAGCCGTGATGGTGGACGCTTTACTCACGGCTTTGCGAACTCCAAGTCAGGGATAAGGCCTGGGAGGAAGAGTCTGGCCCGTGCTTCTCACCAGGTTCTGGCAGTTCCCTGCATCCTTGGCCTTGTGGGTGCACCTGTTTCACCTTTGCCCTCTTTTTACATGACATTCTTAAAGAGAGAGACAGAGAGAGAGAGAGACAGAGAGACAGAGAGAGAGAGAGAATTTTTTTTTTAATTCCCTCACCAGGAGAGAGAATTTTCAAATTCCCTCGCCAGCCATACTGGGTATAGGACATTCTCAAGCACCTCATTTGAACTTGATAATCTGCAAAGGCCTTAGTTTTCTTATAAGGTCACATTCACTGGTGCTTGGGATTAGGCTCTGGACATCTCTTGGAGGGATACAATTCAACCCCTAGACACCAATCACATTGAAACTGGGTTTGCCACCTGCACACATCTGCCTGTGGCCAGTGGCTCTCCTTAGGAAGTCCCCCGGTTTGATGTGTCGCTGCTGCTTGTCATGCAGGTTTCAGCTGGCTCAGATGTCATCTCCAGGGGCCTGCCTGGTCACCTGCAGTGCAGATTGATTGAATGAATGAAGTAGGTTGCAGAGTAAGATTAAAATGTGATTGAGAATTATGCAGTGCATAATTTAGCCTTGAAAGTGTGATAGAGTGCCTCTCTATCCCACATCAATGTTCTTTGTAACTTTCTTGTCAGTGTTGGCTATGTCCCCAGCACAGATGCTATTTAAATAGCATTTTGTGCCTGTGAATTGCGATGTCGGGCACCTTCCGAATGTCATGATGTTTTCCGTTCTGTGTGTGGAACATGCCAGGATTCAGTTCGTTGGCTTTGGATTTTTCTCTGCAGTGAATCACAGTTTAGTTATGATCTTATGGTAATTCGCAGCACGAAGCTGGCTCGAACCCTTCTCTGAAGGCCATCTTAGCTGTTGCAGCCCCGTGAGTGATGAGGACCGGAGCATCTGCTCATGCGCAGTAATTGGGTAGTTTTTATGAAGCGTGTTCTGCTTGCTAAATAAGCTCAAGGTTCTGTGCAGAATTCAAGGCTAGTAAAATAGCTGTGCCCCCCAGCACCACATAATTCACACCCAGTGGTAGAAAACGATGCAGGAATGCATGCAAAGTTGTGGGAGAATGGGCAGGATAGAAATGAAGAAGTGCTTGTCATGGGCCATGGATGATCAAGATCTCTATGGACTAGGTTAGCTGAACTTGGGCTGTGCCATCAGGAGTTAAGGGCTCCTGGAAGAGGAAGGAAAATACCAGCTCAGGATAATATTAACTTGAGTTTCTTTACAAATGTTTGTTTACTTGAAAGGTAGAGCAACAGAGAGCAAGCGAATATTTGCCATCTAACGGATTACTTCCCAGGTGTCTACAGAAGCCCAGATTTGGGCCAGGTTGAAGCCAGGAGACAGTAACTCCATGCTGATCTTCCACAAGGGTGGCAGGGGCCCAAGCCCTCAGGCCATCTTCTGCTGCCTTCCCAGGCATGTTACAAGGGAGCTGGATTAGAAGCAGAGTTGTCAGAATTTAAAATGGAGCTCTAATAAATAATGCCAGCATTGTGAATGGTAGCTGAACCACTGAGCTACAGTGGTGGCCCCATGAGCATAATATTGTTAAAGTGGATAATAGTCCTAGTATATATTGAGCTACCTTATTTTTATAAAGTTAAATTTGTAATAAGGTGGGTAGGAAATGATTTGTAATAATAAAATATTGGAAATATCCATCAACTTGAGATACTGAAAGTTTACTACATCCATATAAACAGAATACTCTATAGCTAGAATGAAAAAGAATGAGGAGACTTTTATTGATACTGCTTGATTTCCCAAACTTACTGTTAAATGAGAAGATCCTGGTATATGGACAGTATGAATGAAATGCTCACATAGGATAGTTCCTTGAAGAAATTAGATGTTGTGCCTGGCACAGTAGGCTGGCAACTAAAATCTTTACCCTGTGTGTGCCGGGATCCCATATGGGCACCAGTTCTAATCCTGGCTGCCTCACTTCCCATCCAGCTCCCTGCCTGCGGCCTGGGAAAGCAGTCGAGGACGGCCCAAGGCTTTGGGACCCTGCACCCGTGTGGGAGACCCGGATGAAGCTCCAGGCTCCTGGCTTCGGATTGGCTCAGCACCAGCCATAGTAGTCACTTGGGGAGTGAATCAACAGATGGAAGATCTTCCTCTCTGTCTCTCCTCCTCTCTGTATATCTGCTTTTCAGTAAAAAAAGAAATTATATGTCTAAGAAACTGATAACCTGGGGATGGTTGTGATAATTACCTGGAGTGAGAAACTGGGGGGATGAGAGAGAAAATATGGATTAGGTTTGAATGGTGTATATTCTTCCTATTCAAAAAATCTGAAAAGAAAGATGTGACAGTAGCACTTGGCCCCCCTTCTGGTGCCCTTAGAGTGACTGATGTGTGGCCGGCGCGTCGCCTTGCTGGGGTGTACCAAAGGCAGAGCGTCAGCTGCTCTGGACATCTCCCAAGATCAGCTTCTGCATTGCTCAGAGAAGTCAGTTCCTCTGAGCTAGCTGTTCCACTTCTGTTGGTTAGCAATAGAAATATTTGAAGTATATGCTAAGTGGAGGGACCAGCCTAATGAACCCTTTGGTACCTGATGCTCAGCTTCCGCAGTTGTCATCTGGTGGTGCACCTGCGCTCCTGAGTTCCCCCTCCTCCCTGCTCTCCCCACTACCCTCACCCTAGATATTTCTAAAGCAATGCCTTTCTGATTCTGCTGTTCAGATCGCTATTGTGGTCTCCTCAATCCCCCATGGTCTCAGACATGCAGAGTGCACCAAATGCTGGAGGCAGGAGAAGCTGTCTTTAAGATTTATTTACTTTTATTGGAAAGGCGGAGATACAGAGAAAAAGGCCTTCCATCTACTCGTTTACTCCCCGATGGCCACAACAGCAAGAGCTGAGCAGATCCAATGCCAGAAGCCAGCAGGAGCTCCCACACGGGTACAGGGTCCCAAGCTTTGGACCATCCTTGACTGTTTCCCAGGTCACAAGCAGGGAACTAGATGGAAAGTGGAGCAATTAAGACAAGAACTGGTGCCCATTTAGGATCTGGTGCACGCAAGGTGAGGATTTAGCCAACTAGGCTATTGCACCAGGCCCAGGAGAAGCTGTCTTTAACGGAATTTGGCTCATGTCATTAAGGTCATTTGACTTTTTTTTTTAGTTTTAAGAATCATGGTGAAAGTGCAGCTAGCAAAGTTTGCTGTCTTAACCATTGTTGCATGTGTTGTGTGGTAGCAGTAAGCGCATTCACAGTGTGTACCATCCATCCGGCACAACTGAAACTCTAGCAACTGAAAACCCCCCGCCCCATCTCCACCCCTCCCCCCCCCCGCCTCAACCCCAGCTCTGGCCACCACCCTTGGACTTTCTGTCTGTGGATTTGACTACTTTAGGTGCAAGTGAAATGAGCCAGGATTGTCTTTTTGTGCATGGCTCATCTCACTTAGCATAATCCTCACGGTTCATCTGTGCTGTAGCATGCGACAGATCGCTCCCTTTTAGCAGGGTGATACTCCGTTAGTAAGGATATACACAGTGGTGTTTCTTCTATTCATCCATCTGTGGGCACATGTCGCCATTTTTGATTATAAAGGCTTGGTGATTATAAAGGCTTGGTGGCTCATAATAATTTCATGCCATAGCATATCAGAAAGCAGCAGCACGCTGTGATCCTGAGGTTCAGAGACGAATTCTCAGCAGCTCGAGAATTCTGATACTGAACCATGTGACTCACACGGATCAGCAAACGTTCCCTTCTGTTCTGACCAAGGACACTGGTTTCTCACAAGGTTCCCACATGGACTCGGCTCCTCACCAGACTAGATTAGGAGTTGGCGGAGATAAAGGCAGGAGGGGGCCCCTTGCTTGCTTCCTTTGCCTGGTAGACATTGCTACTGTGCTTGGCACCGGGTGAGTAGTCGGTAGTATTTGTTGTTTTACTTTGGGCAGGGTGTAACAATGTCCCTCACCTAATTAGGGAGCTGAAACAGATCAATTATAAGCTTTATTTTGCATCTGCCACTGTTGGGGGTGCATTATTAAATCTGATCTTTCTGGAAGATTGGAGTGAGAGCTTTGTGGATAGTCCCTCCAATTGTACTACTCCACATAGCAGCCTCTCAGCATATTGTGTTGCTTACAAAGAATACTGTGGCTTGGAGACGTTGTCTTTGTGTAGTAGTACTAAAGCCACCATTGAAAATGCTATTTTAAGTTCAGTGTAATTGTGTCCCTTATTTCCTAAAATACGTAGATAGGAAATAAACGTCCTCTTGACATCATCTTTACGAAGAATCTCAGAGGAAATCTTCATGATAATCTCACCATGAGAAGGAGTGAAAGCAGTGAACAGCTAAGGAAGGTGATGATTCTGGAATTCACGAAAAAAATGCTGGTAAGAATAAGGGTGGAGGACATGTGGTCTGTTGAGTATTATATCTTACTGATTTTATTTTAAGCCTGGCTTCCAAAGTCTCTTGTTAGCAGCCAGATGACCATAAAATAATTGATATGGGTCTTTTTACATCCATTTGGGGAACATAGTGGCCTGTACTTTCCAGTAGAAGGTCTTAGTAATTCTATTGGTGTTTGAATGCCAGCAGGGAGTCCTTTTTTTTCCTCCTGGAAAATTGCATTCTCTAATGTCTTGGAAGTAACCCCTGGAAAATTGGAAGCAATGAATTGATTGCATGATGTACTTGGAATAGAAAGTTAAGGATTGGCATACAATTTACTTCAGTTACAGATGTCCAACATTAGGAGTGATTAAATCTGTTAAATTGGGTGAAGTTTTTTTTTTTTTGCATGTTTGTGTTTCCACTTTTTTTCCCCTGAGACTTGAATTTAATGAACAAAAGCAGATATTTGAAATATGCTAATCTGATTTTATCCTCCATTTCCAGAGTTCTAAACTCTAGGATTTTCCACTTTGTAGTTTTACTCAGTGTTTTTCGAAGTGAAAAGAAAAAAAATCCTTTGCAAAAGTGAAGTTTGCAGGGAGCAAAGGGGGAGTGAGTGAGTTGCCTTCATGCTTGGTGAGCCCTAGCGATCTGGTTCGGAACTGGAGAAGTGTGTCGACATCTGTTGGAGGATGCTACTGAGGTGCTGAGAATGATTACAAAGGAAGTCGAGAAGAGCCTTGGGAAAGGACGAGACTCCCTGGACACTGTGAGCTGGCAGAGTGGTGACCAGGTGACGGTACAGAGCAGCTGTGCTCAGAAAGACGTTTTGCCAGATGCCCTTGTATGGTATTCCTTAGAATGTTGCTAGGCATTTTTTTTAACTTTTTCAGAAAATGGCCTTTAATCTTTCTAAAAAATATATGTACGACTCAGAAAGCAGCCAGAAAGAGACACAGAGTGCATATTCCCATTCACTGCTTCACCCTCCTAATGCCCAAAAGAGCCAGGACAGAGCTGGAGCCAAAACCAGGAGCTGCTGCTTGTGGCCTGGGAAAGCAGTCGAGGACGGCCCAATGCATTGGGACCCTGCCCCCGTGTGGGAGACCTGGAGGAAGTTCCTGGCTCCTGGCTCCGGATCGGCACAGCACCGGCCATTGCGCTCACTTGGGGAGTGAACCATTGGATGGAAGATCTTCCTCTCTGTTTCTCCTCCTCTCTGTATATCTGACTTTGTAACAAAAATAAATAAATCTTTTTTAAAAAAAGAAATAACAAAACCAGGAGCTGGGGAGTTAAGCCAGGTCTCCCACAAGAATGCTAAGAACCCAATAACCTGGACCGTCACCTGTTGCCTCCCAAGAGCTTCATAAGTGTACAGCTGGAGTCAGGAGCCAATGTCAGGTACCAAACTCAAGTATTTCTAGAAAGATCCATTCTTGATAACCATGCTATGGGTACTCTGTTTTGGTGTGTGTATGTACAAGGCTTCTTCTGTTCCTTTCCTTTGCTGCCACTATGATGGCTGACCTACCCCTGGCTGACCTGGATGGTGGCCAGGAATCTGAGTGGAGCTCCTTAGGGACCTAGGGGTGAGCAGGTTCAATTCTTGGGGCTGTAGTAGCAAAGCACTACAACCTGAGTGGCTAAAACCAGCAGAGACACATTGTCACAGTTCTGGACATGGAAGTCTGAGACCAAGCTGCCCTTTGGTGTTTCCAGGGGAAACTGTTAAACTGGCCTCTTTGAGCTTTGGGGAGCTCTTGGCTCCTTTGGCTTTTGGCTACATTGCTACAGTCTCTGCCTCAGCCTTCACATGGTTTCTTCTCCATCTGTGTGTCCTTGCATTTAGGGGTCACCCATATCATCTAGAAGGATCTTTTGATCTCACAATTAGTCTTCTTAGAAGATGTATGTATGGGGCCCGGCATGATAGCCTAGTGGTTGAAGTCCTCACCTTGCACGCACCGGGGTTCCATATGGTTTTGATCCCGGTGGCCCTGCTTCCCATCCAGCTCCCTGCTTGTGGCCTGGGAAAGCAGTCGAGGATGACCCCAAACCTTGCATGGGAGACCTGGAAGAGCTCCTGGCTCCTGGCTTTGGATTGGCTCAGCTCCAGCCGTTGCGGCCGCTTGGGGAGTGAACCATCGGATGGAAGATTTTCCTGTCTCTCCTCCTCTCTGTATATCCGCCTTTCCAATAAAAAATAAATAAATCTAAATATATATATATATATATATATATATATATATATATATATATGTATTTGAAGGGTGAAATGAGAGCTAGAAAAAGAGAAATAGGTTTTCCATGTGCTGTTTCATTCCCCAAGTAGCTGCAATGTCTGGGACTAGGCCAGTCCAAAGCCAGGATCCCGAACTCCATCCAAGTGTCCACATGGGTGCAGGGGCCCAAGCACTTGGTTCCCCTCTGCTGCTTTCCCAGGTGCCTTAGCAGGGGGCGCGAAAGGGGGGCAGTCGGGACTCTGACTGGTGCTCATTGTGGGATGCCAGTGTTACAGATGGTGGCATTGCTTACTGTACCACAATGCTGGCTCCATTGCAAGATTCTTAGTTATGTCTGCAAATGCATTTTTTTTTCCAATTAAGGTCACAATCCCAGGTTCTGGGAGTTAGGATGTTGCCATATCTTTTTTAGGTCTCCATTCACCCCACATTGCTGTGGGGCTGCCGAACTTGGTTGGAACCATGAAAAGGAAACAGAGGAAGTGAAATTTCTCTTTGCTAACACTTTAGGATAGCGAATGTTTGTATGTAGTTATTTTTATTATGGTGAAGACGTACATAATAAATTTAAACTTACAATTCTGTTATTAAATCTATGTTGTTATGCAGTCCTTCTCCAAAGTTTTTTTTTTAATCTTCCCCAATTGAATCTGAGTGCCCATTCATTAAATATCGACTCACTGGTCCATTGTTGTGATGTAGTGGATAAAATTGCCACCTGTGACACTGGCATCCCATATGGGCGCCAGTTCGTGTCTCAGGTGCTCCACTTCCCGTCCAACTCCTTGCTAATGGCTTGGGAAAAGTAGCAGAAGAGATTCAAGTGTTTGGGTCCCTGCCAACCATGTGGGAGACCCAGATGACATTCTTGGCTCCTACCTGGTCCATCCCTGGCCATTGCAGCCCTGTGGGGGACGAACCACAGTGGATGGAAGATCTTCAACTCTTTCAAATGAAGAAGTGAAACTTTACGAAACCTCATTAACTCTCCATTCTCCCTACCCCAGAATTATCGTTGAATTCTTTAAATCTTTTTCAGAAGTGTTGTATAATCATTTTTAAGTCTCCCTAGTCATTAAAAGTACTAAAAATGTAATTTAACAGAGGCGTATTTTGCATTTCCTAATTCATTCACTTCATGTATATTGCCTGATGAATTTTAGTTAGTGTGCTTCAGAATACTTTCCTCTCCCCAGCGGGATCCTCCAGGCCCCTTCTCAGTTTGCTCTCATTCCCATTCCAAGCCCGTTTGTCCACTGTCTGTCTCTTCAAATCTGCCTTTTCTAGATGTTTCATATGAAGCTTTATTTAGAGCGTAAACATTTACTTCTAATTGTAGGAAACAGAAATGCAACCCTGACTCCTGGAACTTGCTAGAAATGCAGCTCTCAGGGTCTGCCCTTGGCCCCGTGTGTTTTACCAAGATATTCAGTGGATTCTTATGCATATTAGACATACAGATGCACTGGGTCATTCTATCCACTATATTGACCCTTTGTCCAGTGAATATTTTATGAGCATTTCCCAAAAATCATTAAATCTTTTCTGAGAACATTTAAAATCCTACTGTAAGAACATAGCACAATCTATTAACCAGCCACTTCACAATTGACTTTGGGTTTCCCATAGTTTTTACGCTGAAGATAAAACAGTGATGATCATCTTTGTATGTAAATCTTTGTGCATAGTTTTATAGCCACTGTGCCAGTAATTCCATTTCTAGGAATCTATTCTAAGGCAGTAATTCTAGACACACTGTTAAAATTTCAAAAGGACATATAAGTAGTAACTGGTGTAGTAGTCCCATAAAGCACTGATTTCCTAGAATCTGGGTCTGTAGTTGGGCTGATAGTGGAAAATCCTGACCTCAGCATGTGATGTTATTGCGTCTTGCTAACTTTCACCTCCATCTTCTCAAGCACTGGATTCATTTTGAGCTAAGTGAAAGAGCAAATGAATGAATGAAAATGGTGTCTCAAAGTGTGTTTGGAGTTGTATCAAGGAGCAGTGCAATACAAAGTGCCAGGAAGCCAGATCTTTTGTACTTGTTGTAATCCTACCCTCGCTAAACTTCCAGGCTCAATTCTGTCATTGCAAGCAGCTGAATGTGTCCCTCCTGGACTTTCCGGGCTGCTTAAGCGGTCTGTGGCTCACTCTTCATACAGGGGGAGTTCACCGTCCTAGCAGCCCAGGGACATCCTCAGGCCACTGTGATGGGGCTTCTCTTTCCATCTTCCCACTTTGCACAAAGACCAAAGACCTTGAATGTCAGTGGAGGAACAGAGCATGGCCCTGAGGACATAGCTGGCTTTACCCAGGCCACAGTGATAGTTCCTGAATCGGGTCTGCTTGGTTCCCGAGGGGTGGCGGCTGGGCAGGGAGGGGCAGATTCTATGATCATCTGCCAGCAGCTTGGGAGTATCTTGGGACTGTCTGGCACTCGCTGTGTGGGCAACCTTCCTTGTTCCTGTGTACAGTGACCCTACACCAGAGAGGGTGTATCACAGGCCGAGGGACAGCTCCTTGCAGTATAGACTGCTGGACACCACTGCACGGCTTCTCCAAGGTTAAGGTCAGAGCCTCTGCACGTCCAGTGGCTTCCTCAATGCTGCTGCTGCTGATTAGGAACCCCACTTTGAAGATGAATACTCTGACATCCTCCTCACCCTTCCCCTAAAGTCACATCCAAGTAGCTGTCAGGTGAAATCATCAGAGTCTGGTTGGAAAATCCAAGTTTATTCAAGCAGTCACACAGAGGATTTAAACCTGGAAACAAGCAACCTGTTGCCTAAGTTAAGTTGGCTCATGTGCAAGCCTGAGTTGTGACAGGTTTTATACTTTCTTACAGGATGGATATACTTGACTTGGATCAAGTTAAAAGGTGGTAATAGAAGAAAACCTGGTGATGACTTACAGATTTGATTACTGCTTAGAAGGGTGTGCAGTACACTGTGCACGATGCTACCTAGGTGCAGGGAGAGGCAACCCCTGAGGCTGTTAATTATTCTGCAGTAACCCTAAGATGGGAAGCAGTAAATGTTTTATTGGCCATTCTTAGATTTTGTTGAAAGGTTGTGTTAGTTGGGGGCAACTGCGGGCTCTCCTCACAGCCGTGACAGCACTCCTGCCTGAGTAGTCACCGTTCCACTCCAGACCACATGGGCCAGGCAAGGTGCTAGACGACTGATGTGTTTGAGGCCTACTGAGGCAAGGGTCTTGGACAATGCTGTAGGTGCAGTGCCTGGCTATGGTGTGTGCCTAATGTGGCCCAGCTGGCTAAGCTGATGAAAGAGGCTCCAGGCAGGCCTGGACGAGGGCGTTTCAGAAAGTTGGGAAGAAAATTTGGTTGAAGGCTGTTAATTTTTGTGCAAAAACAATTTGAAGTACATGTATAATTTTTCTTAAGTTTGTCTTCTCAGCTTTTGTAAGACCTTCTGATGAAACACTAGCCGTTCGCCCACATTCCTGCAAGCAGCAGGGATGGTGTTACTGAGACATTTAAGGAAATAGGGAACCCGAGGAGTAAGAGCTGAGTGCCAGGTCCTTAGGCCTGTGGGAATGTACCCAGAAAACCAGCACACATGCATGCTCTTGGGCCTTGGGTTGCTGTGTGCATGTGGCTGCCCTGAACAATAGTATAACCTTGCAGCCCCTTCTCTTTCTGTTACCTGCCTCTCCTCTCTGTAGGCCAGGTCATCCTGCCGTGAAGAGCCCTAGTGGCCCCTGGCTCTGGCTCTGTTATTGCTACTGGAAGCGGCACTCAGTCCTTAGTGAAATGGAGAGAGAGCCGTGTTTCTTCCAACTGCATTGTCCTCTGGAGGCCTGGCAACTTCACACTTCCTTTTACCCCGAAGGCTTTAGGATGGGGGTAGCTGGAGTGGGTTAGGGAGGTGGAGGAGCCTTCATTCCACTTGTTTGTGCCCAGTGAGCGTTCAGTGGTGCTTCCTCTGGGTGGTGGCTGTATGTAGTTTCAGTCGGGTCGGGTGTCAGGCAGTTGATGGGTTGGTACAAATCATAGGGACATTAAATATTTAGGCTGAAAAGGGTGCCTGTGAAAAGCAAGAGAGGAAGTGGCTTACAGAGCCATGCTGTCAAGCTTAATTTTTCTGTCTGTCAGCACAGGGCCATCCTTGCGGCGGACCCTTCATCGCGTCCCCTAGCTCTTCTGAAGGCTCTGCTCTGCAGCCGCGTCCGTGCCGCTGTGTCTCCCTGCTGCTCTTGCGCCCCCATGCCTCCCTCGTGCATCTTGTCATAGGCTCTGCTGGGCTGCAGTTGGCAGGAACCTACAGGCCCAAGGCCATACAGCACCGCTGTGTCGGAGTGCCCCCGACGGCTCGGTGGGGCTGCGCGTGAGTGGGGGGATACAGAGTGCCCCCGACGGCTCGGTGGGGCTGCGCGTGAGTGGGTGGACACAGAGTGCTGCCTCTAGATCATTCAAGAAAGCTTCCTCTGAGGTCTTCACTTCCTGTGAGCTCACAGAAGCAGATCAGGTCTTTTTTTTGGGGGGGGGGGAGTGGACCCTAGGCACCTCCTGTCATGTTTTGGGCTAGTCACCCAGTTGTGTTTCGCGTGGGCAGCGTAGGATGATGACACCACCTCATTCTTGCCAGCCTGTAGAGAGTAAATTGGGCTGCAGCAACCGCAAGTGGCTTTATCAAATATCAGGTGTGGAAAATGTAGAGTAGCTTGCAAGTCTTTGGATGTTCGGACAGATTCAGTGAAAACTCAGCCGCTGAAGTCTTCCCCCAGCACAGCAGAGGCCGGGCCAGCCGTGTCTCTAGGACCTTTGGGTCGCTCAGAATCACAAGTCAAGGCCAGTCTCTGAAAAAGATAAGGAGGCACACAGCTGAGAAGGTGTGAGGTCTCTGATGCTAAATGGTGACATCCAAGGTCAGGTCTTCTGAGAAGATCCAGGACTCAATTGTTGTGTGGTTTACTAGTGGACTTAAGACGACACTGGACTAATGTAGCTAATTCTTGCATTTAGAGTTAATGTTGGTGTTAAATTTTCCCTGGTAAGGATGGGCCTGGTGCAGTAGCCTAGTAGTGGCTAAAGTCCTTACCTTGTATGTGCTGGGAACTCATATGGGTGCCGGTTCTGGTCTTGTTGACCAGAATGAGCTTCCCATTTAGCTTGGTGCTTGTGGCCTGGAAAAGCAGTCAAGGATGGCCTGAGGTCTTGGGGCCCTGCACCCACGTGGGAGACCTGAATAAGCTTCTGGCTCCTGGCCTCAGATCACCTCTGGCCATTGCGGCCACTTGGAGAGTAAACCAGCGGATGGACGATCTTTCTCTTTGTCTCTCCTTCTCTCTGTATATCTGACTTTCCAATTTTAAAAAAATGAATGGATCTTTAAAAAAATTTTTTTTTAAAAATATCTCCCTGGTAAGGAATGATTTAGCATGAACAAGCCTGTCGGTTTAAGACAGTGCTAATATTTTGTGAGAAACATTGAGGGAGGCATGATGTTTAAACCAGTAGCTGAAAATGTGAGGTAAAGTTTTCCAGAAAAGGCTTATGAGCTAAGTAAGAACAGTTAATGGGAAAAAAGTTAAGCTCATCCAATATTTAGATTTGTTGAGAGGGAGCATTTGTCTGTTTACATGATGCTGTTAGCTTTCTTGGCGTGTTTGTTGCTGTTGACAGTGGCGTGGTATTTTACCTCAATGAGTAGAAGGGCTGTGGTTGAGTCTGACTTCAGAATTTTGGTAACATTCGTGAAGACCTGTGCAGAGATTGGCCATATGTCAGGTTCAACAGCTTCGCCCCCCGAGTCTGAGGAAATCCCCAGGTAGTAGGTCCAGACGGAATTTCCACAGTCTGTGCTCTGGGCACTGGTGGGTAACACATTCGTTGTGGAAATTCTGCGCAGTGCTCTGAGCATCTGAGAGAGGCTTCGGGCTAGAAGGAAGTGGGCGTGACTCCTGGGCTTTCTCCTGCTGCCAACTCCGCTCACAAGTCTAAGTGCATCCTCGTGCGCTGTCATGGAGCAGATGTGGCCTGGTCATGCCATGCAGTAGCGTGACGTTGGATGGCCACTGCAAATATTGCTTTCTCTCCTAATCAGACCTTCTTAGAGTCATCCATCATTTGAGATTACAGTTTGTAAAACATAAAAGGTAAAGATTCATTTTTCAAAGTATTAATGAATTTAAGAAATTCCTCCAATTTTGCAGAAAGTCAGTATAATCTAGGATTTCTTAAAGTTTCTTGAAGGCGAATCAGGTTAGCACTGCTGGAGATTCAGAGAATATATATGTGGAGATTTACTTTGGTTTAAATAGTTGTTTATAAAACGAGAAAATGCATACTACAGAGTAGGCCATTGAATACTTCTATTTGGACTAGGAGGTTGCTTATTTTAAAATAAGATTAAAAGTTACACCACGTCCTCAACAAAGACCCCGAGGGGATCACAGGAAGGTTTTGGAAAGGGCGGACTGGTTGCTTTGGTGCCAATGTGGCTGGCACCAGAAGGCTGAGTGCTCCCCCACGTCCTGCAGTGGTTGTGCAAGCTGATGAGCATTTCTGGGTAAAGGTGGCCCTGGGTGGCAGGGTGTTATTGAACACTTCTCCCCAAAGCCACCTGCCTTTCCCAAGGAGATGACATCATCCTGGGCTTGCTGAGGATGTCCCAGACCAAACCCTGGCTGATCACTGAGTTCTGCACAAAGTGGTGTTTATGTTGGAGAGAGAAAGAGAGGGGGGCTGGTTGAGACTGGATTGCTTGATAACATTTGCATTCTAGTTTCAAAGATATGAGCCAGCATTATGAGAGCTGCAGGTAAAAGAGGGAATGCAGATGAGTACAATATGCACACGAGCCTATGGCTGTGCAGTTACAGAAAGTAACAGTACCCTTTTCCGCTCAATTAAAATAATTTGAAATGAATTACAATTCCCAAGAGCAAGTTGGAATCCAGGACAAAATTCACTGGAGTGAATGACAACTGGGAGACCTGGAGGTAGGAAGAAAAATGAGATGGGTGTTAAGGCTCCCTGTCCCTCGGGGATTCAGGGCAGGGGGCTCCAGGCTCCCTGCTCCGGCCTGTCTTCGCTCCTGGGGAGTCTGTGCATCCAGTGTTTCTCTGTGTGTGAGCCTATACCGCTGCATGTCTCCCGTTCTCTATGGGCTGTCTGACACGTCAGGTAGGCGAGTGGGCTGGTCTGGTCTGTGCCACATCTGTACTCCGACCAACTGTAGGAAAGTGCACTAGCTAGGTGACAGGTGTTCCTCAAAGCCCCCTAAGGGAAACAGGTTTACTCAGAAGCCACCTGTCAGTGGTGGGGAAGATGCAGAGGAAGATCTGGCTGGCAGTTTTGGAGCTGGGTTTAATTTGGGGCTTATGCCCTGCACCCCACCCTTTCCCTGGACACACTACCCACAGGCTTCTCATGTCTGCTCATTTTGCAGGACTTTCCTCCTCCCTGTTCTTCATGGGAGAGTTCCAGAATTCTGCATGGTTCTGTGGGCTTTCTCTTGTGCAGAACCGCACCCTCCCCTTCCCGCTGCCAGAAGGTATTATTACAGCCGCCATGAATTTTCACGTTCGTGTTCAATGTTGTACAGAGTAGTATGAGTAGTGACTCAGAAGGCTAGGGAAGCGGTTGCCTTAGGTCTGGAGTTTTCCCCTTGGCTTTTCGAAAACTAACCCCGGGGCCATTGGCTGCCTATTTTGTGTTTGCCAACTTTCCTCTGCCCTCACTTCTTTTCTTCTTTTCCCTCGGTTCTCCTTTGAGGGTCCCAAAGTTTCATACATTGGACATGTATTAGAGTTCTTCTTTGATGAACTACCTATTCATAACCTTTGTCCATGTTTAGATTTGGTTATCGATTCATGACTCCCAGCCTAAGAAGTAATCCTTGGTCTATACTGTGGGTTTTTCTTTCAAATGATATTTTCAGCAATGTGCTGATGACAGAAAGAGAGAAGAGGAATATTAGTCAAAATTCAATGTAAGCATTTGGAAAGAATCAGATCTTGGACTTTCACCCAGATTTTATGATTATGTGATACTTGGATGTGTTAACCAATGGCTACATTAATGTTGGAGAATTTCCTAAAGGTTTCTTTATCTTCATTACTCTAAGCTTCAAACTACAATGTGTGAGTTCAGTCTTGTGGCTTATTACAGCCTCACAGTATACTGAATTTTGTCTGTTGGAGAAACACATGAAGTACTCCAGTGCACTTGGGTAAAGCCAGAGGGGCCGCCGTAAGTTTGAGTGTCTATACTTGGAAAGTCTGTGCTTGGAGAATACACATTGTGGAAGGAGGTATGCACAAATTTAAAAATGTTTGCATCAACACATTCTTAAAAAAAGAATGTGTCATTTTCTTGACATGAGGAGAGTGGGGAAGGTAGAGGTGTGTGTGTGTGTGTGTGTGAGAGAGAGAGAGAGAGAGAGAGACAGACAGACCTTTTCACAGGTTCACTCCTCAGATGCCTGCAATGGTACACTGGAATTCTGTCCAGGGGGAATCCCACCTGAGTGGTAGGGCCCTAAGGCTTTGTGTTGTCTGCTGTCCACCAGTGTCCACATTAGCCAGAAGCTGGGATTTGGAATGGAAATGGGCTTGGAACCCAGGCACTTTGATATAGGATGTGGGTATCCCAATTGGTGTCTTAACAACTGGACCAAGTGCCCACCTCAAAACTCATCATTAATTCTGTGATTTTTTTAAAGATTTATTTATTTTTATTGAAAGGCAGATTTACAGAGAGAAGGAAAGACAAAGATATTCCATCTGCTGGTTCATTCCTCAAGTAGCCGCAACAGCTGACGCTGAGCCGATCTAAAGCCAGGATCCAGGAACTTCTTCAGGGTCTCCCACGTGGGTACAGGGTCCCAAGGCTTTGGACCATCCTCGACTGCTTTTCCAGGCCACAAGCAGGGAGCTGGATGGGAAGTGGAGCAGCCATCACACATGCTAGCACCCATATGGGATCCTGGTGCATGCAAGGCAATGATTTAGCCAGTAGGCAATTGTGCTGGGCCCTAAATCTATGACTGTTTTTAAAAGTATTTATTTGAAAGAGCAACAGAGGAGGGAGAGACAGGAATCGTCCATTCATGTTTAACTCCCCAAATACCTAAAATAGTCAGATCTGAACCAGGCAGAAACCAGGAGTCAGGAGCTCCATCCTGGTTTGCTGCGTGGATGGCATGCGGCCTAAATACTTGAGCTGTCTTCCACTGCTTTCCTAGGTGCATTAGTAGGAAGCTGGGTCAGAAGTGGAGCAGCAGGACCTGAAGCAGTGCTCTGATATGAAATGCTAGCTTCGCAAGCAGTGGCTTAACCCCTCAGCTCCACTGTGTTGTCACTTGTACAACCTTTATAAATGCCCTCTTATATGTGTCCTGGATCTGGGCAGACTGGAAAATAAGTTCTCTGTCTTTTCTGCCTGAATGCCTCCACACCACTGGAAATGTAGCAAATGTCTAAAGTCAATGTGTATACTCTCATGTTGACTCAGAAATCAAACCGTGGGGCTATTGACATAAAGATGAAGTTTTAGGAATTATTCTTAGAAAAATTGGACTTCATTTTAATTTTCCTATTGTGAACAGCTATTTTATGTTAAATACAGCTTATGTATTTCTTGTTAACCTAGACACAACAAATAAATATTTATTTTAAAAAAAATTTATCTGAAAGGCAAAGAGTAAGAAAGAGCCCTTGTATCTGCTGATTCACTTTCCGGATACCCAGGGCTGGGCCAGGGCACAGCCAGTAGCCTGAAACTCTACTGGTCACTCACATGTGTGGTGGAGACCCAGGTACCGAGCCATCACCTGTTCCCTCCCAGAATGCTGTGCGTTCCCAGGGAGCTGGATTGGAAGCAGAGGAGCTAGGACCTGAAGCAAGCACTTGGAAGCGGGATGTGAATCTCTCAAGCTCTAACTGGAGCAGCTATACCAACATGCTTGCCTCACTCACCACAAATGAGTATTTTATATTCGAATCTTTTCTGGCAAGAACACAGTTGTTTGCTCATATCGTCTGAGCGCCAAGGAAAATGGCACCTGGAATTGTGTGGTGTGTCCAGTAATGTCTGCGGTACATGTCATTGGCTTGTGTGGCTGAGTCAGTTATGAGAGGTGGGTTTTCGCCTCATCCTACTTGGATGTTCGAGTTGTGAACAATATGTACCCATTTCAACTACTTCATTTGCAAGATGAAGTGCAGTTGTGCAGTGATGCTAACAGTTGTGCTTGAACCCCAGTGCAGGTGTTGCCGTGTTCCCTTCTCCGTCCATCACGTCATGGGCTGCAAAGTGTCACCTGCATGCTTTTGTTGTGTTTCACCTTTTGGAGGAGGCCTCCTCTAGCTGATTGAGCTAAATGGAGGGAAAGCAAGAGGCCAGCTGAGGAGGGTGATAAATCCTGCCATTCTGTGTTCATCTGTGCTTTTGGCTGGGCAGGAACCTTGCAAATTATAGCCGGAATATATTCTGTGGTTTTGATTGCAGTCAATTGGAAAATTGATACCAATGTGATACATTCTTATTGACACGTCTCCTACATGTGACCTAAAACCACTCTGCATTTCCGTTTGTCAAGGGTCCCTGGTGTGCTCAGGGTTCAGAACCCATTAACTTGCAAGTCTCTCTCTCACACACACACGAAACAACACGCACCAAGGTGCTGCTGCTGCTGTGTGCTGTGGGGGCAGGGAAAAGGGTTGATCGTAACAGGACAAGGGCAAGTTAAAAAACTGTTTTTTATCTGAGCCAGTTCATTATTGCAGCTTTGCAGCATGTCTGAAAGCAGAAATGCGAATAATGTAAATCGTAGGTTTTTTTGATATTTCATTCACCTGCTATTTACTGTGCACATGACACGGAGGCGAGGTCTGCAGAGGCTGGCTTTAAGAAAAAAAAAAACACAAACCCGAGCCCCAGAAGCATGTTGTGCCTGCCTGTCCGGAGCGGAGAGAGGAGGGTGGGCAGGGCTGGCAGTAAACTTTTCTATCTATTTTTAAGTGTTGAGGAAAAAATCTTATAAATATGAACTGCTGCTGCTGCTTTTTGAAAAATCCCTTTCTACTCCAAAAATAGTTTGCTGGGAAAGTTCGTGAACTGTTTATTAAAAGGAGACGCAGAAATGCATCTGAGCATGTTTCCTTATAAATAAAGCAAAAATCACCTCCCAGCTACCATCTGAAAGCAGATGTGGCTTCTTGGGAAAGAAGATTTCTGAGGTGTTAATGTTGGCATCAGATTGTGGAAAAAACTTGGAATTGCACTTCTGGCATACTCTTTCCAGATCCTCCAAATCATTCATACACACACATACACATACACACACATATATATATATTTAAAGATTTATTTATTATTGGAAAGTCAGATTTACAGAGAGAAGGAGAGATGGAGAGAAAGATCTTCATCTGCCGGTTTACTCCCCAAGTAGCCACAACGGTCAGAGCTGAGCCAATCTGAAGTCAGGAGCCAGGAACTTCTTGGTCTCCCACGCAGGTGCAGGGTCCCAAGGCTTTGGACCGTCCTCCACTGCTTACCCAGGCCACAAGCAGGGAGCTGGATGGGAAGTGGGGCAGCTGGGATATGAACTGGCACCCATATGGGATCCCGGTGCATACAATGTGAGGACTTTAGCCACTAGGATACTGTGCTGGGTTCCTCAAATCACATTTTTTAAAACAGATTCTTTTATTTATTTGCATGGCAGAGTGATGGGGAGGAAGGGAGGGAGAGAAGGAACAAGGAAGGGAGGGAGAGAGAGAGGGATCTTAATCTTTCATTCTCTCTCTGTTTCCAAATTGCTACAAAACACTGGAGCCTGGAACTCCATCTAGGTCTCGCATTATGGGGGCGGGGGCTCCAGCACTAGGGCCATCTTGGCTGCTTTCCCAGATGCATTGGTAGGGAGCTGGATTAGAAGTGGAGCAGCCAGGACTGTAACCGGGGATACCCATGTTGCATGGGTATCATGCAACAGCTTAATTCATACCACAAAGCTAGCTCCCTACTCATTTCTTCTGAGCAAGTTGACCTGTTGCCCTTTTTAGAAAGACCTCCCTGATTTTTTCAAGGCAAAATGAATGGCCCCAGCTTCTGTTCTTCAGTCACATTTGAACCTTCCTTGGTATGTTAGGATATTTGCTAATAATTATTGTAGATAGCATTCAAAGCTTAGTTCATATATTATTTTGTCATGCCTCTTTGAGTTAGATACTGCCTTATTTTCATTTTCAAGCTGAAGACTGTGGTAGGCTGGATAAGTCTTCTGATGAGGCCCATGACCTAATCCCCGTATGTCCATAAATGTTACCTCTGTGGCCAAAGGGGATTTGCAGCTGTAGTTAAAGATCTTACATTAGGGAAATTATAAACACAAGAGTTCTTTCTTTCTAAGTTTTTTTTTTTTTTTTTTTTTTTTTTTACTTGAAAGAATTACGAAGAGAGAGTTAGGGGGAGGCAGTAAATGAAAGATCTTCATGTGCTGGTTCACTCCCCAACTCTTGTGACAGCCAGAACTGAGCTGATAAGAAACTAGCACCCAGAGCTGCTTTTGGCTCTGCCAAGTGGGTACAGGACCCAAGGCCTTGGGACATCCTCCTCTGCTTTCCCAGGCCATGAATAGGAAGCTGTATCAGTAGTGCAGCCCCCAAGACTAGAACTGGTGCCCATCTGGAATTCTCGTGCCTCCGGCAGAGGCCTGCTCTGCTCCACGGTGCTCATACAACATTCCTTCTGAGAGGGAGGCACACATGCCACAGAAGTAAAGAGGTAGATAGAACTGTATCGAAAGTAATAGCGTTAAAATGCAACCTGTGAAATGGGAGGAAATTAGATGTATGAAAGGAGTTCATATCTAGCCTATGTAAAAACTGTCACAGCTCAGCAACAGCAAGAAAAAAAGTATACTTAAAGCAGGCGAGGGCTTGAATCGACATTTCTCCATGAAAGACATGCTTATGAAAAGATATTCAACAACGCTGACCACCGGGGAAATACAAAGCAAAACCATGGTAAGATGTGTGTCCGTACCTGTTAAGATGGATGCTTGGTTTAAAACAAAAGAACTGAAGGAAGGAAAGCAGGCGCTGGTGAGGGCGGGGAGCCGCTGAAAGCCTTGTGTGCTGCTGCTGGCGTACAGCCACCCCAGAAAACAGCAAGTGGAAAGGTATTGCCGTATGATCCGACCGTACCACTCCTGGTTATACATTTGAAAGAACTGAGAGCAGGATCTCAAAACTTGTGCACTTGCAGGAGTAGCAGCATAATGGCCCAACGCAGGCAGCAACCCAAATTATTCTGCCTTGAAAAAGAAGGAAATTCTGATCTGCTGTGATGTGGATGAACCCTAAAGACATTATGCTAAGTGCAATAAGCCTGTTCGAAAAGGGTGAATACTGTAGGTGTGATTTTACTGTCGTGAGGTGACTGGAGTGGTCGTATTCACAGCCATAGATAGGAAAACATGCTTTCTGCAGGCTCGGTGGAGGGAACGCGGAGTTGTGTAATGGGCACGGGACTTCTGTTTGGTGAGATGATGAGGTCATCGGGATTCCTGCATAATGGTATGAATGTACTTAAGGACCCTGAAAAATGATCAAGGCGGTACGTTTTAAGAACTGTGTATTTGGGAAGGAGGAGGCGTGGAGGCTGGAGGCGGTGGCGGTGGGCACGGACATCAGAGCGGGCGCCTGGGAGAGGTGGTTGCTTTTGGCTGATGCTGGCCTGAGGACATGGCGAAAGGGCCCACGACAGGTTCCTCCGAGGCCGGAGAAGGCAAGCGGCCGCCTCCCCTAAGCCCCGCTGCTTCGACGTCAGCTCAGTGAGGCAGGTTTTAGACTCTGGACCTCAAGAGCTGTGACATATTAACTGATATTTTATGTCACCAAGGTTTAGTGGTTGGTTGCAGCAGTGATAAGAACCTACTCTCAGGATGATTTGTCTGAGAAAGGTCAGCACCTTGTTCAAGGTCATCACGTGGTAAGAACTGGCGTATGTGTCCACTCCACTCAGAATTCCACCTTGCCCATTGGCGAGGCCCTAGGGCACACCAGGCATCTTGAATCCTGTCTCTGGGGGTACTGTGTGGTACACCGAGGGCCCCGTGGCTGAACGCTTGCAGCGTGGCGCTCAGAAGGCCTCTCTTTAATTCCGTTACTGCTCCGCCTGGCTGTGCAAAGCACAGTGCTACATCTAGGCAAGAGGTTTTTAGAAACCCTCGGCTTGTTTTCCATGCGAGGCCGAGCAGAGAGAATGGCTTTGAGGGTTTAGCGTCCTGTAGGGGCCCTGGCTCTGTCGCCAGGCGTCAGGAGAGTGAGGGCGGGTGTGCTTCCAGGTCTCGGGCGGGCCTCTTGGTCGCGCAGATGTGGGTCTGGAGCACTATACAAGGTAGGCAGTTTATTTTGAGAAAGAAATGACCAAATTAATTTCTGGCTTATTAGCCTCTTTTCCCCATTACTTCTCTTTAATTAGTGAGTTAATTAAAAATGTGTACTTCCATGCACGGATGAAGAGATGACTGTGCTGGCCACTGTCAACGGGCAGTTTTCCGCTCTGAAATATTTAATCATCACCAAACATCAGTTGTAGAAACCAGGTTCCTGGAATTAAGGCTTTGTGATTTATATAATGAGTTCTTCTAAACTGGACTTTGACATGCTGCTTTCTTCTCTGGGGAAGGAGCAGGTATAGTCAGAGGCCTTCCAATAATATACCTGATATTTGCCATAAAATTCTCAGGGTGAATGGGATATTTTGTCTCGTTAAAATTTTTTTGAGTGGAGAAGACCTTTGCAGGCATGTCACAAATGTAACACTATGTAAGACGAAAGACTGAAGCATTTACCATGTAAAGATTAGAAACTTCTGGGCCCAGTGCAGTAGCCTAGTAGCTAAGGTCCTTACTTTGTCCACTCCGCCTTGTCTAGTTGTAGTGGTTGCTTGCAGCACTCACTGCTGTGCTGAGCGGTATTCAGGCATGGCCGTCTCTTGGTTCATCATTTCTGTACATTGTCTATTAGTGTTACAGGGATTGAGTTTAGCTTACTCACCTGTGCCCCCCACCTCCCATACTGGGCCTGACAATGTAACTGTGTCTCAAGTTTTCGTTTAGTCTGTACTTGATGTTTTCATTCCTAAAACCATGCTGCTGTTCACTGCTGAGGCAAGAATATACCGTAATTAATTTCCTCATATGAGTTTCCCCCCCTAGAGATAATACTGGTAGTTCTGTCTCACATGTTGAGTTATTCTAGGACATCCAAAGCTTCTCAGTGCTATGAAGTACCTCTTAACACTTTCTTTCCAGGGCGCAGTTCAGTAGACTAGCACCTAAAGTCCTTGCCTTGAATATGCCGGGATCCCATATGGGCGCCGGTTCTAATCCCAGCAGCTCCACTTCCCATCCAGCTCCCTGCCTGTGGCCTGGGAAAGCAGTCGAGGACGGCCCAAGGCTTTGGGACCCTGTACCCGTATAGGAGATCCAGAAGACTCCGGGCTTCTGGCTTTGGATTGGCTCAGCTCTGGCTGTTGCGGCCTCTTGGGGAGTGAATCAGTGGACAGAGGATCTTCCTCTCTGTCTCTTGTCCTCTCTGTGTGTCTGACTTTCCAATAAAAATAAAATGAAATCTTTAAGAAAATATGCTTTCTTTCCTTTCTCCTCCCTTTTCGCCCATCCTGTCCTCTCCCATCCCCACCCCTGCCAGCTGTGCCTTGTGGCTTCACACTACTCCCATCTGCTTTTCTCCCTTCTCCCGTCTCGCGCTCGCTGCCCTGGGTCCTGCATCCCATAGCCTGCCTTTTCTTGCTTGGTTCCTTTCGTTTGGTAGAATACACCCTGCAGGAGCATCTTTAGATAGAGTGCTTGTAAGTAAATTTCTCGAGAGTTCTTCAAGCGCGAGCACCTAAGAGTTTTATACTGGGAAGTGTTTCCCTTTAATACCCAGCTGTCCTTCAGTCGCAAGATTGTATTTGATCGTCCAAATATCATAACATCTGATTTTATGCCAAAACTGATCACCAACGGTTACTCAGCAGTATCAAAACCAGAACTTGAACCGAAGCATCGGCTGACAGCGCCTGCCTGTTGCCTTTGCAAGCCCTACTGTATGTTACTGGAGAGAACAGTAGCAGGGCTAGAGTAGTTACTGCCAAGTGCATGTTCAGGGCTGCAGGGCAAGTCTAGTTCTGGGTGCCCCCTAGAGTCTGGTTCCCAACACCTTCAGCAATAGCCATTTTTTCCAAAAGTATCTTCGCAACTTATTGACTGTGTACTTCCGTATGTGCACACAGATTTGCGTGTGCATGCATGCGTGCACATTAGACAGTGGAGCGATGGATTGATTTATAGTTCTCCTCAGAGCTCGTTGTGATGATTAAAATGCTCTGCCTGTCACTCCTAGAAGCTCAGCGTGAGTATTTTTATTGCAGCAGTATTTGCTTTGCAGCCACGTCCACATCTCCTTCCCTCCTCCTCTTGTGACGTGCGGTGCCTTTCTTGCTGCTGATTGTACACTTTAGCATTTGATCTTTTTGGTTTTTTTCTTTTTTTTATTCATTAATTACATTGTATTATGTGACACAGTCACATAGGTACTTGGGTTCTCCCCACCCCTTCCCAAACCCTCCCACCATGGTGGATTCCTCCACCTTTTTGCATAACCACAGTTCAAGTTCAGTTGAGATTCCCCCATTGCAAGCATATACCAAACATAGAGTCCAGCATCTTATTGTCGAGTCAAGTCCAACGGCTTCTTAGGTATACCCTCTCTGGTCTGAAGACAGAGCCAGCGGAGTATCATCCCGATCAATTGAAAGCTCCAACATACCATCAGCAAAAATTTACATCATTATGGAATTAATTGACATAGTAATGAGTAACCAATATGTTAAAAATAAATGCGAGTTCTTAACCACCTTCTGTGACCACCTCATCGACATTTCAATTTTAGTTTATACACAACATATAACATACATAACATGATATACATAACATCATATCATCTTAAATTAAGGCAAACATGTGGTATTTAACCTTTTGGGATTGGCTCATTTCCCTTAGCATTATGGTTTCCAGTTTGGCCCATTTGGCCACAAAGAACTGCATTTTGTTTTTTTTAATAGCTGAGTAGTATTCCATGGAGTAGATGAACCATAGCTTTCTTATCCAATCCTCTGTTGATGGGCATTTTGGTTGCTTCCATGTTTTTGCAATTACTGATTGTGCTGCTATGAGCATAGGAGTGCATGTTGGTTTCTCATAAAACAAGCGTTCTGGATATATTCCTAGGAGTGCTATTGCTGGAATATTTGATCTTTTTGTAAACTGCAGTCAGGTGACCACAGACGGGGTAATTACATTAACCTGCCCCTCCTTTCCTCTACTGAAACAATATAAAATCCAGGAGTCTGTTGGCACATGCTTTCCTTAGATTAATGATCTTGGAGTTGCTGTGTGCAAATTTGCCTTGCTCCCTACAGCTCTGAGAAGTGAAAATGCCCAGCTGTCTGAAAGCTTTAATCAGGAAAGGAGCATGAAATGGCATTGCTTAGTCACAAGCTTGGAACAGTTTCTTTTTGACAATGGCCCTATCTTGGATAGATATGTATCTAAACATTCTTTCAACAGCCAGTAAACAGGTGCTTGTTGTTGGTAAATTTTCAAGAATTTCTGTATTGGGGAGTGACTTGCAAATCATTGGCTTTCAGATCTGTTGCTGCTGAAAGTTGATACTAGAGTTGGTTTCTTTGTCCCTCCTCTTGGCAATGGAAATTCCTGGAAGAAGAGCAGAGCAACCTTAGGGGAGCACACATGTTGCATGGACAGGAGCTGGCGCAGCTGCTAGGAGTGCCAGTCACGTCTTGCCTGTGGGCTTGTCCCCTCTTGAGACCCACTTTCCCATCTGTCACAGACAGTAGTGGTCCCATCAGTGTGGCTGTGAACCTGTGAATAGCACTGTGCTCAAGATATTCTCTTTGTAAATGCGATTGATTGCTGTATTAAAAGACCTAGGGAAATTGACAGCACATCCAGTTTCTTTTTGTCGGAAAGATCCTAGTGCATCTAACTTTCTTCATTAGATTATTAGTCTTAGAAGCAAATGTGGCTAAAAACAAGCATTGCGTTAGATGTGCACAGTGCTTTCCTTTAGGTATGGCAGATCGCAGATATCCGAGTATCTGCTAAGAATGACCATGACTCACATTCACCGATGAAGGGGTCGGAGGATGCTGGAGGATGTGGGAGAGATCCTGTTGCAGAGTGCCTGAGGGACAGATGGAGGGACTTGTTATCACTGTGCGAGGCACGGAAGCTGCTGTAACACGAACTCCAACTAGGGCCGCAGGAGCACGGTCCCAGGCATCAGCAAAGCCATCGACCACAGCGGATGTGGCTGTTGGACCTCTAAGGACCTCTAAGGCTGACCGTGAGCTTCACCTGACGTGCGCTCCAGCAGCTTCTGTGTTTGGGAAGCCCTGCTCCGTGGGCTGGATTGATGCCAGAAGTATTGTAAAGTTTCCTTAAAAGAGGCTGGGGCAAGTAGATACGGAATTCAGTTTGAGATTATGTAACTAATTAACCAAATTCAAACTGTTTAGCTTCTGTAACCTTCACTCTGGACACTGAAGCAAACTGAATTTTGCCTACAGCACGACTGTAAATAACAGTTAAGATTATTTTCTTCTGTATTTTGTTTCTCTTCATTGTTACCATGCCATTAGTTATATTTCCAGAATCTGAGTTTTATAGAATTTAATTAGAAAAAAATAATTGATTACTGGGTCTGGCATGAAAGCTTAACTTTCCTGTCTCCCCGCTGATGAGCTGCACAGGCAGGAGAGTGTCTGGAGCTCTGTCTGTGGATGTCACTGTCGATGTGAGCATTTCAAGCCAGCAGTGGACACGATAGAGCCAAACTCTTATTTGAGCGCAATGTCTGCTTTGTTTGTTAAAGCAAACAACTAATAGCTGTACAGTCAAGACTAATGATTAGGAAGTAGTACACACACTTGGATTATGGTATCAGTTGAAACTAGTATCTGCTTGCCCTGCCCCTCAGCCGCATTGGTCCCTTCCCGCAGGGGAGCCCGAGTTGCCGGTTCATTGTGTGTGTCTTCTGAGTTCCACAGTGAGGCAGGCACACACATTCACCCAGATGCTACCGAACATTCTTACACTTACAAACGCGCTAGCAGCATGTCTTGGCAGTGTGCTTATCGGTGCAGACAAGAGCTCCCTTCGCCGAGAGAGTTGCATGATTCGAATTTGTGTTCATTCCCAGCCAGTTCTGCACTGCCACGTGGTTAGGCTCTTTGGGTCCTTTGCTAACTTAAGCAATGTCATGACAGTTAATCTGGCACATATGCCATTTTGCACATGTGCAAGTATGTCTGTAGTTTAAATTCCTAGAAGTGGAAATACTGAGTCAAAAAGCACAGGCATTTAAATTTGTGATGGATGATTGCCGCATTGCTTCCCACAGAGATTGTGCCGACTGCTAGCTTGGTTTCTGCTCCCTAGAAAGCATCAGAGGCCCTCTCCCTGCCCCCTTGCCAAAAACGATAGTATCCATTTTTGGATTGTTGTTTCTCTGACAGATATCTCATTGTAGTTGAAAATTATCTTCTTCCTCTTGAGCCTGTCAGCCTCTGCAGGGATAAGCGCCTGCTGTGCCCAAGCCTCTCTCATTCTTTGAGCAGATAGCAGCTGTGTGCCAGGCACTGTGCGAGGGCACAGGCATTGGGCGGCCGTGCTCAGGCTCACAGGTCAGGGCTGCGCTCTAGCTGCTGCCAGCGGGCCTCGGGAGCCCTGCGGGGAGCGTGCCGCACCGCCACTGTGCAGTGCGTCTGCAGCGCTTTGCATTTCCCTTAGGAGTTTGGTTAAGCTTCTTTTCACAGCCTTGAGTCACTTGCATGGGGGTTTTTGTCTTTGGCCGTGCTCTCTGTGCAGTAGGCATCGCTGCCCTTTGTTGACGATTCTTCCCCTCCTGTGCTTGTATTGATGGTTTTCTGCAATCCATCAGTCCTGTCTTTTGTGGCATCCTCATTCTGTGTCACAGTGTCCTATTGTTTGTCTCTTTCTGAGATTGTAAAAACGTTTTCCTGATTTTCTTCTAGTGCATTTAAAGTTTTTGATTTCAAGTAACTGATCCATGTTGAATATCTAATATTTCCAGTAAAACAAAGAAATACTGCTTTCGGCGGGGGGCTGGTGCGATAATTGGCTAATCTTGCTGCGAGTGCTGGCATCCCGTATGGGCGTTAGTTCCTGTCCTGGCTGCCCCACTTCCCATCCAGCTCCCTGCCTGTGGCCTGGGAAAGCAGGAGAGGGTGCTCCAAAGCCTTGGGACCCTGTACCCACATGGGAGACCCAGAAGAAGCTCCTGGCTCCTGGCTTTGCATCGGCTCAGCTCTGGCTGTTGTGGCCATTTGGGGAGTGAACCAGCAGATGGAAGATGTTTTTCTGTCTTGCCTTTTTCTGTGGGTCTGCCTTTCCAATAAGAATTTTAAAAATCTTAAGAAATGATGCATTTTTGAGAAATAAAGTGAGATACTGAATGCTTGCTCTTACTGTGGCCGTGTTCCTGCTGCCCAGAAGCCTGGAGTGTGTCTTGTGAGGTGAGAATTTGTTAGGGGTCTTGTGACTTTGCACTCGGTCCTTGTAGGACTGACGCAGATCATCATGGTCTTGCAGCTTTGGGCTGAGATGAAAATACTCCTTCCCCGTCTGTAGACAGTTACCTTGCCTGTAACACGGTTCAGCTGGTCACTCGGTAAATATTTGTTAGGCACCCACTAAAGCATGCCCCTCTGATCCAGTGGCTCAGATGTGTGGCAGGGCATGGACAGAGCTCAGGCTGTCACCCGGGGCGGTAAGCTTCTCTCCCAGCTGCAAAAGGGGCTGCTCTCCTCAGTGGCCAGTGCTGCTCTCCTCTGGGCACGGTTTGTTCCCACCCTGCCCGGCAAGAACTTCTTGGTCTGGTTTGCATGTCCCTGCTCCCCTGCCTCCCTGCTCATGGTATCAGTGGTTCTTGGCAGACCGTACTGCAAATGAATGATCCTGCGAGTATGTAGTGGATGGCTGACAACAAAGCGTTATGGTAGGCATCCTGTCACGTTTTTACAAAAACAGTGTCCTTGCTAGCACTGGAACAAAAATGTTGTTGGTGTGGTTATATGTCGGCATACCTCTGTCTGTGGCAGCAACTTTTGTAAATGTAAAGAAAGCTCTTCTTGGGGCAGATGCCAACATGGTTTAAGAATGTGATTTTTTTTTTAGGGAAATTGAAAGTATTTCAAGCATATAACAAAATCTGTGGTTCCACCAGTCTGCCTTATCAACTCTGCTTCATTGTGTGTGGTGTGTAGAATCCACTTTTACATCCTTACTAATGAAGTTGGTACATTTTGTGGTTTGATAGCATGGAAATTTGCTTTCAGACACACACACACACACACACACATACACACACACACTGAGTATATATAGGAATAAGAAGCAGAATCTCCCAGGTGCAACTGAAGTTCCCTTGTGTTCTGAGGCATAGTAGTCTGTTGTGAAGATAGCCAAATGCTGCACACAGCAGTGCCCGTCACGCACGTGCTGGGGGCTACTCCTCAGCTTTGCCTTCCGCCTGGTGGCTGGGGCCAGGCCGATATTCCCCCTGTGGGGCAGCCGCATGCTCCCTCTGGCATGGGGATCACGGTATGCTTTTAGTGATTTTCCTCTTATCTCCTGCCAGTGGCAATTTTGCAAAGTGGTTGTCCAAGGTATACAGCTGAGGCAGCACAGACAGGAGGGACTCCCAAGGATGCCTTCCCTCCAGAGGTGGTTAGGCCAGGGCTGAGGAGAGGCGTGGGGAGAAAGAATGTCTGCCTGTCCCACCTGCTCCTGCCCTTCGCCAGCCGCACTCACTCCCCACCTGGAGTACAGACACAAGTGCCAGGACCAGTGTTCCCAGCTGATCAGGGTGGTGCTGAGCTCCCCCTGGTGGCCGTGGCACCAATCTGCTCTGTGTGCCCTGTGTATAGAGGGAGGACAAGGACACCCGGGCAGAGGCAGGTTTATTCAGCTGTGTAAATGAGAGGAGATTCCTTGGGTCCAGCCGCTGCCTAGGCTGCATCCGGCACATCGCAACCCCCCCTCATCTAAGTGTTCATCCCGGAAATGTTCCGCTTCCTGAGATGAACATTAAAATTCTCAAGTACTGGCTGTTCATGTTTTTGGTCTTCTAACACAAAATATAACACGTTTCTACTAAAAAGAATCTGTCTTCTTGGCTTAAGCATATGAGTTGATCTTTTTCATTGATTTAGTATACAGTATAGTACAGAGTTCTCAGAAGTCCTAGTCAGGGCTTGTAGTACGTGTACACCTGTGTAAATTACAGAGTGCTGTGACCCTCCCGACAGGCTCCCTCTCATCACTCCCCATTAGTATTTGCTAATCGGAGCTCACTCACGGATGTCAGGATGTCAGGACTGCTTCTGTACCACCCCCCGGCTCATAGCATCTTTCTCTACATTTATTGCAAAACGTGTGCATTGACCTGTATCATGGTTGGTGGAAAACATAAAGGCCTAGAGGAGGGAAGGTGCCCCTGCCACAAAGTGGACCTTTGTTGGTGTTTAAGTGTATGGTAGTTTGGTTTGAGATGGGCCAAGTACTTTGAGGACATTAAGAGTCAGCCCACCCCCAGCACCTGTACTTGTAGCATGTGATGGCTGGAGAGCAAGGGCAAGAAGGACGTAGTGACGTGGCTCAGCAGCCAGTCACATCCAGACAACTCAGCTTCTCTGTTAGCTCCTGTCGCATGCACATCCTGTGACTGCCCAGCAGGCCTGCTGTTTGCAGGCCACTAAATGCGTCTTAGAGCATTTTTGCTAGACTGGCATTATTGAGGTTTTTGAGCCTCTGTGTGTGGGAGAGCCAGCCTGGACTTTGCTTGGTGTGTTTCTTTTTGGAATGGTGTGAGTTCTCTTCCTTCTTTTATGTAGTCCTTGGGACACAACTCAAGAGTCATTGAAGCATTGATTCTTGTTGATGGCCCCAGTTTCACAGTACATGATGAGTTCCCATTGTTAAGGCATCCAATTTGACATAAAGAAAAGCTGAATTTCCTTTGCCTTCTAGAGTGGTTTACTAATATTATCTTCTGTCAAGTCCATCCTGTCCTTAGCTAAAATCATTGCTGATTTGTATGTGTGTAGGTGGGCATTCATGTGCCTTCCCATGATCCAGAATCCTGGTCTGCCATCTACCACCAGCATAGCAGGGCCCACGTTCTCAGCCAGTGGCTAAAAACATGGGCCAGGTGTTCAGCCGAGACCCGGGACATCTGCATCAGCCCATGGGGAGCCCGGGTGTGTGGCTGCAGGCACCTGCGCTCGGCTCCGAGTGCCTCTGTCGCCTCTCCGCAGCTCTTCTGTGTGGGCTTCACAGATTTAGGCCTTAGTTTCTTGGGGCCTCTGGGTGACGCAATCACATTCTTTCAGCATGGAGGGACGTTAAGTTCCCAGTGGAGATACAGATGGAATGGGTCTCACCTCCCTCCTGTCTATAAGCAGACCACTGGTTCTTGGGAGGTGAGGTACCAGTGAGTGCTAGCTAGGAGGTCCGGTTTGGTCTCATGACCAACTCTGCTCCTTGCTTGCTCTGTGTCTTTTTTTTTCTGGTCTTGCATCATCTTTGATGGTGTCTCATTCTAATGACGTGTAAAATTCGATATATGGCAAGATCAATTTTTTTTCTAACAGTGTTACTGTGAGGACCCAGTGAGAAAGTCCACTGAAGCACAGTACCTTACCTAAGGCATTGCCAGTGGAAGCGTGTCCTGCTGTTGGCTTCATCGCCTGTTTCTGGAGCCTATTGCTAGAGCTCCATGACATCAGGATTGTGCGATCATCAGGTGTTGTCCAAGAAGTTCCCCCTGACCAGCTTCCATCTGTGTGATCATTGGCACCATGGGGTCAGCTCCTCATGTCAGATATTTGTAGCCAGAAGCAAGAAGCAGGGATTTGTAGTTTGCTGTACAGATTGAAAAGTTCTTGAATAAAAGAACTTGGCCTGTGGTCTTTGGAAAGCAACTAGAGATTTCGGGAGGGAGGTGGCAGGAGCAGACGCTCCCTCCTGGTGCTATGGGGCTGGACTGGGATCAGACACAGTGAACGCCAGGGAGACACTCAGAAATGCAGGCATGATTCAGGGAAGAATGGTGGCGAGGGCAGCTCCCAAGGTAGATTGAACTTCACTTGTGGGTCATGGTTATTTGTTTACCTCGCCATATCTTGGCATGTAAACCCGTGGAAAGGACTGTTGTGCAAATTAAAAGTAGCAGGCCCAGTGAAGCTCTGAGACTGGCATGTTGCCCATGGTGAGCATTCTCCTGTTAGCAGTGTTTCATGTGCGTCCCCACCCCCCACCCCCATTTCTGTGGTAGTCAAAAGTAAATCACGTAAAATCTATCATTTTAATGATTTTTTAATATTTTATTTATTTTTATTGCAAAGACAAATATATATATATATAGAGAGAGAGGAGGAGAGACAGGGAGGAAGATCTTCTGTGTGATGATTCACTCCCCAAGTGACCGCAATAGCCGGTGCTGCGCCTATCAGAAGCCAGAGCTTCTTCCGAGTCTCCCACGTGGGTGCAGGACGGCCCAAAGCAGGGAGCTGGATAGGCAGTGGGGCTGCCAGGATTAGAATGGGTGTCCATATGGATCCCAGGGTGTTCAAGGCAAGGACTTTAGCCACTAGGCTACTACGCTGGGCCCATTTTAACTATTTTTAACTGTTCAGTCAGTGGCATTATGTTCAAGGTGTTATATAACCATTACCACTATATTTCTAGAACTATTCCATGACCCTGAGCAAAACCCTTATAACTATTAAACAGCAGCTTCCCAGGTCAGCTCCAATCTACTTTCTGTATTGATAAATTTGCCTACACCAGGCAGTTCTTATAACTGAAGTTGTATGTTTGCTGAGGGAAGCATAGATGAGTTTCCCTTAGTGTGATTTTTCTCTAGGTTGTATCCGTGTTGCAGCATGCTGTGAAACTTTTCACCTTTGAGATCAGCAAGTACCCCCCTGTGTGGGCATACCTCATCCTGTCTGTCCATTCCTCTGTCGCTGGGCTCTTGGGTTGCTTCCAGTGTCCCCTCTCGTGAGCCGTGCTGCAGCAGAGCAGATAGCTTGAATCCTTGCTTCCGACCCTGTGGGCGGTCTCCCTAGGAGTGGGGTTGCTGGCTGGGGTTCTACATGTCATGTTTTGAAAAGCCGATTTCTGCAGTCGAAGCGCCGCCGAGCACTGCCCCGAGCCACGGAGGAGGGCTCCAGGCTCCCCCCAGCCTTGTGGCACAGGGCGCTGGGGAGCGTGAGGGCTGCAGCTGAGTAGTTCTGATTTGCATTTCCCGTGTGAATAATGATGCAGCGCATCCTGTCATGTGCTTGGAGATCACTTGTATATTTTCTTTGAAGAAATCTTGTATTTTAAGCCCTTGCTTAAACCCATACAGGGGAAATAGAGACAACCAGAGGGAACAAGGAAGTGGATACAGCCAGGCTGGGTGACTGATTTGGTGTTGAGTTTTCCAGCCTGGGTAGGTGGGTGGATGATGGGGTGTCAACGAAGCCACCCCCGCTGTGAGAGGGTCCCGGTGGGAGGCAGTGTGCTGCCTCTGGGTGGAGCCACATCTAGCCTGCAGAATTCGTTGCCATGTCCTTGGCTTTGGTTGGTATTCCCTCCCCCACCCCAAATACAGAATACATTTTCAGTTATGTCTCCTCCCTGATTCTACTTTTATATTATTTTTATTGTATCTTTTTATTCTACTTCTATATCTGGCAAATGTAAACAGTTGTTGGGAGTCAGGTTCATGCAGTGATATAGTGGGTTAAGCTCCAATTTGGGATGCTGCTATCCCGTATTGGAGCTCTGGTTCAACTCCTGGCTGCTCTGCATCTGATCCAGCTCTCTGCTAACGGCACCTGGGAAGCTGGCTGAAGATGAGCCGAGTCCGTGGGCCCTGCCGCCTCCGTGGAGCACTTGGGTGGAGTTCCAGGTTCCTGGCTTCAGCCTGGCCCAGCGCCCACCTTTGTGGCCATTGGGGGAGTAAACTAGTAGACAAAGGGTTTCTCTCATTCCTTCCAATAAACAAACCAACACATCTTAAAATGATAGCAGTCACTGGGGGGCATGGGATTTGGGATGCACGGCCTGGTCTTCCTCTTGGTGCTGCTCTTAGCCTTTCAGCAGCTGCTGTCCGTCAGGTGGGTCCTCCCCAAGCAGCTGCTGCGCCTGGCAAGCCTTCGGGCCGGCCGAGGGCGGGGCAGAACGTTCTTGAGGACTGGCTTCTGAGGCTTTTTCCAGTGGCCACCCCAGCCTTCTGACATTTGCCCCCTCTCTCTCACCCAGTCCCAGTGTGTGCCCCTGGTGATTGGGGCCAAGTGAGTGCTGCGCAGGTGGGGCCCACTGTACTCCTTGAATCCCTCCTTGGCGGAGTTGGATGCTGTGTGGGCACACAGCCGCATCTGCACTGCCCTGGAAAGCGAGGTTTTGCATGTGGCTTCTTCCTCCGAAGGAGCAGTAGTTGGGGAAATGAGCCTACTTGTGGTGCAATGTCTTTGCTTTTAGAACCCTAACCAGCTGTCAGGCAGCACCGACAGAGCACCTGTCATGGGGCTCAGGTAGGCGGTGTCTGTGCATTGTCCCCTGATGCCATCCCGTCATGAGGCGACGGGAACCCCTGGCTACTAGTGGGGCTGCTGAAGTGCGTAGTCATGTTCATATGTGTGCATACATGGTGCTGTGCAGTGTGCAGAGGTACCAGTGTTGGCATAGGTCTGAACTCTGCCTCAGAGCCCTCTGAGATGCCAGCTGAAACTCTTAAGCCAGCAAAATGTCAGCTTTAGTGTCTGGTTTCTGACGGGGCCCTGGTGAGGCGGGAGGAGGAGTGGGCGAAGCTGCTGTAGAGAGCAGAGGATCCTGCCGCCCGTGGGTGTGTCAGAGGCTGTGGGCAGTAGCCGTGGGAGCTTTAGTCTTTTGTCGTTTTCTCGTACCCCCTGTCCAGGCCTAACCATGGCTGCCCGGCAAACTTCCCGTCCTTGGGCTTGTTCGGCAGAGAACCTGTTCTCATTTCTCACCCTCCAATCTTTGTCAGGAGCACACCCCTTGTTCCCGAGTCCGCCCTGCCATCCAGGCAGGCTTCAGATGCAGTGCCTGAGCTGCCACGTTGACCGCTTTGGTGGTGATCATGGGTTCAGATAGGTCTACAGGCCATGGTGCTGCTTCGGGGGGAATTCCCGTGTGTACACCTGTGCTGTGCGAGTTACTGTCACTTTGGGTTAGACCTGCTTTGGGAAAGCATTATGAACATTATTAAGGTATTCTGAAACATTATACCAGCCATCATGTTTTAAACAGCCAAATATTGAGGGAACTTAGAAAAGAGTCCACCTAGAGCAGGGGCCAGTGAACTTTGAAGATATTTTAAGCTTTGGTCTCTGTCACAGCTGCTCAAGCCTGCCTTCCGTAGCAGAGCAGCTGCCTAAAATACTGTTTAGCACACAGTTGTGGGTCCCGTTGAAACTTTATGTACAAAACCAGCTGTGGGCTGTAGTCTACTGCCAGTCTTTATTTTAACTGTCAACCTAATTGTTCTCTTGTTCAAGAGTTAAAACAGCAAGGGAACTTGACGATTGTAAATGAATTTAAATCCTCTTCTTTTGGGTTTAGTTTAATTGTGAGTAGAATGACGATGGGGGGGGGGGGACATCATTTCTAGACCCCTGCTGAGAACAATAGAGGTCAGCAGGCTTTTTAGGAGGTGGATCTAGTTGGGCAAAGCTTATCATTCTTTAGAAAGTAGGACAGGCTGTGGCTGGGTGCTGTCCTGTGGCTTTTCTGTGTCACTAATTCTCCCGATGGTTACCTGCACAGGCCACAGGCGTGTGGTGGTCTCACCATCCTGGACGTTATTCTGTTTTCTAGTACTGGGTGCTTCTGTAATAGCTTCAAGTGGGAAAAAAACCCTCCTGTTTAATATGTTAACCTCACTGTAGTTCATTTCCAGAAACCTGAAACTGAAGATAATCAAGGAGGCACGCTAAAATGTCAAGCTACAATCTGTTTTCTTCTGTTCTCACAGGAAATAAAGAAAGACATGAAGAAAGACTCTCTCTCCAACAGAGCTCCAGAAAAGCCCATGCACGAAGGAGCCAGTGGCAACTCCTTGCTGTCTTCTGAAGCCATTTTAAGAACCAACAAGAGAGGTATGGCAAACGAGAAAGAGACCCCTTCCCCACGCACAGCCCCAAACTGGAGAGTTCTAGGTGAACGGTGTCAACTTCGGCATTGATGCAGCAGTGGCTACAGTGTGCATGTTGGGCTTTTGGCACACGTGTTGGACAGACACGGAGCAGGTGACTGAGCATAGTTGCTCTAATGACATGTTTTGATGACAGGAAGGTGGACCGCATCTGTAAGTGATGGCTTCTCTAGGGCTGCAGCTTCTGCTTTTGCGTCTCTTGATGGATGAGAGGTGAACATTGCGAGTGTTATAAAGCAGGCCTGAGCTGTGTGTACCTCACAACACTCTGAATTTAAGGAAACTTGGTCAGGGTCTCTCCCCAGCTGCTGACCTCCTTAACACAGACCCTGCCCCTGGGGTTGCGAGGCAGAACGTGTGTAAACACATCTGGATAGCCACGTGACCTGAAAGGACCTTGTTTTGCCCTCTTCAGAGACCTCAAGGCGAATTGTCAGGTTTTCAGCTTGTGGGAGTTGCCTCCTTGCTCAGCCTGTCCTGGGGCAGCCGGTGCGTGTGGAGCACTCCGCCGTCCCTTAGTGGCCAGCCGGCTCCTAACGGGCGTCCGACTTCCTTAAAGAGACACACCGAGCCGGGGAAGGCACCAGCAGCAAGTGGAGTAGCTTGCAAATGGTTCTAGGAACAAGAGAAAGGAGGCCAGTTTACAGAACCATGAGGAAGGAACAGCTGATCTTTCATAAAACCCCGGCAGCATAAGTGTTTGTGCAGTGAGCTGCCTGTTGATGGTAGCTGGAAGCAGCTTGGTGGCTCACTCTCTTCCTGGCTCTTCTGTTACCCCCTCCAGCTGTCCCGGCTTACATTTCCTATTTTGAATTACTGAGATGCTGTGACGTTGGCTGAGCGCCCACAAGGGCTAGCCTCTATGGGATTTTATTTTATCTTTTAGAAACACCCAATCCCACGAAAAGAGGGGGCTTCCTATTTTAGGAATTCAGCAGACGTTGAGGTACAACTTAATGCTTTGCCCGCACAGTGCCCTGGCCTGCGTGCAGATAAGTCGCCAGGCCCCTGAGATGCGCAGGCGGTGGACACGCCGGCCCAGCTGCTGTGCACCTGCTTACCGGGCCGCATGCGCTCTGCAGCCAGCTCCTTTTTGGGAAAGTCAGTGAGAGAGTTCAGATAATTCATTAGTTGGACAAGAGAAAGAATTAATTAAGGTAAGGAATGAAAGTAATTATTAGGATGAGTTCAGTAAAATTACCTGAGAACTTTGAATCAACAAAGGAATAGAACTTCTCAGGTAATTGTCTCTTTATGACTGAGCAGCTGGCCTTCTGTGTTCCCCTGTGGAGTTTCTCATTCACCAAAGAAGTGGAATGAGAAGAAATGGCTTCCTGACTCACACTCCTCTGAAGCCCCTTGTCTGACTGCACCTAGCCGGTGGCTGCGAGGCCCGGCTGCATGGAGGCGCTCTGTGGATGGGAAGTTCGACAAGCCATTTTCATTCTGTCCCAGGCTTGGCGCTAGCCTCCTGCGTCACCTGGGCCAAACATAAGTTTCCAACTGAAGGGAAGCATTGTGCCCTAGGCCCAGGGGCTGCCTTGGGCCCTCCCCCAGCCTCCAAGACTAACAGTATTCTACTACTCTTACAATAAACAGCGGGTGGGGGGAGATTGATTGGCCTTGTCAGGCCAGATAAATAGTTCATTGTGCTGAGCTCAAAAGCTACATTTTTTTCCCACCCCAAATCAATGAAAAAACACTGTTTTCCCTCTAAAACAGGGATCAGAGGCTAAATCTGTGGGATGACTCTACTTAGTTGTAAACACTTCCATGCAACTCCGTTTGCCTCTTAGGAGTTCTGCTGGATGACTGAGTGTCGCACTGCCCTTCGTGCCTGGACAGCCACCTCATGTGTGGCTCCGCGCTGTTACAGCCATTGGGGAGGGCGCTCGCCTGCAGGCTTGGTTGAGAGCCGGTTTGGATTCACTGATGTGGGATCTTTCCTAAAGTTTATGAGTCTACCTTGTGATATAGCCTTGTGCCCTGGGAGAATTTAATAGAATGAACAGCATTTTTTTCCCCTTTCTTCAAAGATGAGTGTTTTCTGTATGCGAGCCTTATAATTTGATGTAGGCTTTGAGTTGGTTTAATGATGAAAGACTCAAAGTCTGTTTCTGTTGAGTTTAAAATTGAGCCACTTCATTGGATCCTGAATTTGAGATGGGCATCGCTGATAAAATTTGTCTACTTGTGTTCAGCCATTTTTCCATGTTGTGACATGCCTCACTTTGCTCACGTGTGCGTTGGCCTTGGCCTCTGCAGACGCCTGCCTGAACGAAGCCCGGGACTGTAGAGACATTGGTTCCAGACTGATTAGTTTCTGTGTTCAGCCTTAATGACCCGGTAGGTTTCTCATTGGAGAAGATGTAACCAAGACTGAGAGAGACAGAATTCCCCCAGCCAGCCTAGCAACCATCAGCTACATTCCCAGCCATGGACTTTAGGGCCCTTCCTACCTTTGGTCACAGTAAAGGAACTTCTCATTTGACTCAAAGATTTCCTGAGGAATAAGAAACCATTTTTTAATTTAAATTTGCAGCATGGGTGTTGAATATCCCGAAGGTATTCAAGACTCCAGAACATTCATGAATTGCAGCCTGAAAATGGGGAAACTTTCCATACAAATATTGTTTTCGTGAACTGGGCACAAAGGAGCTGTCTGTTTCATTCTGAGAAAGTTTTATTCTTTCGTGTCTTCTTGTTAAAACCATATAAGAGAATGAGACACACTCCTAAGTTGGAGTGTTGATATATTCCGGAATATTTTTTTGGGGAAAAGCATTCAAATCTTGAGTTTGAAGGCAAAATCGAAAAAATTACAAGCTTTAATGGTTATGAGTAAGGTTCATAATATGTAGTTGAAAGTGAGTGGTGGGTTTTGTCCAATTTGACATTTAAAATAGTATTTTACATTCTATTGGAGTTTTAAAAGAATAAAAATCAATTGCCTTAGCCCTTGGTAAGACTTCCCAGCTCACTTTATCCATGCAATTGTTCAGGTTGCTGGGCTGGAATCACTACCTGGCTGGTCTGGGTGAGGACTGGGTTCTGTCTCAGAGCTCTGGTTTGCGTGGTAAGCAGACCACACGGGCAGGATGCACCTCTGCCTCTCTCTGACCCCTTTCTGCTGCTTGTCATTTAGGAAATTGCTCCCCGCCCTCACTAGGCGGTAGACACCAACGAACATTCAGCAGCACGTGATTCCTGCATGCCTACTGCAAATGTGCTTCTGTGCGTGTACTGGGAAGATGTGAATTCTAGAATAACACCAGGCATCCTGCCTGCCAGCCATTCCAGGCTGATGTGTGTCACTCGGGAAATGTTGATAAAGGGCTATATGTTTCTTTTTAACGTCGAATTTGGGGTCACTTCTGTCATTCTGAATGTGAAGCCACTCCATGGGTTTCTGGTTGGCTTTATATGTCCTTGTTTCTATTTCCAGTTTATCATGAATTCAGTGGTTGGTAAGTCTCTACTGTATTTTGCACACTTATTCTTTGCTATTGTTATTATTATGCTCTCCCGATATAAAATGTTTTATTATCATCTTTTTAAGTCGCTCTGCTACTTTGGCATCTGCCTCCTGGCAGATAAACTGCTTTTACCATCTTTATTTAAGATTTGTTATGCATTTGCATTTTACTGCTTTTTTCAAAGATGAATGGCAAAAGGTCCTATGGTTTAGAAGATGTTACTGTAACAGGGCTAGCTGTGATGCTCTGAGGTGAGATCTTCCATCTAACATGAGATTCCTATTAAAATGGGGAGGGTTGCTCTCCGAGTTAGTACATGGGCATGACTTCGGTTGTCAACCATTGCTCTGTGGGTTCATTTCTGGTTGTTTGGTCCTTCACACTGGTTTGATTGAAAATGTTTCCTTAACAGAGAGCCCAGCTGCTGCCTCTGCCCCTGGTGACACACTGTTGCTTTAGAAGTTGGCACGGAAGTCCTTTAGAGTTCATTTGGGTATAGATGGACGAGACACGCATGTGCTTCCCATTAATCTGAGGCTCATGTTTGCACTTGGAAGGGCTCTCCCTTTTGGTCTGCTTCCTGTAGCTATCAGAAGTTTACTAGTTTCAGCACTGGTCACTCCAGTCGCCAACTACCTGTGACCAAATGACTTCCCTCCCTGCCCCCTTTCCTTGGAATGGAATCATTTCCCTCCCTCGCCCAGGTTTCATTTCTGCAGCATTTACTTGGCTACCTGGAGTAGTATTCCCAAGGTTTGTGAGCGTGTGAACATATACATGTGTGTAGAAACGTGTGAAATAGCCACCTTATGCAACTGTTGGCATAGAACGCCCACCTTGCCTGCAAGGCCGTGGATCTGAGTGCATGAACGTTGTGAGTGTATGAACTCTTTGTTAGAAATGAAACTGTCAAGAAAACATGGAAAATAAGTGTGTTCTTTTTTTTTTTTTTAATCAATTGCTTCAGTGTTACAGTGGGTTGTCATTTAAGGTAGATGCAAGGGCCCGGCGGCGTGGCCTAGCAGCTAAAGTCCTCGCCTTGAACGCCCTGGGATCCCATATGGGCGCCGGTTCTAATCCCGGCAGCTCCACTTCCCATCCAGCTCCCTGCTTGTGGCCTGGGAAAGCAGTCGAGGACGGCCCAATGCATTGGGACCCTGTACCTGTGTGGGAGACCCGGAAGAGGTTCCAGGTTCCCGGCTTCGGATTGGCGCGCACCGGCCGTTGCGGCTCACTTGGGGAGTGAATCATCGGACGGAAGATCTTCCTCTCTGTCTCTCCTCCTCTCTGTATATCTGACTGTAATAAAAATAAATAAATCTTTTTTAAAAAAAAAGGTAGATGCGAGATCTGGGAATTTTTTGGAAATGAAAGTTTTTTCTTTAAGATTGCTATTGGAAAAACAAATGTGAATCCCCTTCCTCTCTTGTCCGCTAGGAATCAGAAAACGCAGCACGTTGGGTCATTCTTTGGGTTTCCTAGCCACCTGTTGATTTGGTCCAGGAGGCTGATCTTCTGGACTGGTTGAAGAGTAGGAGTTCACAGAAGGCAGAGATGCTGTGGGGAAGCACTTGGCTCTCATCTGAGCTGATCCCTCCCACAGAGAATAAAGCTTAAAGTGACGGAGATGGATGTGATATTCATTCAGTAATAACAAGAATATTTGTGTGGGGGGTTATCTACACATGCATTTAGAGTCTTTTCCCGTGTAGGTAGGCCTTCATTCTGCAAACCTTTAGAATAAAGAGCCATTAAGGAGATTGTTTGCTGTATTAACACCAGCAATTTTTGTTGGAGTTTGTATTGCCCTTGTTGCTCTTCTGATTTGAGCAGTCCTTCCTGCGAAGGAGTAGGTGTGCTGAAATGGGTAGAAGAAAGCTCTTGTTCAGGCTTCATTTTTTCTTGGCTGTGAGTGGTTGACAACGTTGTGTTTTAGCATTTTTCTTCTATAACATTTAGTGCCTTTCAGTCTCGTCTCTGTGTCCTGCTTCCAGGACATTCACACTAGAGTGATGAGTGTCTCATAGAAGAGTCAGGCGTTAGGCTTCACCTGCCTGCTGCTGGGTGTCAAGCCAAGTCCAGCCAAAGGGCCATCAATGAATTGGGTTTTTTGATGCTACCTCCACCTAGTGGCTCTCCTAGGAATTTCCTCCTTCTAGCTCCACTTTTTTTTTTCCCAAGATACCTTTGGTTCCTCAGACCCCAGCTTCTTAATTCATAAGTTGCCATCTTAGACATACAGCTTGTAACTGCATGCACATACTGTCCTTAGCCTCTTTTTTTTCTAGTCTAAGAGTTGCTTATTGAACTCATGGATCCTTGTTGTATACCTCCTCTGACCAGGATTCTTGTTGACCAATGTTTTTTTAAAAGGAGCTCTGAAGTTGTAACTGTAGGTATAGTTACGAATTTGGACATGGAAAAGATTGACACTGAAACCTCTATGTGTGACCCAAAGTCCCCCCAGTAGCTCCAGGTTCCGTTAGCTTGTTCTTCACTTCTTGCTGCACCTGCTTTTCCTCAGCAGAGCAATATATTGCACTACTGATGCTGTTTTCAGCTGTCCTCGGGTGAGGCAAGCCAAATGCCAACTGACTTTGTTGCCTTGATGGTTGTTTCTAAACTCGACAGAAAGCCCTTCTTGCCTGGGCCTGAGCCGTCCCTACTTGGCGTGCGCTGAGCACAAGTGTTTTTGATACTGAAGTTTACTTTACTTCTCTTTTTCTTAAGTTTTTATTTTTATTAGAAAGGCAGATACACAGAGAAGAGATACAGAGAGAGAGTGAGAGATCTTCTGTCTGATGATCCACTCCCCAAGTGACTGCAGTGGCCAGAGCTGAGCTGATCCAAAGCCAGGAGCCAGGAACTTCCTCCGGGTCTCCCACATGGGTGCAGGGTCCAATGGCTTTGGGCCATTCTCCACTGCTCTCCCAGGTCACAAGCAGGGAGTTGGAAGGGAAACGGAGCAGCTGGGACAGGAAATGGCGTCCATGTGGGATCCCGGCACATGCGCGGCAAGGACTTGAGTCAGTAGGCTATTGCACCAGGCCATGATGTTTACTTCTGTTGCAGAGGAACTGGCAATGTACATAGTGCAGGCTGCTGAAGTTGCACACCATACACTAGTCCTGGCTCTGAGGATAGCTTTTGGGCTCAATCATGTGGCACCATTGTGTGCAGTGCTTAGTTTCCCAAGGCCTGAGTTTGACTTCAGTTTGCCCAGTTTTGTCTGTATAAAGTCTGTTATAAAAGGGAGTGATAGTGTCTTTCCATCTACTAGAAAGGATGAAAGCTCATTACAAGTGTGGCCTGTTGACATAGCAGCCAAGCCAGCATTTCTCCATGTGTTTTCTGTGGAGTTATAGCCCTGACTAGTGTTTTGCCAAAGAGGAATTCGGGAAGAGAGAGATGGAGAGGGAGAGAAATTGCAAGTCTGGTAGAATTCCAACTTTCTAGAAACGTACAAAGCACATGCTAGCACTGTGCAGGCTGTCAGTGTGCTGTGGATGGTGACCTGGTTCTCACCGATCACAGAGGCACATTGTAAGGGCAGCATGTTAGGACTCCACTTTGGCGAGTGCTGGCCTTTGTTTTTGGTTTTACTTATTTTTAAAGTTGTTTCCATGGTTGGGAAGGATGTGTACCCATGTGTACCCATGATTAGAGCGGGGAGGGTCAAGGCATGGAGGAATGCAGGTGGAACTAAGGTTTCCAGTTATCTCTATCTCTTGTAATTGGTGTGGGAGGGGTGGGGAGGAAGCGGAGGGAGCCACTCCTTGCTGCTAAGGATGGGGGATGGCCATTTAATGTCATCTTAAAGACCCTGATGTGAAAAAAAAAAGACCCTGATGTGGGGAAGAGTGTTCTGAAGGTATTACTTGACTGTTTTTCATAGTTCTGAGAGATGTGGTTTAATTGTTCCAATGTTAGAAAATCTCCCCAAAGTCTATTGGTTAACAAAGTCCACCTTAGTATATCCACACACCCAGACACTTGCTGCCAAAGCTTGATGAGTTGTCCAATCTGTTCTAATTTCCTTGCTCTGATGAGGCACATCCTCTGCCTGCTTGAGTGAGCTGGCTGTCATGTCCCCTGTGTGCATCTGGGCATGCTGTCTACTGCACGGGCATCAGCAACTGAGGATGCCCTGTCCCGACACATGCACTCTGAGGTTGGACCATATATGTTGTGGTTTTTTCCTGTGGCCGAAGTTTGAGTCCAGCAGTCTAGTTGGGGAGTCCCTTAAGAAATTGTGCCTGTGATGCCCCCAGAGGTGATTTGTGTGTGTGCCAGTTGGTGCAGGATCTGCTTCAGTCTGATACCCGTATCAGTCTGCACAGAATGCAGTGCCTGCTCAGTTCCTCCCACAATCCCATCTGATATGCAAACCAGTGGGTGCTGCAGGCTAACCCCACCCAGCCCTCCACAAACCTGGCCCTATGCACACCAGTTGGAACTGCAACCTAGTTGGTGTGACCCCCAGTAATCCCCACCAGTCCTGTTCCCAACCTCGGTTCTTGCATGTGCAAGCGACTAGCCTGGCCCTTCCCACACCCCACTCAGCTGTTGTACACACTCATGTATGTGTGCTGTGACTTTGCTCAGCCCAGCCCACCCCTAGACCTGGCCCACACTTATACTGATGGGTGCTGCCACCTTGTCCAGTCTGGCCCATCCCCAGCCCTGGTTTGCATGCTCACCAGCAGGAGCTGTGGCCTAGCTGAGGATTGCCCACAATTACCCTTCCAGACCCTCACCCAGTCCTGGATCTTGTACTTGACAGGGATACTGCAGTCTAGCCTGACATGACTTACAACCTGTCCCAGCACTTGCCAGCTGATGATGTGGCAAAGCCCAGCTGGTCCACATTAATTCTGGCTCTTGCATGCACCAGTGGATGTAGTGGCCTGGCCTAGCCCAGCCCTCCCCCCAATCCTGTCACATGTAGGCCAATGGGTGTTGCAACCTGGTCTTCTCCCAGTCCCAGCTCTCACACTCATCAGTGTGAGCAGTAATCTAGCAAGGGAGTCCGTGCAGCCCCCCTACAGGGCCCGGTGTGCTGGCGGGTGCTTCAGCCCAGTCTGGAATGGCCCACCTTGCTTTGGCATTTGCAAATGCGTGCTGTAGCCTGACTCTGCTTGGCATGCTCTCAGTCCGAGCTCATGCTGGTGGGTGCTGCAGGCCAGGCACATGCTGGGTTTTCAATTAAAGGGAGGGGACTCTGTAAATCTTTCATAATAATCTTGATATTCCCCCTCACATGGGAAATCTTCAGGTGAGTGAATGATGGCACTTCGTAAGCCTGTGGTTCATGAACGTATGAGTTAGAGGCTGCCAAGAGATTAACCCCGGAACCTGAAACTTGAAAGTTAGTCTTCTTGGTAGTTTTCTTTTTTTAATATTTAAAAAGCAGTGAAAGAGAGAGAGATGTGCCTTCATTAGCTAGTTCATTACCCTAAATGTCTGCAAAAGCTAGGGCTGGGCTGGGCTAAGGCCAGAAACTTCATCTGGGTTTCCCCACATGCCGTGGTAGGAGCCCAAGCACTTGGGCCATCCTTGGCTTCCTTCCTAGACACATTAACAGGGAGCTGGATGGGAAGCAGAGCAGCTGGAACTTGAACTTGCATTCCCATGTCAGTTGCTGGCGTCACAAACAGCAGCTTCATCCTCTGTATCACTATGCTGGACCCTATAGAAGTTTTTCAAGTGATAGGTCAGAGGGACTTGGTCATCTGATCTTTTCCAGGCCCTTGCAACTGATAGTGTCTTCAGGGGCCAGGCTCTGGCCATGAGAAAGTGGGCCTAGGGTGCAATAAAGAGACTGGTGAGACCACATTATTTTGGTCTGCCTTGGACTTGGCTCTGAATTGAACTTGTGATTGCAGTGGTAGTTTTTATAGTGTTGACAAAATAGTCCTGTTGCCTCCTCTATGTGCTTCAGTTCAAAGACAGGAAATCTTAGCTTTCTTTGATGCCCTTAAAATCCCAGCTGCATAGAAAGAACTTTGTTCAGTCTTCCTGCCACTACTCATGAGAGAGGCTGCCATTTTGAGTGAAGATAATTAATCCACGTGCAGGTCCGTGGCATACCCTGCCACCGCAGAGCTCTGGGGTCAGAGAATTACTTTGGCAGCTAAGAGTCCTTGAGGCAGGGACCCGCTTGCTGACACACCAGGCACGAGGACTTGGAGGCTTTTCTCCAGGGGACTGGTATTCAGCCAGCTTTTAACAACCCTAATGAAATACCCAAGACAGGCTACTATATGAACAAACTTCTTCTGGCTCGCATCGCAGGCTTGGCCAAGGGTCCCTGGGCTACATCAGATAATGCTGGAGCACACATGTGTCTCTGTCTATGGGGTCTGTTTCCATTCCTTAGAAAGCCACCCAGCTCCAGTCATGGGATCTCCACTCTAATGCTACAGTCCAATCCGTTGTGGAGGCCCTGCTACTAAATACCTTAGTTAAGTTATGTTTCCACCCTCCTAATGCCATTAACATACAACTTGGATGACTAAACCCCTACCTGGGTTCAGGAGGACCAGTCAAATGGACCCCAGATGGCATTCCTGGAACCTGGAGGACTGACCTTTGCTAAGCTCCATGCAGATGGGGGAGCTGATGGAGAAATGAAAGGCCGTTCATTCGCTGTTGTTGCTGTTCGAGTGCCAGTAGTGTGTATTAGGGCCAGCAGCAGGCTCTCGCTGTTTCTGTCGGCCTCTCAGCACAGCCGGATCCTCCTGAGGCCATGTGCAGCTTCGGACTAGGCTTTAGACTCCTGGCGTTTTGTGCTTTGGGCGCCTTGGGGCCGTAGTTGCCAAGGAATGGGGACATTTTGTGGCCAGCTGCCCGCCTTGTGGTCAGGCCACCAATGGGCCCAGCTGCAGTGCCGGGTGGGCTACCCTCAACTGGAAGTTTGCCCTGGGTGTGCCTGTGCACGAGAAAGGGTGTTTGAAGAGACTGGCTCCATCTTGTGTTTCTCTAGAGGCTTGGGTGAGCTCAGTGGCAGTTTGGCGAAGGCCTGTTTGGTGGGGAACAGGCGGGGCCAGGGCAGGTGCAGAAGTCACAGCTGCTTGTGAAGCTTCACACGATTTACACACTCACCCTGCCTTCCAGTGTGCCCATCTGCAGGACAAGATGACTGTGCTCGTTAATTCCATCAGTGAATTTGTGAAGACAGAAATGAGTCAAGAGATATGGTAGGAGGAGTCACTCCCTGAATAGAGTAGTAGTTGGTTTTTAAAGTGGTAAACTGCTTAGAGAAGAGCCCAGAACACTGTGAAGAAACTAGAGATTTAGGAAAACCAATGAAGTGTTGTTTGCATGAAGCAACTAATGGCCAGCCAGTTGCACGTGGGACATTTTCCAGGATGCATCATAGCTAGGCCGTGACAGAAACCTCGGTCGGTGTAAAAGGAACTGCAGTCTAACCAGGATGCCTTCCAGCCACAGTAGAGTTACATTGAAATTCAACAATAAAAGGAAATTGGGGAAACTTCACAAATATATGGGAATTGAAAGTGGGAGTGGAGACATCTGGTCCACGGAGTGCTAGTATGAGACCTGCACAATGGTTTAGCTTGGCACTGTCGAGGCAACCGCAGGCAGGACTCAAAAATCTGTAAATCTTCCCTAGCAGGATAATTTTTAAGCTGATGATTTTGTATGGCTCGTGAATGATGTTATTAAATATCCAAATGGCCCTTGGCAGAATAAAGATTCCCCACCCCTTAAAAATGGCCAGTGGATGAAAGAAAAATTTGCAAGGGAAATCATGAAATATTTTGAAAGGGATGAACATAAAAACATGACATAGAAAAATGTGCTGCAGCAAATTACAGCAGTGCTTTGAGTAAAATTATAGCTGCAAATACCTACGTGCAAAAGTAAGAGAGGTTTCCAGTTACTAACAAGAAACTAGAAAAGAGCACACTAAAATCAAGCAGAAACAAAGAAATAACATCACAATGGAAATCAATGAAGTATTTAATAGAAAAACATGCACAAAACCCAGGGTGGGTGTTTGGCCTGGCAATTAGGTTGTTGGTTAAGACCCCCACTTTCTGCATCCTGCATTCGAGTACCTGGATTTCCTATCTAGCTCCTGAGTCCAGATTCCTGCTGCTGCATGCCCTAGGAGGCAGCAGTGTGGCTTAGTAGTTGGATTCTTGCCACCCATGTGGGAGACTGCAGTTCAATTCCTGGCTCCTGTCTTAGGCGTTGCCCAGCGTGGCTGCTGAGGGCATTTAGGGAGTGAACTGGCAGGTATGAGAACGTTCTCTTTCTGCCTCTGGACTAAGAAACTGGTTTTGGAATGAATGAATGAATGAAAAACCCCCAGTAAAACCAGAAGTTGCTTCTTTGAAATAGCCAACAGAGTTGGTGAACTTTAGTTAGAACAATAGAAAAAAAGGCGATCTCAACAACTGTGAAGAATTGGCAGGGGGACATCACTGCTCTTAAGGATTATAAGGGAATTCCAACTGCTGGTGGCACTGCACAATAGTGCAGCCACTTTGAAAGCTAGCGGTTTCTCAGATGTTTTAAGTATAGCATTACCGTGTAACCTGGCATTCTGCACCCAAGAGAAATGAAAACATATGTCCACGCATCAGTCATCCACAGATGTTCACCACAGCACTGTGTGTAATAACCCAAAGTGCAAATCACCCACATGTCATCAGCTGGTGACTGGGTGAGCTGGCCGCAGTCTGTCCGCACAATGGAGGTAAGCACATTCTGAAATTCGTGTTTCTTGACAAAAAAAAAAAAGAAAAGAAAAAAAAAGCTGAAGTGGAAAAAGCCAAGCAAAAAGCCCACATATTATATGATTGCATTCATAGGAGTGTTCAGAATAAGCATGTGAGCAGGGGCAGTGGGGAGCCACTGCTGGTGGCCTGAGGCTTCGCCTTGGGGTGATGGAAATGTCAGATTGTCATGATGGTTGGATACTTATGTGACTGTATAACACCATTTCACTATGCGCTTAAAAGGAATGAATTTTATGGTGTATAAATTGCTTCTCAATGAAGCCATGTAAGAAAAAAATGCCACACAAATTGGCATTAAAATGTAGTCCCTGGCTGTGCCTTTTTTGCTCACTGATGTACCCCCAGTGCTATCACCCTGTTAACTGAGGGATGTGCCACTCCATGTGTTGGAGCCTTTAAACTTATACATTTCTCAGTGATGCTTTTATATTTTACTGTATTCAATCAGTTGCCTAGGAGATAGTGAGTTGGAGGGATCAAAACGACACTGTTTTGCTGGGGCTGACCTAAATATTAGATAATCGATTTGAGAAGGCTAGAGAACTGACTGAGGTATCCTGTTATTCATTTCTTGAGGGAAAAAATGCAATTTTCTGCAAATCAAAAGCCCAGCCTCTTACATTCTAAATTCTGTGCTTCATAGAGAGCCACTCTGGGGAAGGGAAGACTCCAGCTATACTTTGAATTTTTCTTGCCATTGTCAGTAACACTGTTTTTGCTCATAAACTTTTATGTGCAGCTTTGCTGAGTTAAGGATTCCTAGATGCAGGAGTGCTACAACAGAGATGTACATGCATTTGGTGGCATTTTGGTTCATTATTATCCAATTCATTTCCTGAATGGTTGCCCCATTCCACTCTGTCAGCACATATGGAAAGAGCGCCTCTTGGGGCTGCAAGCTCACGTTTGTCTGAGTAACGGGCTGCTTTAACTTTTCTATTTGTCTTCGCTGTTTCTCTTGAGATTTTTCAGGGTGTGTGTGTGTGTGTGTATGTGTAGATTATTCCCTGTCGTGCATGGCAAGTTCTACTTGTTAGTCTGATTAGTTTCCATTTTGTTTCTGATTGACTTTGATGGACAGAAATAGTACATTTTCATAATGATTACTATATTGATGTGTTATGATTTCTGTAAATAGATTCTCACTTAATTTTCTTTTATGGTGGTTTCATTTTTTGGTCTCAGCTTTAATTTGTATGGAAATTTGATGTGTTATGTTAGTATGCAAAGTTGTATTTATTTTGAAATAGTTACTTTTCTAGGACCATTTATTGAATAATTCAGTCATTCCCTGTAAATTTGTGCTAGTTCATTTCTCAAACACTGTATGTATGTCCATGTATACCTGTGTACCTGTATGTGTGTGTAGAGAGAGCGAGTCTTTTTTCCTGGACTTTTAATTCTGCGCTCTTAATTTGTCTCACCATTCTTGCCTCAATATAAATAAGTAAGAGGCGTTATGGAGCATGTGAATACATAAATGGCTTTTGTCCTTCCTGTTATCCTTCATTTTAAAAGGTGGCCATGAGATTAAGTCACAGGTTGGGATACCCACATTACGTATTGGACTGCCTGATTCAAGTCTTGGCTCTTCTGCTTCCAATCCAGCTTCCTGGAAAAGTGTACCCTGGAAGTCAGCGGCTGATGACTTGAGTGCCTGGGTCCCTGCTACCTACCTGAGACCTGCTGCAACTCCGGGCCCAGGCTCTGGCCTGCTGCAGCCTCGGCTATTGTGGGTTATTAGATGTTGCTATTGTTGATACACAGAGGAATTAAATCTTTGAATATTTCACTTTTTAGTAGCCTTCTGTGGAACAGTCCTATTTAAAAAACTGTTTCCCTTTGATGTTAAGAGAACTGTTAGTACTTACCTCTTGTTAGTTTAGAAGGTACATGAGTGGAAATTATAAAATGCTATATTTGAAAAAAATGACATTGTGGAAGCTAAAATTCCTCAACTTTCATGGGATGGTATAGTGTTATGTATATTGTCTATGGTGTATGTATATTGTGTATATACATATTCAAAGTGTATATACAAATACATGTATGTAGACGTGTGCTAAGGAATTCTCATCCAAGTTAAGAATTGTGTGTGTCTCTGTATTTTTAATTAAATGAGTGAGAGGGAAAGATAAATGGAAAGATTTGATTCCTCCTTAGAATAACTCCCGGAAAGGTGATAAAAGAAGCATCCTTGGCAGTTGATTTTGAGGGAAAGAAAAGTGAAGAGTGACTTAGCCAAGGTGTCAGCACAAAGCAGCCATGGCGAGTGACGCAAATGGGAAAGCCGGTGTAAGCGTGATCATGTCAGAAAAGCTGTGCTGACTGAGCTAGAAGGACTATTTTTGGACCCTGGCGGGTGCATTTCATTCTATTAATGTACTTTTATTGTTCTGCAGGTTGAGTGCAAGCTTGGATTTTGATTTTCTTGATGAGGGTATAAGCTCTTTGAAAGGAGAAGCCACATCTCACTCGTCTGCTTGACTGGAGATATGTCCTTGTGCTCACATTATAACCCCTTTGAAAACGAAGTTGCCAAGAGGAAAACTAGTAAAGGAAGGGCAAGCTTCCTGCATGGGATGCTTAAGGAGGAGCTGGTGAAATTCTGTTTTGGAGAGGATTGTCTTTGGTTACTGAGTGCTAAGTGGGGCAGGGGACCTGATCAGTATCTGCTTTTGAAAGTGGTCATGAGAGTAAGTACTGAACCTAGGCCTGCAAATGGGCTGTTCGTAGGCAAGAAGGCAAATGGCAGTTCAGAAGGAAAAAACTTGAACTCCATCTTGAGTAGTGAGATAGGAGGCAGAGTTCATTTAAAAAAGCAACTCTGGCAGGACCAGGGGGCACCTACATTTTCTCAGATTTATTTGTGCATCATGAGATCATTTTAAGATTTATTTATTTGACATACAAATTTTAAGGAGAGAAGTAGGTAAGAGAGAAAGAGCTTTCATGTCCTGGTTCACTCCCCAAATTGCTGCAACAGCCAGAGCTGAGGTGATTAATAGCCAGGATCCAGGAGCCTCCTCTGGACCTCCCATGCAGCTGCAGGGCCCTGAGGGCTTCACCGTATTCTGTTGCTTTCCCAGGCCATAAACAGGGAGCTGGATTGAAAGTGGAGCAGCTGGACATGAACTGGCACCTATACGAGATGCTAACACTGTAAGGTGGAGGTTTAACCTGTTGAGCCACAGTGGTGGCCCCCTTATGAGATAATCTTAATGCATATTTGATTTTATTTCCTTTCTCATGGTTTATTGAATAAAAGTACACAGAGTTCAGAGGTTTTAGACACACACACAGCAGTTTTATTTATTTTCCTTTTGTTGGAAGAGTAACAGGGAGGGAAGAAAGAGAGGGCAGGTGAGTGAGAATGACAGAATAAGAAGTCTTGGATCTGCTGGTTCACTCCCTAAATAGCAACAACAGCTAGGGATGTGCCTGTCTAGAGCCAGGAGCCAGGAGCCCTACCTGGGTTTCCCCCATGTGTGGCAGGGACCCAAGTCCTTGAGCCTTCATCTGTTGCTTCCCAAGACACGCATTATCAGGGAGCTGCATCCGAAGTAGCAGGGCTGGGACTGGGAGCAGGCCTCAGCTATGGAGTGTGGGCATCCTGAGCAGCAAGTTAGCTGTCCTTCCAAGAAATTACCCTGGCTCAGCACACCTTCCCGGGGATGGCGAGGAAAATCTGAAGTAGTAATCAAACAGGACAGTTGGCTTATGGGATTTGGATCAGTTTGGTCTGTCAGAAACCCAGGCTTAGTGTTAATTTAAGAGTTCCATGTGGGCCTGGCACAGTAGCCTAGCGGCAAAAGTCCTCACCTTGCATGTCACAGGTTCCCATATGGGTGCTGGTTCTAATCCTGGTAGCTCCACTTCCCATTCAGCTCCCTGCTTGTGGCCTGGGAAAGCAGTCGAGAAGGGCCCAAAGCCTTGGAACCCTGCACCCACATGGGGGACCTGGTAGAAGCTTCTAGCTCTTGGCTTCATATCGGCTCAGCTCCCACCATTGCAGCCACTTGGGGAGTGAACCAGAAGGTGGAAGCTCTTTGTGTGTCTCCTCCTCTCTGTATAGCTGACTTTGCAATAAAAAAAGATTTCCATGTAAGTCAAACCCAGCTGCCTGATCGTATGCAATTGGCTTGTAGAAGATTCTGTAGTGTGACAAGCCCTGTCAGGGTCAGCTCCAAAACCCTGTTTGTCCCTACCATTAATGCTCTTCTTGCTGCTTTTCTGTCGCCCCCTGTCTTCTTAGTGCCAGCTTGAATGGGTTTGTTAGTATCAGCTTTCCTCTCAGAGGACAATCATATTTCCAGAATATTATGTCATTAAGTTTTCCCCTTAGTTCTTTTAACTCTTTTCTGAGCCACATTGTTTGACAGATTAAAGCAAACAAATGAGCACAACATGCTCTTGATAGTTTTTTTAATGTTCTAGAGGGAAAGAAAAGGATACCAATTGTTTTATGTCTGACTTCTAAAAGACTTTAAAGCAACTCTTTAATATCAGTCGGAGTACTTTATGAGTTTCTTTTGAAGGAATTAACTTCCTTTGTAATTTACTTTTGATGAGAGTATTACAAGATAAGATACTTGAAGTTATGTACAAAAAAAAGGAACGTGGCCATACACTGATGTGTCTGACACTGTGTGGACAGGGAGGTGAAAACAAAGATGAGCTGCGAATGGAAATTCTGTGTCTGTTTCATACGTGCACATGCAAATTAAAAACAACAAGCAAACAAAAACAAGCGAATAAAAAAACCAACACCTCACCATCTCCCTCCTGAGTGGTGGCCTTGTCATTCTGCCCTTGTTTCAGGCTAGGCGTGATTCGCAGTAATGGTTGAGACTTTCTGACCCTTCCCGCTCTCTCTTCTCCCTCCCTGTATGTTGTATTCCGTCCCTCTTCCTCTGGCTGCTCTTCCGCCCTTTCTCCTTTATTCCCTACTGTCTCGACTTCGCCCAGTCTGGAGTGGGTCTCTAGGATGTGTATGTGTGTGAGCATGTGTTGGGAGCTCTTGTGTGTATTTTACGGGCGTTGATGGGAGTTACAAGGCACCCTGAACTGCGGGGGTCATCCGCAGAAGACCCCTTTGCAGTTGAAGCCTCAGCTTTCTCTGAGAAAGGCTTACCTAGCATGCTGCTGATCCTTTCTAGTGGAGGCGTTAATCATTGAAAAGTGACCAGACTTAGGTGGCAAGAAGGAAAGGGGGCAGGTATCAGCTGGGCGGGTCCGCAGGTTCAATCTCTTCCTCCTTTCACATTTTCATAAATTATGATCTGAATCGATCTACTTACATTGATATATGAACCCATTCTGTCAAAAGTTGAAGTGGAAAATGGAAAGTGATCATTTATTATGGCTGATGAATGTCAGCTTTGCACTGAAACCAAGCCAAAGAAAGCAAAGCACACTGATGTAACACAACCCTGAGATTGTGTGGCCACAGGCAAATGGGTCCAGGCTTGGCCAGCAAGACGCTGACAGTTGGCCGATCTGTTGGGATTTTCAGTGGATCGGAAGCAGACTCTCCATTTCGTGAGGCTGGAAAGCTGGTTGTGTTTGCTTCTCTCCCTCATAGTTCTGTCCAGAACGATTTAGAGACCTTCATATGAGGATCTGGTATAATTCTCACCTTTCCCAGCTGCTGGTGATCTTGGGAAAGTCATGCCACTGTTTTAAATATCTATTGCTTCACCTGCAAGGTGACACATTGATTGAGAAATTTCCACTCTCAATCTGGAGGCCCATCTTGAAAGATTTTATTCCTGTCGTCATTACAGCATAACTAAATCTTCAGGTCAGGTTCGGGCGACTATTTACCTATTGTTGTCCAAGCTCTTTGTCCCATATACCCTCAAAATCTTGAAAAACATAAGAATCTCCTTTCTTTGCAAGTCTTTCCCAGGAAGAAATATCAGGGTCCACGTTGCATACAGTCCGATGTGACTTCCACAGCTGACAAACGTTTGTTGAACATTTTAGGTTCCCACATGACTGCAGAAACTTCTAGCAAGCTTTAGAGGATTCTGGATCTTTGCTGAGAAAGCCCGTGTGTGATTTTGTTGAATAATAAAGTGAAAATACTGTTTGTGCCTTTGGTGGACCACCCAGTCTCACCTACTGCACAGTGGCTCAGGTTTCTAACCTGTCTTTCCTCAGCTTGGTCACATGGAGTTGGTTGGGTGGTGAGGCGTGCTCTCCTTTTGCATTCAGTGGGGCATACTTCAGAATATGACTACCTCCTAAGGGCTTTTCCATATCATCACCATGTTTCTTTCAGCGAGCATAGGATGGCATCATTCATGGCAAACTGGAGTGAATTGTAAACTTTAAGTACCAGTCCCATTGCTGCAGCCTTATTAGATGAGAACTGAAGATTGTAGATAAATGATGTGTTTCTTTGAGCATATTTAGTGTTTCAAAGTGAGGTTTTTGAGCTGGCACCATGGGGTAGTGGTCTAAGCTTCCACCAGTAACACTGGCATCCCATATGGGTGCTGGGTTAGGTTCCAAGCTCCATTTTCCATCCAGTTCCCTGCTTATGACCTAGGAAAGCAACGGAGGATGATTCAAGTCCTTGGGGCTGTGCACCTGCTTGGGAGACCCTGAGGAAGCTCCTGGACTTGGATTGGCTCAGCTCCAGCTGTTGTAGCCATTTGGGAAATGAACCAGCAGATAGAAGCTCTCTCTCTTTCTGTCCCTGCTTCTGTCTTTAACTCTGCCTTGCACATATGTTTTTAGAGCAGGACAAGTCACAATAGCTGAAAGGTAGAAGCAACTCAAGGGGGCCATCAAAGATGAATGGATAAACACAATGTATATATGAGGGATTTTCAACGATTTCATGGAAAATGTATATTTTTTGGGGAAAAAACTGGATGATTCAGATTTTTTTCTACACTGAAATGCTTTTGATTAATTTTCCAGGAACTTTTTGAAATCCCCTTGTAGACATAGTGGATTATTCAGCCTTAAAAAGGAGGGAAATTCTGACACATGCTGTAACACTGGTGAGGCTTGTTGCTAATAGGCTGAGATAAGCCAAGCCTACAAAGGACAGGCACTGTATGATTTCATTTACGCATGAGGTCCCTAGAATAGTTGGATCCATAGAGACAGAAGGTGGTGACTTTTTGGGGCTGGGGGACAAGGGAAATGGGGAATTATTGCTTAATGGGCACCAAGTTTCAGTTTGGAAAGATGAGGCAGGATGTGAGAATGCACAGTGATGGTGGTTGCACAGCATGTGGATGCACTTACTGCCATTGAACTGTGTATTCCAAAAGGGCTAAAATGGAGTTTATGTGCTGTGTGTTTTGCCACAATAAAAAATGGAAGGAATCAAGAATGATGTCACAATTACCAGACACCCTTCTGCATGTCACTAAGACATTTGTAAATGAATCCTTACAGTTGATAAGTTGTATCTATTGCTCCATCTCAGTTCGCATTGTCTGTGATTTTTGAGCAGTGATCAGTGACTAGGGTAGGACAGTTCTGTGTCAGGAGAGATTTTCCTTCTCATGTCTTCTTTTCCCTTTATATTTGTCAGGCTAAGATAAACAGATAGCAGTAGTAGGCACTTTTGATACTCTTTTCTTGTTTAAAATTAGCATCTGTCATTTGTAGAAGGAAGTTCTAATAAAAAGAAGCAATCATTTTCGACTATCATCTGTACCCTTTGGACCCTGACAATTATGGAGAAAAAGTTAAGGGGAAAAAAAAAAAACAAACAAACAACCACTGAACTCCCGGGACAGGAGGACGATGTGCCTTAGTGCAGTGCCCGTTCCCCCTGGTGTCTACCAGCTGCTCTGTGGCAAGCATTGTTGTATCACCTGTTTGTTGTCACATTCGTGGTACATTAGCAAATGACCACAAGACCTCTGGGTCTTGCAGCGTTAGGTTGTCTTACATTCTCCAGGAGGTTAGCTTGAGCAGGTTCACGTGGTGGTAGTGCAACCAAGCAAGTCGGAACACACTAGCTCTCATGCTGAGAATTGTTCCTGGCCATTTCCATTGCTCTTTTTTTCCCCAAAACGAGCCAAACAGGCTGGGAAGATTATCCTGCCTTTAAGGAATTTTTGAGAACTGGTCTATTTGAAAGAGTCATACACACACACACACACACACACACACACTCTCTCAGGGAGAGAGGGAGAGATTGATTGATCGATCGATTGATTCCATCTACTGGTTCACTCCTCACATGTCAGCCCTGATATCAGGGTGTCCAGGCTTGATAGCTGGTCCCAGCTGCGGACTCCAGCTTCCTGCTAATGCAGACCCTGGGAGGCAGCAGTGATGGCTCTAGCACTTGGAATCCGCTAGCCTTGAAGGATCTGCATGGAGTTCTCAGCTCCTGATGTCTGACTGTGGGTAGCTGTTGTAGGCCTTTGTGGGAGGAAACTGGTCAGTACATGCTTGCTGTCTTTGCCTTGGAAATCAGAACAAATGACAAAAATCATCCCTCATACCTGATTTCGACTCCTCGTCCATCTTTCTTTGGAGGTCTACATACCCTGGCGCATGGCCTGATTCTGTAAAGAAGTTTATGGGCACACAGTCGCACCAATTTGTGTGCTGTCTGTGGCTGTGTTGGCACTGCAACAAAGTGTTGAGAAGTTGCCCAAAAGACCATCTGGGCCTCCAAAGCCAAAGCCTCAACAGTCACTCTCTGGCCTTTGCAGAAATGGTTTGCTGACCCCTGCTGTAGACGGGTAGAAACACTGTTTCTGCCCTCCAGAGGGTACATCATGTACAAGGAGATGGATGCATGCGCAGTAGATGTGCAATGTTATGATTAGGCCCATCGAGGCAGACATTGAAGTGCTGAAAAATCATTGAAGTGCTGGAAAAAATTAGTATTGTTAGACTAGTGCACATTTGTTTTCTCAGCCACACAGATGAATATATATTCATTTGTTTGCCTCAAGGCTTCTAGACTTAGAATTTCTAAATGTTCACTTCTCATGATGCTTGTTTCAGAGGGAAAGATTAAAGGTACATAACACTGGGGAAGATGAATAGTGTAGATGCCATTTATTTAAGAAGAATGCTTTATTTTTATTTGAAAGGCTTATTTATTTATTTATTTATTTATTTATTTTGCTTAATGAAGAGGAGAGACAGAGAGATCTTCTACCCATTGATTCACTTCCCAAATGGTTAGGACAACCAGAGCTGAGCTAATCTAAAGCTAGGACCCCAGAGTTTCTTGGCAGTCCCCCACATGAGTGGAGGGAGGGACCCAAGGGTTCAGGCCATCTTCTGCTGCTTTCTCAGGCCTTCAATGGAGATCCTGATCAGAAGTGGAACAGCTGAGACAAACTGGTGCCCATATGGAGTGCCGGCTCTAATAGTCTGAGGATTAGCTTGCTACACCACTGTAGCCACCCTAAGATACCATTTCGTTTTAAATTTGTTTTAGAAGCAGAGGGACAGAAAGGTATATGGAGAGGTTTCCATTCACTGGTTTACTCCTCCAAATGCTCACAGTAGCCAATATCAGGTCAGACTGAAGCTGGAGCAGGGGGTCTCCTGAGTCTCCCATGTGGGCCACCACTGCTGCCTCACAGGGTCTACATGAAGAGGAAGTTGGATAGGAAGGAAGTGGAGCAGCCAGGACTCGAACTAGGCCTTCTAGCATGAATCCTAAGTGGTGATTTAAGTGCTATGCCAAAATTCCTGCCCTCATTTGTGTTATTTTTTCTGTAGGGTGGTGGGAGGAAAGATTGATCTTCATTTTCATTTGTCCCCCCTAAATGCCTCAACAGCTGGGACTGAAGCAGGAACTGCACGTGGCTCTTCCAGCTGGGTGGCAGGGCACCTAGCACATGAGCCAGCATCTGTTGCTTCCACGAGTGCTCAGTAGCAGGACTCTCTACTGGAAGCTGAGGCAGGCTTAGTCCCCAGTGCTCAGTTGGGATTTGGGCATCCCAAGGCTGCACAGAAGCTCTTCCTCATTTTGTGTTTAAATGTACTTTTGCACCTTTCTAGTACTCACAAGGCAAGTAGGATTTGTTTAAATGAGAAAACTGTTTGCTTGGGGCAAATAGATAATATGCCTGCTTAATCTGTTGGCTTAAAGTCTTCTTGGTGCCAGCACAGTCCTTTCAGCTGCACTGCATAATTGCTGGAGAACCTGTCCTGATCCCCGTGACTGCTCCAGAGGGACCTTAGCAGCCTCCCTGGGAAGCCCATAGTCCTAATTGGTTTTGTTGTTTTGTCCACCACACAGTCACCTGCTCAGTTAGGTAGCTCTTTGCTGTTGTATTTAGGCCTTGTAACTCTTTATTTGACATTTTCTTTTAAATTCAACTTACATTTTTTGTTTTTGTTTTTTTCCCCAGTTAGTTTCATTACATGTATTCAGTGTAAAAATAAGATAAAGGAAAGTGGCAGTATAAAGAGCATCATGAAATCCCTCCCCTCCCCCAGTCACTCTAGAGAGCCCTTGCTCCTGCTTAGCTCATTGCCGGAGTCCAGCTCCAGCCGAGTTCGAAGCTTGAGAAGGGTGCGTGGAGTCGGTGATAAGAAGATACGGACACTGTCACTTGGTGCCCTCTTGCTACAGCTCAAGAAGAAGCTGTCCTTTATATTTACTTAGACACATCAAAAGCCTCTGCACAGACGTTTGATTTTACTATCTTTAACTTCAGAACTAAGCCAGCATGTGCAGATGCTCAATTAATTTTTACTTCATGGTCAACCAGGTGCTCTTAAAGATAATTCTGTAAGTTACTATAATCAGTTTCTTTAAAGAAAACCATTATTCATTCTTTAGAAGTAGCCATTAGGTGACAGCCAGAACTCCAAGGCCAAAGCACAGATGGTCACCTACTAATCAGTAAAACATTCCTACTGCATTTTATTTTCACAACTTATCTATCACCTGATGGGAGAAATACATCAAAAGGGGGAAAAAACCAACGATCTAGGACAGAAGGTTTCAAACATTAAATCCCCCTACACCTGCAGGCTCTACAACCTCATAAACAAACAATAATCAAAAGCATATCTCTGTGATAATAAAATCGCCCTATATTTCCTCTAGTTAAAAAATTAAAGCAGCTAAAACAACTGTATTTTCTATGCTTTAAAGAAATTGCAAAAACAGGCTAGCCTTTGAGATAACAGTAACTATATTTACAGCCATAGCAGTTTCAGCTCTTACTCCCATCACTTGTATTAATATTTAGGATATTTGTCAAGCCCTTTCCCAGAACGTGTGCTACATGTCTGGGCCAGATTCTGAGGCAATGGTTAAGTACCCGATAAGGTGTCCGAAAATGGCATGGGCTTAATTGTGCTCCTGTATAAATTGTCAAAGGCCCACTCACCGAGACATTATCAGCAACATTAACTCTCAAGCTCACATTGGTTGCAAAAACCATCTCACAGGGGCAAACAACAGTGCCGCAATAGATTACAGAATTCTTAATGGGGTGCTTGAGTGTCCATGCAAAAAGGGCGGTGAGACTGTGTCAAGGTGGTCAGAGAGACATCTGCCAGGCCCTGCCAAACAGCTGGAAGCTCCCCTGGGCCCTGCCAAACAGAGGAGCTGTTCTCTTCACACCTTCGAGTCATCCACACCTACTGCACGGACCCCAGCAGCTCATAATTATATATTTGGAGGAATCACAAGCAGTGATTCTACTAAATGTCATTTTCTCATGGTACAATTTAATCAAGCACATAGTAATACATGCATATTGTGATTTTAACAAACATAGTTGGGTTCGTTCTATTTATCCTGCATTGCACTTTTTAAAGGAGACTGAAGCAAATCGTGGAACTTCTCTATCAGTTCCCTCAGAATTCCACTAGTTGCATTAGTATATATATATATATATATATATATATATATATATATATATTTAAAAATGTTTGTTTTTCATAATCCAGTTCCATAGGCTCAGGGGTTTCCCCTTCCACCCTCCGCATTCCTCCTTGCTCCCGCTGATTTCCCCTGTTGTAGTAGAGCAGGACAGTCCTTCAACAGCAGTCGCAAGTCCATCATTCTGCTGTTTAAGTGTGTCGTGACCTTAGCGCTGGCCTCACTAGCCAAGCCCGCAGTTGAAGGACGTTTTGGTTTTCCTGTGCCAGATAACGCACCAGTGACGCTTGCGTGTAGATCTCGCTGTCTGTTTCATGTGAGTTATCTGGAGTTCAGCTGATTTGCTGTTTTCTTGCTTTTTGGTATTTCCAGGGGCAGGGGTGGTCAGCTGGCTCTGGTCTCCGCAGGCTGACCGCAGGGTCTTTCCCCCTGGCTGATACCACAGAAATGGGAGCTCAGTTGAAGGTAGGCAGCCCTGCTAGGCAAATCCGGCATAGCTGTGAACACTGGCAGAAACGTCTCCCTCTTGTTGGAGAATACACACATGTAGTAATAGGAGCAGAGTGAGGAGCAAGCAGTGAGTCTGGAGCTCTCGGGGTATGTGCATGCCCGGGTGACTTCTGTCTTCCAGGGCAGGGTGGTAGACACTAGTAGTGCTTTCCAGAATGTCAGTAGCCAGAAAAGGAAGAAAAAGGTAGGGTTCTGTTGGAAGCGATGGTGATGAGGCTGTGTCAGGTGTCAGCCTGCGAATTAGCTGTGCTGGCCTTCCAGAGGGGAGCGTGGGCGGGAAGCACAGCTGAGCCAAGGCTTCAGCTGCCAGAGCCAGGCCCTTGGCAGCTACCAGCCGGAGGAACACGAGGCACCTGGTGAGCAGCCTCTTGGACACTGTGCCACGCAGCCAGGGGCACTTGGGAAGTCGCCCAGTGTGGCTCTTTTGTTGGGGGGTGGGGATGGGGGATCACCTGAAGTCTGGGAGAGGCTCCGGCGAATAGAGTGCGAATGTTCTGTTTACTGCCTTATCCTATACCTGGGGCTTCAGAGTTTATAGAAAATAGAATTAAAAGCTCAGTTTATTTTGTTGCCAAAAAATTAAAATGTAGTCATAGTTCTGCCCCACCCCTATCCATAATCAGGCATAGCTGTGAACTTCTTGGAGAATCTTTTAATGCATACATTTCCAATGGCTTCGCACCCAAAGCAACTGATCTTGATTCCAGTTTTCATAGCTTTTCCCTCCCACTCCCTCCCGCCCCTGTGTGTGGTTGCTCCTTGTACTTTGGGATTTCTTTGGAAGCCACAGTTTCCACACAAACTAGGGGTTCTTAACTGTTTCTAAATTGCTACGGAACAAATTGCACAGTCTGGGGAAGCCCGTGGACCCTTCTCACAGTAATGTTCATAAGTGAATAAAATAGAATTCACTGGATTACAAAGAAAACCAATTATACTGAAATACAGTTATCAAAATATTATAAAACACAAGGCACACATATTTATTCATCAAATAGCAAGATCTTCCAGTGGATCTAGAATTTTGAAGTAAGGATGAGTGTAAATAATATTTCAAGATAACTGCAGCCATGAAATGAAAATATCTATCCATGTATGAGAAATGAATGAAATTACAGGTGCAGCCGACGTGCTGCCAGTGGAGTTTGCTGCATGTGTTCAAAGTGAAAGTGGCAGCCACATGGCAGAGAATGGACTGTAAAAATAGGGACATGTTTTTTTCTTTCCATCTAAGTTTAAGATATTTCTTAAATTCCACACATGGACGCTGGTTAAGGACCTCTCCTTTTACTTCTTGAAGAATGGATTATAGGGATACAAAATCCCATTTCTTTAGGAAAATTAATAACTGTGCCTCCCCCTCTTTCATTCTGGTGCAAATACAAGGGAAACTATGTTAGAAATGAGTCCGAACTTTAAAATTCTTTGCCTACCTGCAATGAAGATTTCCCTTTATGCCAAGAAAAGAAATACAGAATTTTCTATCATTCTCTGAATCTCCTAGTATGGTGGTCATTTTTTTAAACTAATGTTAAACACTGGAGAACTACAGATTTGTCAGTGTTAACTAGGTTTTCTCCAGAGTTCTCTGCGGTTCGGCAAAAGCCATGCCCCCCAGATGTGAGTGTCTTTAGGATTTTCTAGGCCATTATAACGGTCCCTAAATTCTGGTGTTCTCTGCTTGCCTGTCTGGCTCTCCTTTCCTCATTCCTCCTCTTGTTCCCACCCTGCCCACTGCCCCTTACCGCTTACACTTAGGGATCTGATATCCATTTGTCAGCAGCAAAGTTTGGAGATGCCTTTAAAAATAAATATGTTAGAGGGAGTACGTTGGCTAGAAGAGAGAAGTGTTGTTTACACCCAGTGAATAACTTATATTTAGAATCTTCCTTCATTTTTTTTCTTTGAAAACCTGTATTCTCATTTCACTTCAATGACTCTGCATGGAGCATATAAAAATAGATCAAACAAAACTCTATAAATATGTTGAGATCTTTTGGGCGTTTTGCCACTCTGCCTTGCTAAAGTAGGAAGCTTTATGTATTGGATTTTCTCCTCTAAAAACCCAGGCTCTGTCCCCCAGAGTGCTAGCTGCCTGGCTCGGAGAAGTCAGGCCAGGAACGCCTTGGCCTCTTATATCTCCTGCTGTGGCACGGCTCCTTTGGCGCAAAGTCAGCCCCTGAAAGGGGGCAGTGAGGGCAGTTTACGGACATCACTGATCCAGTTGGTGTGTGTGATTCCTTTATCTCGTGCTGATGAGAAAGGAAGGCTGAAAAAAGCAAGTTGGTAGAGCTTGTAAATTATTAACAGTGCTGCCTTTTAGTCAATTAGCAACAGAAAGTCAACTGGAATAAAAGGAGGGAGTTTGATGAAGTTAGTTTCTTGTAACCAGGTATCTTGATGGTTATCCCTAGAGACACTGAGGCAGAGGGCCACATGGAGCTTAAAATGCTGGGTCCATTGGGTGCTGTGTCTATTCAGTGATGTGAGATTACAGTTTCCTTACTGTGTTTTAATGCTTTCAGTGTGGAACAAGTGTCCAGGACTGGTGAAATCGGGGCTCCCGAGTCCTTGCAGATAGCTAATTCACATGCCATTTGTGTGAGATGCTTAGAATGCAGAATGCTGAGTTCTTCATGCCCATGGCACCAGAGTTACAGATGTAGCTTGTATGTTCCTCTTTGCAGAAATTCATCTGTTAAATAAGAAATGATGGACCCCTTTCTGTATTGTGCTGGCAGTAGAAATGGTGTTTCAGTTATGAAAGTTACTAACCTGCTGACTGCTTTCAGTGGCTTCTTCAGACAGTGGGCATGAGATCCTGGAGTTTCAAGACCTGAAGAAGCACTGGCCCAGGAACTTGCATCTGTCCTATTTTTCGTAGGTGCATAGCACCTGGCTCCACCTGTCGATTGAGAGTGTGCATTTACGAAGGGATGGCTTCATCATAACTATGATGAGGCCTATGTGGTTGCTGGTAGATGAGTTGAATTCATTGAAAAAGGTGTGTGTGGCCCAGCTGAGAGGTACCCGGTTTGAAGGTACAGAGATGAGCACACATTCGTGTCTAGAGGTAACAGAAATGTAGTGGAGCCAGAGTGTGGGCCCCTGGGCTCTGTGTGTGCATTACTATAAGTAGTGAGCAAGCAAGCTCAGGAGAGGGACTTGGGCTGCTGTCCCGGAGATGAGCTGCCTGCCGGGCCTGTGTGGCCTGGGAGAGTCGGGTCAGGGGGCGTCAGCTCAGATTGCTGCTGCCTGCTGCGATTTTGTGGCCTCCTCCAGGTTCTGGAACAGTGTCTGATCAGGATAATGACTAGTTTGGGCTACAGGTGTGGAGCCCTTGCTCTGTGCTCATCCTTCCGCTGTTCCGCTGGGACTGATCCCAGCCACTTGTCACTGGCAGATAAGAGCCCCCTTGGCATTCAGCCTGTGGGAAGCACCTCTCTGCCTGATTCAACTGCTGTTTACTTGCTTGTGGAATAGAATTAGCTTTACCATTAACTTCATCCAGGCACAATCACAGGGACTTGTTTCGTAATGCAAGATAATTATTTTAATAGGCGACTGTGATGTTTTAAAAAAATGATTACAGCGTGTTATGTGCTCTTTGTAAAAACAAATTGATGTGCACAAGCATTTAAATGAGCCAGTCTCTGTGCTCCCCGCGCCCCTCCCCAGTCCAGCTCCCCGGAAGTACCATTGTGCCTTTGGCAGGCAGGTGTCTGTGCCATTCCCTGTGTGTGCATGGTGCGCTTGTGTGCACTCACCCTTCCCCCAATTCACTGAATTTTGTCGGTCTCACGTATCAGTTGAATGTTGAATGGGTTCATTTATTAGTGAACATTTGTTGAGTACATACACTCAGCTAAGTTCTAGGTGATTACCCGTAAGTGAAATGTCAACAGTATTTCCAGTTATGGGACGAGTGTGCATTTAAAAAATTGAGATCATGTTGCCTACCCATATTAAGTGACTTGGTCTTTTAACTTACTGTTTTATGGTTACCTTTTCAGATCACCATAGCTAGAGCTCCTTGCCATAGTCAATGGTTGCTTGTCTAGCTCACGGTTCACGTAGGCAGCCCTTCCTTTCTTGGTGGGCATTCGGGATGTTTCATGTATCGAGCTCTGTGCATATATGCATTTTCTGTCAGAAACTGCTTCCCTGAACCTTCTTACACATATAGCTCTGGCTGTTGGAAACAAATCTTGTCTGTCTCTGAAAAAGACCAAACTTAAAAAGCAAATACACATAGGATCTTGCTCTGCCATTTAGTATGAGTAATTGCCAATGCACTATAAGTTTGCAAGAGGAAAGCAATTAGGAGTGTGTCCGTGTGGTTTGAGGTTACAGCTGCTTTAGTGTACGTGCAAGGTGGACAATGCTACAGGGCTCGGAGCACCGTGTTGACGCTTTACCTCTTGCTCCCCTCCACCCATCTTTTTCTTCTCCAGCGCCTTCCTGCTGGGAGTTTGTGTTCATAAAACCGTGACTTATAGAGAGCATCGCGATAGGCATTCATTAGTGCATTCATCCATACATTTATCAAGAATACATGGAGACTGTCCACTTGAACGGACTCTGAGTGAGGTGTAGTGTCTAGGAGAAGAAAGACAAATGCTGTTGGCTCTAAAAGGGGCAACAGACACAGCAGCTGAGAACGGTGTTCCTGGAGCCCGGGGTCCTGCCTATGTGCTGGTGGCCTCTCACTGAGTCCATGAGTGCTCCTGCTCTGTTTCTCTGGCTTTACTGTCTTCCATTGTCTCTGCTGGGCAGAAGGCGTTTCTCCCTAGGTCACTGTTATTTTCCCATCTTGTTCCAGATTTGCCTCTATACAAACCTCTGGTCCCTCTTTTCCCATTAAAATCTTCATCTTTGATTTGGCATCAAGAGTTCCCCAGATGCTCATTCCCATTCTGCCTTCCTGGTGCCATCCTCTGTTTCTAAAAGAGGACCAAAGACCACAGATTATTTGATCCATGAGCCTTCATGAAAATGGGGCCAGGCTCTAAAAGCCACAGGGTTCATATGAGGACCTGAGGAGAGGCCCAGAGTGTGCCAAGCACAGAACCTGGCACATGTCACACTCTTAATGATATTCCTTTCCTTTATCCCCAACAAGACAGTTGATTTCCCTGAGTTGGTTTTGTTTGTTTTTAGTTAATCTGTCTCCCTTGTCCACCTCTCGTGGCTTAGAGATTCCCACCTGTTTACATTATTCCACTGTATTGTGAGAGTTGGGAGAGGATGAGGCCTGGCCTCGCTTATGGGTATGACAGCTTTTCAGATGACCTCTGTCTTTGAAGTAGCAGGCAGATGGCTTTCCTGTCTTCTGCAGTGCAAAGTTGTTAATTATGCCCATCCCATGAGAATCAAGCAAGTTCATCTCCAGGGACCACACAGTGCTGCTTAGTTACAAAACATGCATTCCCACTGCAGCAATCCAGCTGCAGCCAAGCGGGGTTTGCAAAGAAAGGCTGAGTGCCATTAGCTTCTGAAGTGCTTTTTTCCTTCAACTTGTATTGCATTGAAACAAGATGTTTCGTAAAAATGTTTCCAGGGAAACATACAATGCAAGGGCTGCAAGGTCAGTATTTTCCTTCCCAAGTTCCCTGAATCCACTGGAGAAGGAGAGGGTCCCAAGTAAAATGTGCTTGTCTGGGTTGACTTAGTTGACTTTGTATTGTGTTTCCTTGCTGAGCTAGGAAGCCTGACCTCTTGCAGTTCGATGAGGCCAAGCAGCTTGGCCATGTGGCGACTCGCTGCACCCTCTCTCCCCAGCGGTATTGCTCAGGAGTCACAGCAGAGACATGGGTCTCCACTCTCTTGGCCTCGCCCCCACCCCTGGGGGACACATTATCAGAGCTCAGAACTGCTTAGGGCAGCTGTTTCCAGTGCTAGGAAATATCCCAGCACAGCAGCCTTCACCTGGCTCATGTATTAAGATAATAGTTGTCAAATATTTAGAAGTCTGAGTTCTCTTTCTTTGTGGCAAAAGACCTTAGATGTAAGACCTAAAAGTATATGGTCTTGGAAAATTCCCATCGGTTTTTGGCCCCATGCTGTTCCTTGGAAAACAGATCTATGTAGATGTCTCTTGACCATGGCTGCTTTCAGACTGCTCAGGGAACTTCTAAAATCCGGAGGCTCAGGCTACTCCCGGGACCGGTGATGGCAGAATCTCTGGAGGGGGGTCAAGGCATTGTTTTTTTTTTTCTCCTTTGTCCCTCTAATTTTTTTCTAGATCAGAAAAATTTCAAATGTGCAGGAAAATTGTAGCACTACTACAGTGAACATGGATTGTGGCATTTTACCACATCTGCTTTCTATCTCGATTTCTGTATACACACTGCTTTCGTTTCTTGTCGAGAGTAGGTTGCAAATGTCAGGACACGTCATCTGTATGTACTTCAGATGTAGCTCCTAATGAGGAAGACATTCTCCTGCATAGCTGTAATAGAGTTAACACACCCAGGAAATGTGACTTTAACATAATGCTGTTATCTAGTATTAGTCCCTATTCACATTTCCCCAGTTCTCCCAATAATGTCTTTTATAGCCTTTAAAAAAATTTCCGGAGTCCAATCAAAGATCACGTAGTACATTTCATTGTCATATCTCTTACACTCTGAAATTCTGTGACAGTTCGCTAACCTTTTAACAGTCTTTGGTGCTATTGATTTAAAAAGGAAAAGTCTGATCAGGTTGTATAGAATATCCCTCATTTTGGATTTGCTTAACTGTTTCCGCATGCTTGGATTTAAGGAAATGAAGTGTTTATGGCAGGTGTACAATGATCAAAAAGGTCATGGAAAATGAAATGAAATTAAAAGCAAGTTTACTTTGTTGCAATACATTTTAGAGTCTTGTTTTCATAGTAGTCATTTTCCATGAATTGTCTGGAGACCTTTTGCAATCTCGTGCTGATGTTAAGTTCTGAAAATGCAGCCATTCAGGAGGCATGTGATGTCAGGGTGACTTGTGTTGGTCACTTGAGTGAGGTTGTGGTTTGCCAGCTTTCTCCATTCTAAGGGTGCTTTTTTTTCTTTTATGATTAGTAATGTGTGAGAAGACACACTGAGAATCTGTGAATATCCACATCTCCCCTAAGCCTTCACCTGGTAATTTCAGCAACAGTAGGTGTTTGGTGGAATCAGCTATCACTGTGATGGTTCTCAAATGGTAGTTGTCTGTTTCCACAATTTCTGTATTTATTAATTACAAGTCTTTTTTGAAAAGACCTATTAATTTTATTTGGAAAAGCAGATTTCCAGCGAAGAGGAAAGAAGACAGAAAGATCTTCCATCCACTAGTTCACTCCCCAAGTGGCCACAACAGCAGAGCTGAGCTAATCAGGAGCCAGGAGCCTGGAGTTTCCTAGGTGTCTCCCATGTGGGAGGAGACTTTGGGGCCGTCCTCCACTACTTTCCCAGGCCACTAGCAGAAAGATGTGAACTGGCTGGTGCCGGTGTGGGACACTTGTGAGGGGAGATTAGCCAATTGAGCCAAGTGCTGGGCCCTAATTACAAGTCTTTTGTAAAAGAAACCTTTTGCTTCTCACTGCTTAACTCTATCTAATCTCATCCAGCTAACCCTTTCTGCAGTCCAAGGTCCTTGGGACAGCCGGTTGTGGGAGGAAGCATTTCTGATAGAGTTGTGCTGAAATCTTAGACCACTGCTTACTAGCCCTCAGACTGTGGCAAAGTACTTGATCTCTGTGTGTCTCCGCCTGTCTGTGACAAAGCAGGGCGTCTGGGCTTTGCCCTGGACGCGCATGGTGAGTATTGAGCATGGAGGGAGATGTATGAAGTGTTGAAGTAGTTTTTGGTACCTAGTAAGTGCTCAGTAAAGTTGACTTATGACTCAATTAGATGGAGCAGGTCATGAAGGGAAGGTGGCTGTGAGATAATGGAGGCTGTGGTCGCCTTACACTGTGTGTATGCCTGTGTATTCGCATGTGAACATGTGCTCAAGCGTGCATGTTCATGGTCAACAGTGTGGCTGTACAGCAGAGACCTACCAGTATGCTTGGTGAAGCTACCTTGTTCCTACTTGTTCAGTAGGCTGTGAGTACATTTACATCTCTGTGTGTATAGATAAAACCTATGCCCATTCCTTAAAATTATGTGTTAGGACCTAAGTGGTCTTGCCTGGAAAACACACAGAGTGACATAGGAGAGTGGCAGCTGCTTTGTCAGGAGCGAGCAAAAGCATTGACTTCCCTTCCCAATTCTAACACAGATTTATATTGTTGCCATTATCAGCAAATTTATTTAGCTTTGTATAGAAAACTTTCCAAGATTCAGTTTATTCCATATAAAAAGAATCCCAACTGAATACAGTCAAACTGGAATTTCCCTCAGGAGTTCCGTGCCCAGTTCATCTGGGCATATGATGGCAGTAGCTCCAGGTAAGGAATTCCAAACCCGAGGTGGAGGCAAAGCAGATTTAAAAAAAAAAAAAGATTTATTTATTCTTATTGGAAAGACAGATATACAAAGAGGAGGAGAGACAGAGACAAAGATCTTCCACCTGCTGATTCACTCCCCAAGTGGCCGCAGCAGCTGGAGCTGAGCCAATCCAAAGCTAGGAGCCAGGAGCTTCTTCCAGGTCTCCCACATGGGTGCAGGGTCCCAAGGCTTTGGGCCGTCCTCCACTGCTTTCCCAGGCCACAGGCAGGGAGCTGGATGGGAAGTAGGGCAGCCGGCATTAGAATTGGCTCCCACATGGTATCCCGGTGCGTTCAAGGCGAGGACTTTAGCCACTATGCTATCTTGCCAGGCCCGCAAGGCGGGTATTTTTCCTGTCAGTTTGTACCTGCTATTGAAAGGCAATGGCTTTGTCATCATCTACCTCTTTGAGGAAGACACAGCTCACTGGTAAACATCAGTAAAATGCCACAAGAGGAGAAAGTGGCATCTTTAAACTTCTTTCAGTTAGAGATGGATGAGTGTAAGTGAAAATCACTCTTCTAGCTTCACACATCCCCCTTGAACTTGGTGGTAGATCAGGTAGAAGAGGCAAGCGAGTTCAGTGCAGTGACAGGGCAGAGAGGAGGCCTGGAAAAGCTGTTTGTAACAAGCGTACTGTGGCATACACGTGCAGTGATGGTGTGTGACGTTAGAGAAGGCAGGTAAGTACAGTGTGTGAAGGCTTTGGGACAAGAGGCAAATGAATTGATTTCATCCCCCTTCAGGGAGTGAGCTGTGAGTCCAGGCCAGGGAAGCAAGTGCAGCTTACTAGCCCAGTTACAGAGCTCAGGTTTCCTTGTTGGCAAAATGCTCACTCATGCTGCCTCTTTGGAGTTTACATTTTTGCTTCTCTGAAAGTCAGTGTTGCAGAGAGAAAGGGAGAGGTGTGAGGAGGAAGAGGTGTTGCGTCCGTGGACAGGCTCACTCCCCAAATTCATGCAACAGCCAAGGCTGGGCCCGCCTAAAGCCAGAGGCCAGGAACTCTGTCTTGGTCTTTCACGTGGGTGGCAGGAATCCGAGTACTCAGAGCACCCTGCCCTACTTCCCAGCAGCTTAGCAGGGGGCTGGAATCAAACTGGAACTTGGCCCCAGGTACCCTGGAAGGAGAGCACCCCATCCAGCTTCTTACCCCACTGTGCCACAAAGCTTGCTCCTTGAGTAGCCTTCGTAGAGGTTTTTGAGACTCACTCACTAGCCTGGAAAGGGTGTGGTAGCAAATGCATTGTTCTTTTTGATAGCAGGATGGCCTTTCCAGAAGTCCATCACAAAGACTTTGGTTAGGAAGAAGTGCAATTATTCTGTTCCATGTCCTCAACCTAGTGGATTTCTCTTCTCCAAGAATATCATCAGTTTCTCCTTGCCCCCGTTCAGTGTCGGCCTCAGTTGTGTTTGGCAGAGAGCTTTTGGAGGTGTGAGCCTGCACGGGCCTAAGCTGTGTGAACTTGGCTAACACTAGGCCTTCAGATGTTTTCAGGCACTCCGTCAGGACTTGGGCAGAATTCTTTGGGTGTTAATGTCAGTTTTCACACACCTGTCATTTTACTCATTTCATGTTCACATTTGTGTCTGCAGGGTTTGTTTTCAGCCAAATATCTAGAAAATAAAAGGTCTTCAAGATTTATAGTAGAAGTTCATCTCAGCAGAAGCCAGGGACCTTTCTTCTGTCAAGCACCATTTGGATATTTACAACATCATTTGCAAGCCCCGCAAAATGATCAGCTGTAAAATGTAGCCTGTTATAGGTGTGTTGGATCTGGAGGACCTCCTTTCCCTCGGTTGCTTTGACAGGGCCAGAGCAAATGGTAGCGCAGGCCTTATGTTGCCTGTGGGCCAGACATTGTCCACCCCTCTTTAAGGTTAAAGGAGGAATAGAGGACTAGTGCTTGGAGCACCTGTCGGCTGTACTTCCTGTGCTAGCAGGAGGAGTCTGCATCCTTGGGGGCACAAAGGACGTGCTTTACTTCTTAGGGGCTGCAGGGTGAGGTCTTGTCCTTTCCACTGGTTTGTGATTCTGTACGCGGGGGTGAGTGGAGAGTGGAGAGTTGCCAAGGATGTGAGGCGCTGATGTAGCAGTTCTGAGCTGTGCCTCTTTGCTGCCTTCCCGTCTGCACTTCCTCAGTGAGACTAAGGCCCCTTGCTCTGCATTGCACCCATCAGGAGGCACAGTGGCTACAGCGTAGAGACCTTTCCTTCCCTCTGTGTGATGGCGCGCTGTGCCCTGAGATCACCTCTGCTGTCACTTCCTCTCTCAGGGAGAAGATGAGAAAAAGAGAAACAGTTCCAGTAGGCAGTATCCAGAAATACCTGGAGCGTTTCTAAACGTGCTTCTTTGAAGCCCTCCATCCCGTTGGATGTGGTGGCAGCAAGGCACGGTGTGGGCTGTCAGCCATGGGCAACCAGCTTGGGGGCAGTGTGGTTTCCTTTCCAGTCCCATCCTCCTTCCCTAGGCTCGCAACCCCACTGCGGCATGTCTGTCTCCGCTGCGCATGCCTTCTGCCATCCCTGGCCTGCAGAGTGTGTGTTTTCCCCCACAGTGTGCAGCCAAGTATGGCTGTTCCATGGACAGTTGCATCTATAGTATAAGCCAGGGCTTCCCAGGTGGGCCCATACCTAGGGAGTGAGATGGTGCAACTGTGGAGTGTCCTCCAGTCAAATCAAGTGTGGTCATGGCTTTTGTGTGGATTTTCGTGGGTTACTTGTGTGCAAGCAGCCAGGGAGCCTATTTATGAGTCCCCTGGGATGGAAAGAGGAGACGAGAAGTAGATTGGTTGAACCCCTCGGGGGAGTTTGAAATGGTGTCCAGAGCAGGCTGCAATTGAATTGACCTGTTTATCAGGCCCCAGTCTCAGCATGTTGAAAGGGTGGTGATAGGAAGAGAAAGGCCAGGAGCCTTTATCTGTTCCTTTGCACCTTGGGGAAGAAGCCCCCTGCCTTGCTAGCATCAGAAGCAGATCATTCTTTTTTTCTCTAAGCACATCACATCAGCTTTCATTAAAACCCAGCAGCAGCGAATCTAAAGCCCCATCCATAGAAAACTGTTTAAGGCAAGTCTGTGCTCCAGTGCTTCGTGGTGGGGCCCCTGCCTTCTGCACCGTTGGATCAGTTTCTCATGTCCATGCCTCTCTGGCCCAGCAGCTTTTAAAAGACCAAGAAGCATTGCTCTGCTTTCTCCTGCCTTTCTCTTAAGGGACCAGGGCTGCTGTGCCTCTAACCATGTCCCAGAGAGCATATCTGAGACCAGTCAGCTTAATTTGCCTGCATGCCTAGGAAGCCTCTCTTCTGAAGTCTGAATTTGGGAGATGAGCTATGTCTAAATACTTTTGTTTTTCCCATGCAGGTGAACGACGGAGACGGCGATGTCAGGTGGCATTCAGCTACCTGCCCCAGAATGATGATGAGCTTGAGCTGAAAGTTGGAGACATCATAGAGGTGGTAGGCGAGGTAAGTAAGCTGCTGGGTGGTCCCATTGCCTCCTGTGGGTGGTCAGACCTGCCAGCCTGCCTCTGCGGCCCAGGAGCCCTACTGCACATGTGCAGGCTCTGTGACCTTGACACTGCAGGTATTGGAGCTCCAGGAGACCTTACGGATCAGCAGGTTGAGTCCCCTTTGTGAGGAAATGAGTTCCCACAGAGGGGTGCCACCAGTCCCGTCCGGGTTCATCAGGGTTCCATGGGAGGCCGTTTGGCACCCTTGTCTTCTAACACAGCCTGTTGAGTAGCTCTGAGGTTCCAACTTAGTGCCATCAGCTTTCTCCTCTGCTTTAGCTAATAGAAGGCTCTAGGGGTCTGGACCTGGATTCATCTCTCAAGTATGAATTAAGTATTTATTCTGGGGGATACTATGGAATACCAACGGAAGGAAAAAGAATTGATGTATATGACGAGCAGATGTGCATCTGTGGCAGGTGTGAGAGTCATCACACGTTAGTGCTCAGGCTCATCTCAGCCACTTTGTTGTGGAGGTGAGGAGAGGCTCAGGGAACTCTGGCCGGTGCAGGCTGAGGCAGCAAAAGGGGGCAGGTGCTTCTTCTTGGGGAGCGGGACCCTCGCTCTCTCTGCACCACAGACCCTTGTCCTGTTTTCCCTGGCTCTGCAGAACCAGCCCTGCTGGAGAAATGGCTCTTCTAGTCCCGGGGTGGGCTTTTCAGGTTTCACTCTCTGAAAGGCCTGAGCAGTAGCAGGCTTTTAACTTAGGGCCTCATCATTTACTCATTTTTTAAAAGATGCATTTATTTACTTGAAAGACAGAGTTCCAGAGAAAGAGTGACATCTATCCACTGGTACACTCCGTAAGTGACTGCAGTTGATCTGGTCTGGTCCAGGCTGAAGCCAGTAGCCAGGGACACCATCCGGGTGTCCCACATGGTTTCAGGGACCCAATCCTCAGGCTGTCTTTCCCTGCTTTCCTACGAGATGAATGAGATGTGGAGCAGCCAGGACTTAAACCAGCACTCATAAGAAATGATAGCATCCCAGGTGGCAGCCTAACCCACCATGCCACAACGTTGGGCCCTTGTAGTTCATTCTGATTCAGTGCTTGCACAGGTGGAATACCGCTTATCTGAAATGCTTGGAACAATAATCGTTAGAGACTTCAGAGTTGAGATTTTGGAATGCTTTCTTAAAGGTAACTGACTGAATCTTCCTACCCTGAAAATCTAAAACCTGAAAAAGTACTGCAAACTCCAAAACTTTTGAGTATCAGAAGTAGATTGGTTTTAGATTCTGGAGTGTTTCTGAATCAGGGGTACTCAGCTTGTGTCTGTGTATAGAAATATCATTTCCTGAATATCATTTCGCCTTACGGAAGCCCATGATTTATACAAAATGACCCTAGATGCTAAGGAGGACTCTTGGTGACCTGTTGAATGGCTGGAAGTGGCAAGGTTGCTGCCAGAAGCTGGATTTCCTGACTCAACTATCCTAACATGAGCACAGTCAGAGTTTTATTCAACCCATTAATGAAGGCTTCTGGAAGATGGTAAGAGCCAAGTATTTAAAATAACGAGGAGGAAAAACACTTGGCTGAGATTGCTAGATGCAAAACTCTGTGATGGCGTGCAGAACAATAACATGATGACCATTGAAGTGTTATCTTTCCTACAGGGACATACTGTTTGCATCTCTGTAGGTCAGAGTGTATTTTTATTGCCATCTGACAATTACTTGCATTGCTTTTAGTTTCTACCAGTTAACATCCTCACCAACAGAGTGGTTAGCTAGCCTTATAAATAATGGTGTACCAGACAAAGACACCTGTCCCTAGGGAAGCAGTTATTGGGGCTTCCAGTGTGGTGCTGGGAGGATATGCGTAAGCTATTTTCTAGTTTTGGAATATTTGTATTATTGTGCCACTCATTTTTTGTAATCGCTGTGTCGTGTAGGGCACAAAGGAGATATTTATTAAGAGCTGGGTGAGTGATAAACGTATGGTTGGCAGAGTAAAATGTTTATTTCAGTGGTAGAAGGACACATTCCTGAAGATTGTGGCTATGAGAGAAATTAAAAGGGAAAAGATATAAACAGATATAACTACTTTTAAAAAAGTGAAGTTTTCATGAGTATAGCTCATGAAAGATATTGACAAATCAGAAAAAATGTAATGACAAAATTATATAACATAAAAATGTACTAGGAAGTGGTTATGACAAGGAGAAATGATAAATTTTCCATAAACATAAATCCCACAATATAAAAGCCTGACTGTGAGAAAATGTTACATCCTCATTAAAGAAATACAGAAAAAGACAAAAAGTAGGAGAAATGTGACACAGTATTTATTGGTAAGACTGGTGACAAAGCTTACAGTACTGATGGATTTGTTTATCTGTGTGATTCTTGCATGAAGCTGCTTAACAAGATGCATTAAGAGCTGTGAAAATCTGAGTAATCCTCTTTGATACCATGACTTCGTTCATAAGAATTTATTTACAGAAAATAATTAGCAAAAGAAAAAAATGGGGACCATAGTTCCCATAGTGTTTGCAGTAATGTAAAATATTCAAGAAAGGCTATTAAATTGATCAGGTATTATCCTGCTAGATTATGGAGCCATTAAGATGGCATAAATACAGGGGACCTTAAATATTATGATCCTTGCATTGTAATTATCTGTTATATTCCACCAAACTGAGAGCTTTCCAGTGGCTGGGACCTGATTTCTAACTGTGTTTATATTCATTCTACCTGGAAGAGTGCCTGGAACCCATTGGGAACATTTTATTAATGTTTACTGAATAAGCAAGTGAACAAATGGAAAGATAAAAACAGTGCTTTGTAAAATAAATGAACAGATCAGAACACAAAATTGCACACACTAGGATACAATCATGTAAGATATATTTACATGTATGTCATCAAAGAATGAGAGGAAACAAGAATTTAAAACGATCCTGTTGAATTTTTCATATACAGATGCTTTAAGAAGAAATACAAACTTAAAAAAATAAATGCAAATTAAGGAAAGGAAGATGGTAACATTTGTGAGAGCAGTTATTCACTTTCAGCTCCCCAGTGGCTGCGGGGACACCATTGGACTATCCTCACCTTGGTGATAGGAAGCCTTTGCCAGCACCTACAGCCAGCACAATGCCAACCCCCTAATTTGAGAGCCTCTCTCCCTGCGATGGTGGGGGAATTGGTGAACTTGGTTGCACTCAGTCTGAATAATCTAAGGGATGAACAAAGCTACCTTGTCTGTTTTCCTTATGGTTTATGAGTTTATTTCTCAGTGGTCCTCACTCAATCTGGAAACAGAGGCCTACAGGATCTGATTTGAAGCCCAGCTTGACTGTGTGGTTTGTAGAAACAATAACTTGAACCTTGAAAAACCTGCACCTTCCTTCTTGTGTCTCTAGACGGACATTGATTCACTCGGCAAGCGTTAAACAAGTCCCTGAGATCCTTTAAAGCCTTAACTCAATCAGACAATATTTTTGGGTATGACTGGCAGTTCTTCCTTATTTCATTTTTGCCCATGAAGAAATCAAATTCATTTAAAATCTGTTTGCAGAGAAGGTCAAGGGGGCAAAATAGAAACCCCAGAAAGGAGCCCACACATGGACAGCCAGCTAATCTTTGACAAGAAAACTGAAAATAATCCAGGGAAAATATCTGGTCTCTTGGGACAATAGCATAGAAACCTGCAGAGGTAAGAAGCCCCCCTCCCCCACCTGTCACCTTACACAAAAATCATCTCTAAATGAATCAAGGACCTAAATCTGCACCCACAAATCCTCAAGCTGTTAGAAAAAGAAAAAACATAGGCAGCACTCTCCAAGCTATAGGAATGGAGAAAGACTTCTTGGAAAAAGATACCAAAAGCACAGGCAGTCAAAGCCAAAATAAACAAATGGACTACATCAAGCTGAGAAGCTTCTGCACAGCAAAGGAAACGATCAACAAAGTGAAGAAGCAACCAACAGAATGGGAGAAATTCTTTGCGCACTATACAACTGACAAAGAACTAACATACAGGATTTATAAAGAGCTTCAGAAATTCAACAAGGGCAAAACAAAAAACCCTGTGAAGACATGGGCAAAGAAAATGAACAGACATTTTCAAAAGAACAAATCGAAATGGCTAATAGACATATGAAAAGATGCTCAGGCTCCCTAGCTGTTAGGGAGATACAAATGAAAACCACATTGAGGTTCCACCTAACTCCAGGGAGATTGGCCTACATTCAGAGCTCTACTAACAACACCTGCTGGCGTAAATGTTCAGAGAAAGGCACCCTCCTTCACTGGTGGTGGGAGTGTAGGCTAGTACAACCACTATGGAAATCAGCATAGAGAGTGCTAAGAGAACTGGAAAGTGACCAGCTGTCCCACTTCTGGGGATATATCCAATGGAAGTGAAATCTGCATATGAGAAGGGGATCTGTAATCCTGTATTTTCAGCAGCACAATCTACAATAGCAAAGACATGGAAACAATCCAGATGCCTGTCAAAAGAGGAGTGACTAAAGAAAACTTTGGTACAGCTACTCCATGAAATGCTATTCAGCCATTAAAAAGAGTAAAATTCTACTTTTTGCAATCAAATGGTCCCAACTAGAGATCATTATGCTCAATGAAATAAGTCAATCCCAAAAGGACAAATACCATATGTTTTCTCTGATACCAGGCAGCCTTCATGCAAAACACAAGATCAATAGCCCTTTCAGTAGTGTTTTTGCCATATCTCATGGGTTTTGATATTTTTGTTTTTATTTTCATTTCTTCAAAAATGTTTTTTTCTTATTTACTGCCTCATAGGTCATGTAGTGGCATTGTTTGCTTCAAGGTTTTTGATTTTCATTTCTTTAATGGCACATTGGTCATTCAGGAGCATGTTATTTAACTTCATGTTGTAATTTTCTGTTTTTCTTCCTGTTGATTTTGTTTTGTGGCTTTTCATTTAAGGGGATGTATAGTAGCAGTGTAATAGAGACTGGCAGATCCAGATGTGAGGATACAATGCAGTGTGCACCTCCACTTCCAAATCCAAAATAGACTCCCAATGAAACTGTTAAATATAGGATGCTGGGTTCTCTGCTATTGTCAATGCCTACAGTGTCAGGTTTTACTTACATAGCACAGTGATGGACTCAGGACTGTTTAGAAAGGACCATACTAATACAGAGGAGACTCGTGGTGGTGGTGGGGAATCCCAGCGCCTATGGAACTGTATCATAAAAAAATAAATAAAATTTGAAAAGTTAAGGGTGTTTGCTTTGTAGGTGCCAAAACATACTTAAAATCTTACTTGTTAAAGCATTGCCTTGTTTTAGACAGGTTTATATCTCTTTTCCAAAAACAGCATCAATTTAAAATTTTTTATTGGAGTTTCATTATTCAGAAGCCTAAATGATCTCATAATTATTTCTCTAAACAACTTTGGGGCACACCTCTGATTTCTTAATGCACTGAGACAATCAAGTATTCATATTCAGGAGAGAGAAACGATGTTTAGAAGAGAAAGTGATTTGATTTGTGCCATTAGAATATAAAACAGGCTGAAGCCATATAAAAATAATACGCTTGCAAATTTAAATGTATTTATAGTAGATGTTCTAGCTGGGTGTGCAGTGTCTTAGTGCCAGAGAAACCGTATCGATGGCATTCAGAGGTTGACAGAATCCTTGCGCTGAAACATGCCCCCCCTCATCAGGCAAGTGAGACGGACACAGCTGCAGAGGGGCCCTCCATGTCCCCAGAGGGGCCTCTGAGAGGGGGTGACCTGTGTCACACCCGCCGAAGGTGAGGAAGACGCCTCCCCGGGAAAAAGGAAAGATATGAAGAAGCATTTGGAGTCACTCATTAGCAAGCACAGTTTGTGTGTTGTAAGGACGCGGGCTCATCTGGAGGGGCCAGGACAGAGCCTGTGGGAAAGCAGTGGAGGCTGACTCAAGCTCTTGGCTCCCTGTCTCCCCTTCTCCCTCTGTAATTGCCTTGCAAATAAAAGTAAAAATTAAACACCATTTTTCTAGTGTTTTTAAAAATTTCAAAATTCCTCCCTCTGTCTTTCATGGGGAAAAGGAGCAGTATGAAATTAAGTTATTTCTGAAAAAAAAAATCTGAGGGGAATTTGGGGGTGTCAGGTGGTAGCATTAGCATGTTTTCTCTCCCCTGGGAAGAGTGGTAAGGCTGCCATTCCAACACTGGCTGGCACGCCTCTCCTTCCCCTGGCTCCGCTCACACCCACTCCTCCAGTGTGCTGCTGACCGGGTTTGATTGGATGAAAAAGCTATAGCACCTGTGGTTTCTTGCTGCTGTCCTGCAAGGGTGACCTTTTCATCCCCGACCACTTGCCTTAGTGCCTCCCAAATGCAGCTGATCTTCCCCGGACCCCACAGGCAGGCGTGGGAGTGTTAAGATTCACCAGCTTTGTTTCCCCGACCTCCTGCAGGGCTAAAATCTAGACCTCCCTCCTTGGGCTCTGACCCCACTTAGATGCTGTTGACTGGAAATTGCAGAGCATTCGGATGCAAGCTGTTTTAGGAGCTTTTACTCTTTGTCTGTCAGACACTACCAAATGGAAGCTGCTCACTTGCAGCTCTGGGTCACAGTTGGGCTGTGGAGCACAGCACTGAGTTCTAGAACTGCCTGACTTGGTTACAGTGGGACATGGGCAGAATGTGTTCTCCCCATTAAGGGCTCCTGCTCTCAGAGCAGATAGGCCCGTGGTCCTGGCCTGCACTGCTGCCACTGAGCAGTGGCTAGACTGTCTGCCTCTGCGCTCACCACATGGCTAATGATAGCCCTCTGCTGATTTCCTATAGGCCAATCCTAGCGGACTGCACTGTGACAGTGATCCAGGCAGCTGCGGGTGTGGCAGCAGTGGCAGCGCCGCCAGGAGGCTGATGCTCCTGTTTGCCCAGCAGGCAGGCTACTGGTCCTGCACATCAGGAGTGCTTCCTCTCAGGGTCTTGGGCTGGAGCCACTTACTCCTGAGGCCAGGATCGGCCCAGGCCTCTTCCTGCTCAGTGCACCTGGTGCAGCTGCCCTGTGCTGCCAGGCTTTAGGCCAGGGATTGCTCATCTGTGCTTCTGGCGCTTGCATTTCCCTTCCTGCCCCGGGGTCCCTAGGTGCAAAAAGCTTCGTGATTGAGAGCTCACACGAAAGACCCCACACTATAAGGCCCATGATGGTTGTTACTCAGGCTCATGGCATGATTTCCTAACCATCTTAATCCTATAAAAAGCTCCTGGAAAGAGTAATGCGTATCAGTTGAGTTGGCATAGAAACAAAACAATGGAAATGCTGGTAAAGGCCATGCGTTAGTCTTGGATACTTGTCTGGGCAGTCATGTACAGATGAATCCATGCTGTCTGAATTCTTCCCGCAGTATCTGTGACCATGCAAATATGAATCATCACTCTGTAAGTCTGTATCTCTTGAGTTTCCTCACAGATAGTGGAAACGTGGGGGACCCCTTGCTGGGATGTCTCAATACTCCCCTAATTATGGCTGTTATTTCTAACCTTAAAAAAAAAGATTTATTTTATTTTTATTGGAAAGTCAGGTATACAGAGAGAGAGACAGAGAGGAAGATCCTCCCTCGGCTGTTTCATTCCCCAAGTGGCCGCAGTGGCCTGAGCTGAGTCAGAAGCCAGGAGCCCAGAGCCTCTTCCAGGTCTCCCACACAAGAATGGCTTTGGGCCATCCTTGGCTGCTCTCCCAGGCCACAAGCAGGGAGCTGGATGGGCAGCGGGGCCGCCTGGACATGAACCGGTGTCCATATGGGATCCTGGTGTGTGCAAGGCGAGGACTTTAGCTGGTAGGCTACTGCTGCCGAGCTGTTGTTATGTCTAATCTTAAAGATCTATCTTAATTTTGATTTTTTTTCCTCCAAGCCTTCCTTGAGCATCCAAGACCTTGGCTTGACTTTAGTCAACAGTTTGATGCATGCTAACCTGTAATATTTTCTCATCTTTTTACCTGGCATTGGTCATTTTGAGTCATGCCTTTCTGCCTGGATGGAATCTCACTTTTTTGTAGGACATGAAAGTCTGAGAAAACCTGTACACTTTTGAATTCCCAGCCCCTCAGGTGGACGCATAGTGTGTCTGCTTCTACTAGGATTGAGGGGCCTACCGAAACACAGGACAGCTGTGAAGTATGTAAATTATGGAGGGATTTGAATAAAGTCACACAACTGCCAACTTTCTTTTTTTCTGAGGATTTATTTATATCTATTGGAAAGGCAGATATGCAGATAGAAAGGAGATACAGAAAGATCTCTCATCTGCTGGTTCACTCCCCAAGTGGCAACAGCCAGGTCTGAGTCCTTCCGAAGCCAGGAACCTCTTTCAGGTCTCCTACATGGGTGCCGGGTCCGAAGGCTTTGGGCCGTCCTCGACTGCTTTCCCAGGCCACAGGCAGGGAGCTGGATGGGAAGTGGAACAACCAGGACATGAACTGGCACCTGTATGGGATTTCCAGTACAAGCAAGGCAAGAGTTTAGGCACTGAACATTGCATCAGAGCTGCAAATGCCAAATTTCAAGATAGTATTTGAACTGGGTCCTTGATCCATTTTTCTTTTTGCTTTGACTCATTTTAGTCTTTATGTTTCTTCACTTGACGTTACGTGCATGTGGCCAAAAAATTCCGAAGGTTCCCGGTCTCTGTGATAACAAAGCAAACTGGTAATTTAGTCAATCTCAAAAGGTTCTTACTTCCCTTGAGAAAGGCAGCTTACTCTCTGACGTGTATGAATTGTGTAATGATTCTATATTAAAATCTTGGGATTCTTTTAAAACCCTTATCTAATCTAGCTAGTGATCACTCAGGGGCCAGCTCATGTACGTTAAAGGGCCTCAGTGTGAAGGTGCCTCGTGCATGCTCACTGCCTACCCGGGTCCGGCCTGCACACCCTACTCGGATAGCTACGGTCTCGATTCCCTCCTTAACCCGGCAACTCACTTCCAGTTCATCCTAGAGTAATCTTTAGCAACCTTCCAAAACCTACAGAAGTCTTGCCTTCTGATTGAGTTTTGAGCTCAAGGATTCTTATGGATTTGTGTCATGCTGTCTAGTTCATTTTGGTAGTCTAAGGAAACTGTTTTTTAGTTTTTAAAGAATGATTCCAAACATCTAAAAGAAAATATACATGTTTATAAGTGGAGACATTTATATTGAAGTAACTATCAAATTATTTGAAGAGCAAATTTTGATTAGTTATTTCATTCCCTTATGTTTTATCTTATGTCTATTGCAAAGGTGAAGGGATTTCAGACTGCATTTCCTTATTAATACAGTAAATAGCAAATATTTCCCAGCATGTGTAATAACTAGATAGGCTTAATATCTATGCTATGATATAAAAATACTCTTGTTTGGTGATGAATCACAGGTCGTTTTATGATTGGTGTGTTGCATACATTCATCAGCAAAGAAAACGCCAGGTTTTAGTGGAGTTTCTAAAGAACATGAAGTGTCAATTTTTTTGCTATTTGTACTTAGGAACCCCAGGTTAGCCCCTTTCCTCACTCCTTAGTACGAATCTGCAGACCATATGTACTCCTTTGTCTTCCTATGTCGACTTCAACAAATATGCCTGCCGTGGCCGGACCTAATGCAGGTCTTGTACCTGGGTAGCGGCAACCCAATTACTTGTGCCATGCCCGCTGCCACGCATGGCGTGCAGTAGCAGCACGCTGTGATCAGGTTTCAAGCCTAGGCATTCCCGTGTACTCCGGCACATCATAACCTAATGTCTTAGCCGTCAGGTCAAGTGCCCGCCATTATCCTTGTTGGCTTTTTATTTTTTTTTTTACTTTTTTTTTTTTTTTTTTTTTTTTAAAGATTTTATTATTATTGGAAAGCCGGACATACAGAGAGGAGGAGAGACAGAGAGGAAGATCCTCCATCCGATGTCCCACTCCCCAAGTGAGCCGCAACGGGCCGGTACGCGCCGATCCGAAGCCGGGAACCAGGAACCCCTTCCGGGTCTCCCACGCGGGTGCAGTGTCCCAAAGCCTTGGGCCGTCCCCAACCGCTCTCCCAGGCCACAAGCAGGGAGCTGGAAGGGAAGTGGAGCTGCCAGGACTAGAACCGGCGCCCATATGGGATCCCGGGGCCCCCAAGGCGAGGACTCCAGCCACTAGGCCACGCCACCGGGCCCTATCCTTGTTGGCTTTTACACCTTAGATCTGCTTCTCTGTGTGTGGACCATGAGTACTGTACCATACAGAGGGGAGACAAAACTGAGAAGCCTGTGTGTCTAACCTCGTGGCTCTGTTCTTTACATCTTTGCAGGTGGAGGAAGGATGGTGGGAAGGTGTTCTCAATGGCAAGACTGGAATGTTTCCTTCCAACTTCATCAAGGAGCTGTCAGGAGAGTCGGATGAGCTTGGTCTCTCCCAGGATGAGCAGCTGTCCAAGTCAAGTAAGGAAGTCCACCCCCTCAGCCCAGGGAAGGAAGGGGCAGTGATTGGGCTGTGCTGTAACGTCCCTTCCCTTCCGTATCCTCTGCTGAGACAGAGGTTGTGACCAAAACTCACCAGTATTTTCTTGGTTATGCTACCTTACTCCATTTGCAGCTGAGTAAGTCTCCCACTGTGAAGTGTGCAGCTGTGCACTCTGTACTGCACCAGATAGATGCCCGGCAAGCTTCATGCCATGCTAACAGGCTCCCGGGGTGGCCCACGTTGCTGTCTCTACATATGCTTCTGAAATATGGCTTACTAGCAGTTCATGATTGTATTTACAATTGAACCAAAGTAGATTGTCAACATTTGTTAGCCTCCCTTAAGGAACTTGGAGGACATTGACCCAAAAGAATTGATGGCAGGTGATGCTATGAGGATAAGTGCATGCCACTTCCCTTCAAAATGACACGGTAACTAAAAGAGTCCAGATCCCACCTTGGGTGAGCACGTGTGTCTTTGTGCAATGGTGAGAATGAACTTCAGGTCTTTCTTTCTCCAGGGCCTGAAGGTCTCCCTCCAGCTTCTCTGCTGCCCTTTCCAGCTCATGGAGCCAAAGGTCAGGACCGGGAAGCTTTGTTCTCCCAGTCGCTAACCCACCTTCGCATGTGGGCGTCTGTCTATCTCTCGTGCCGTCTTGAGCCAGGGTCATGGGTGTGAATGTTGTAGGAGACTCGACTGTGTCTTGATGGTGCAGCATTGCCTGGGCTTGCAAACGTTGCTGTCTGATGAGAGGAGAACTTTGTCATGCCAAAATCGTTCTAAAGGATCTTCCTGTTTCGTTTAGGAAAAAAAAAATTGACTTTGGTACTGGTCTTTTGTTAGCTTATATCTTTTTGTGAAGGTACTTGGAAAATTCCTGGCAGAGTTGAATTAGAACATAAGTTTATTTGGTGCAAAAAAAAAAAAAAAAAGTGTTACAAGCCAAGCTTGTGAAGGCTCTATGAAAAAGCTACACGTGGAATTCACTATATTTTTGTACTCAATAAACTTATCTTTAATTCAGTTGTGTCAGGGACTTTTTGAAGTCCCTTTGTGTTTGTGACATTAGACAAATACCCAGTGTGGAGGTTAAGTTGTTTCCCAGGAAGTACACAAGCACCTGCCTTCGCGTGGTGTCTCACTTCAGTGTGCCATTCAAACTGTAGCCCTGGCTGATTGGCCCAGGGGCTGCAGCAGTGCCCCTCCTGTGCCAGGGACTGTGGCTTTCCTGCCTTTGAACCCAGCTTTATCCCAGGAGTATGGTCGGCAGCCCCAGAGGGCGTGTTGGAGCAAATGAGGTGTCTCAGCGTTCTTGCTACTCTCCCAGACACGAATCCTGAATACGGCCCGGAGAATGAGTGGGAGCCGGAGGCCAGAGGTGCCTCAGTCCCAGAATGGCAGGAGTTATGGTAGTTAGAATTCTAGCTGCCCTGATGTTGTTTTTGATACACTGGAATAGTGTTGTACCTGGTAATTAGTTCTGTGATAGCAGCACCGTATCTCACGGGTACTGTGGGTTAAATGGGCTTGTTGGAAAGGAGGACTGAATTGCTCAGTGGTTAATAATGTGTTCCAGGAAGCATCATGCCTGGCCTTGGAATTGTTTACTAATGCAGAGGAGGAGGTCTGGGGAGGCCTTGGCCCATGTCTGGGACAGCCTTGACTTCCTGCATCCCTGCCATCTACACTCCTGCCCCTACACTCTCCGAACTGGAGGGTCAGCGAACCAGTGCCTCTTGTGTTTTTGGATTATTGAAAGAAACTGGTCAGTAAGCGCCAGCTGCTGCTGCCTGACCCCTCAGCTGGAAGTATTTGGCACCGGAGTGCCTAATGGGGCAGACTGGGTGGCTTTGTGGAACAGTCGTCCAACCTTTTAGCCTTCCTTCCCATCCGTGGAAGTTTCTCTTCTAGACACACAGCACTGCTCCCACATTCACTCATGTAAGTGCCTTCGGGTCCTGGACTGGGTGAGCCCAGTGGTGTGAGCTGAGTGGCTGGGCTTAGCTCCCATGGAATGTGGCCATGCGTGCGTCCTCCTGTGTGTGCCGCTGAGGCAAAGAGAGCGCCTTACCCCATCTGTCCACAGGCCCAGATCTGCCCGCCTGCTCTTTCTTCATTTTCGCCACCATCTATTCAATCTTTGTTGAGCCTTATTGTTCAGAAGACACTGCCCAAGGTGCTAAAGGCACGCAGAGGCGAACCTGACCAGATAGCTGTCCCCAGGGAGCTTAGTGTCCTCAGGGAGCGAGTGTCAGAGGTGCTGAAAGTGGCCAGGGGCCTGCTGCTGTCTGTCTGCGCACCAGCAGGTTACAAAGGCAGGCCTTCTTAAAGGGGCCAGGGCCATGTCCTTATAACTTGGAGGAACAGCTCCCCTCAGTGTTGTGCCAGGGTTTTGAGAGCTGCCTCTGCATACTTGTGACTGTTAGAATTTGTATAATGAGATCAGATCCCATACACGGCAGGATTTGTCTGTGTTGAACCTTTGCTTTTAGAATGAATGAGCTTGTTCTCTGACCCCACAGAGTGGTGGCTGCAGTTTCAATGTGCTTTACTTAAAGAAGAAACGTTTTGTTCTAAAATAATTGCCGATCTCTAGGAAACTGCAAACAAACCGGTGACTGTGCAGGGAGATCCTGTGTTGCCTTCCCTCAGTTTCCCCAGTGACAAGATCTTGTGTAATTCATGCTAGGTACCTGTTTACTTTTGTCATATAACTGAAAAACGAACAAGCAAAATGCAGTCAGTACACAGAAAGCCACGTTGTTGTTTTCTTTGACTCTGGTATGCACTCTAGTGTAATTCCTCGGGGTCTTTTACAGCAGCCCACTTGGTACTAGTCATAAATTACAGTTAATTTTTCCACAGCGATTACTTAATTAATATATGACTCTGGGATTACATTGTATTTCTAACGCTGTGCCATATTTTTAACTTGCAGAGAGCATAATGATTATAAAACCCCTCATAAATGCTATCAGATACTACGGTGAGGGTTTTTTTTTTCCAATACTGATAAAATCTTTATCCTACTAATATAAAGAAAGCCTTTTGTATAATGAGTCTTTGTACATCTCTTTGCTTCTGATACACACACACATACACACACACACACACACACACACCTGGCCACACCCACATCTCTGTATGTGTACATGTTTATTTGATATTCATACTCTTCAGATTTTAACTTGGAGAAAGTATGTGAGGTAGATACTGAGTTTTCTGTACCAATGGGCAGCTCTGATAGAAATAACATTGATATTGTGTTCGTACAGGAGTACTCCATGACTGCTTGGAGAATGAGAAGCCTTTCATAACTGCTTCCTGCATTCTTTATTACTCCAAGGAGACATTTCTATCTTTGAATGACTGGTGAAAATTGCTTGAACTTGCTTTCTTCAGACTCTGATATATTTCTACATATGGTGCTTATCAAATATCTCCAAAACTTCTTAGGTCTTGGTTCAGAGCAGTCTCATCTGTCAAGGAGTTACAACAATCGTATTGGCCAATTTTTTCTGAAGCATTTTATCACAGAGAACAAAATTCATAGCTATGCAGTAGCAGGAACATTTAGCAGCATAATTACTTTAAAACATCTTTGCCCTTCATTGAACTTATGAAGCCTTAAATGTAATTTTTGAACAGATCTTAATGAACATTTTATTAGAAAAATTGTAACAAACACAAAAGTCACAGTGCTGTAGCAAACCCCCGTGCACTCATCATTCAGCTTCAGCGATTACCAGCCTCTGGCCGGCTTGATAAAATGATCGCCCATATAGTCCTTCCACTTGTTATCCAGATTTATATCATTCCCCCATAACTGCATGAGAGTGTCCGAAAATGTCATCATCTCACACACAAAATGACAGTGATTTCTTATGACAATTAAGCATATGGTCTATGTTCACTTTCCCCTAATAGTTGTCTTTTAATTTTTTGGTTGTCATTTAATTTGAATATAAATCCAAATAAAATACAGACATTGTGATTTGCTGATGGATCTTAGTTATTTCTTTTTGTCTTGCAATTTTTTTTTTTTTTTTTTTTTTTTTTTTTTGCTGAAGGACCTGAGCAGTTTGTACATTAGTATCCCGGTCTGGCTGTTGCTGATTGTGTGCCTGCCCCATTGTGTAGGAACTGGATTCGGTTTAACTTGGCTGTGTACGCGCGGTTTTTTGTGCTCCTGCTTCCTGGGTGCTGATGGCTAATCCCTGTGCAGGTGCTTCTATCTGCTTGTCTTGCTTTTTCAGTATTAGCAGCCGGTGTTTCTCAGCCAGGTCTAGGCAGTCATCAGGACATGGAGAGTGGTGCCAACCAAGAAAGTTTCTCCAAAGAAAGAAGTAGACTCTGGTGTAGCAGATTTGAAGTTTACGATAATAGTAGCAGTAGTAATAATAATTATAATAATGTAAATAGATAAACTAAGTTTAGTAAATTTGGTTTTTAGAAAACAAATCATTCAAGTGGTTGTATTAATAATGTAGTCCAAATCTTGTGACGTTAGGAATGGAAAGGAATTTAAAGATTATTTAGTCCAGTGTCAGGTCACAGCACGAAAGCCAGTGAGATGGTCTTGTACGTGACCTGGCTCGTGTGTGCTGGGGCCAGAATGACGTACAGTCCTTCCTCACACATCCTGCCGTCACCTCGGTCATTAGCACAGTTCATGATCATGATCAGCTAATTGCCTTTTCAAGTACAATTTTGTAATGCTTTTATTGACTAAATATTGTGAGTTGGTACAATTACCAAGTATTATAATCACAGAATATCCTGACTATACATTCCATTTGCACTTAGTGGCAATGACTTTTCCTCAATTTCATAGTATTTTGTCACACATTTAAGGCAAAAATGTGTCTTCTGTGTTTTTAACATGTTTTTGATATTCAACTTGAAATAATTACATAAAACTAGAAATATTCAATCATTTACAAAATTGTTCCTCCAAAAACATTTTCAGTTATTGCCCATGATTTTCAGAAGGAAGAAGTTCACATTTTGTTTCTAATACTGTGGGTTTTCAGTTTGAATTGAATTTCTCATTTTCCTAATTCTGTATTTTAAAAAAGTAGTTTCTGATACTCAGTGACTTGCCAAGCTAAGACAAAGAAAATGGCTTTTGCAAACACATGCAGAAATAGTATTTCATTAACTATAAGCAGCAAATTACTCACTGGTCCTCAAGCATTAAAAAGAGAAGCCAGGCTGATTCAGTTCACTGTGTGGCCTTGCTAGACCCTGTTCTTTGTAAGATGAGCTAATTCTTGTGCATGATGTTCTCTTAGCAAAGGAGCAGCTAGCGAAGTTATAAAACAGGCTTTCAGGCAAAATGAGATGTTTTCATAAATACATGATTTTGTGTTCAAATTTTAAAATTCTTCCCTTTAATAGTGTTTGTTATGACTAATAATGATGGTACATTCCTTCCCCGCCAACCCCCACCAGATAACTATCAGTCATTGTTATGACCTTTCCAATTGCTCATCTCTCGGGCTCTTCAGTTCGAGTCCCTGTGTGTCCTCACCCACCCCGGCCCACCAGTGGGCAAGGCACTTTACAGAAGGTCTGACTAGTCACAGATTTCGGGGTCATGGTCTACTTCAGTGATTCTCACACTTGACCCTAGGGAAGAATACATGGAGATTCTTTTGCACTCGAAGGACCATTGTCAAGATAAATGATGTTTTCTCCTTCCCTTTCCTCTTTAACACTGTGGTGGTAACTGCTCTTCTGTGTTGGAGGGCCTTATTTATAACATGGCTGTGTTGCTCAGGAGTAATGTTGACTTGATTATTAAGGTTAAGCAAAGTACAAATTTGTCCAAATAAAAACTAGTTGCTGTTACTTGCTCTGTGTTTGTCATCAAAATCCTCAAGAGCTGGGAATCTAACAAGAACATTTGCAACACTCTTTGATGTTTCCCTGGGATGTTCTGACATAGCCAGCCGTGGTTTGAGTGTGTCAGGTTTTGTTTTAATTGAACGGAGCATACCTGATGAAAAGGACAGATTTTAAAAGAAGGGTATACCACCATCATGTTACAGAAATTGGAAACACTCGATGCCCCTCTAGTTTTTGTCTGATCATTCCAGATTTCCTGTGTCTATTAGAAGTGACATGGCCCAGAGGCGGTCACATGGTTCCTGTTGGATTTCCTGTTGTCACATGGAGTGCTGCTGAGAAGAGAGACACATTGCACTCTCTTCTCTCACTTGCCCTCTCCATAAATGTACCCCACTGTTTTCATCTGTTGCACTTACTAAGAAGCTGTATGACTGGTCTCCAGTTTGAGTGTGGAACCAATGTCTTAGATAATTTGGAGTTTGGAGTAATGTATATATTAATTGAGTTTGCCTTTAACAGATAATTTCACCAACTGTTGATGCTCTCTGTACAGTCTGTGTGTGGATGCATGTGAGTGTCCACTGTGGGTGGGTAGATGTAAGCATACTCAAACTTGGCAGTGTGTGTATTCTGTATACTTACTTACGGTTCCAGAGATATTTGGGCTTTAGCCTTGTGTTCAGTGTCATGTTATTGACAGCCTCTACTTCTATCAAGAAAAAAATGGTAATTGGACTTTTGATACTGGAGTGAGTCCTATGTCCTTATGCTTAAATACTGTGTCATGACTGATAAGGCAAAACCTCAATTAAGATGTTCCAGGAAACAGGGTTTTCTGGTACCCTTGGTACCAAGCAGAAAACTTCCATTGGCACAAATGCTACCGTTGGTTACAAACCTGGCTGGTAAAGCTCCCTCTCTAGTATATTAGTGCATTCACTTGCTGAAATATAGTGAAGCTGACCAGTCTTTCAGAGGAATCTGTGTCTTACCTAGAATCTTGAGGGTGTGAAGATCAGTTTTCGTCATTTAAGTTTCTAGGGATTCCAGCAGATAAAGAACAATGGTCCTGAATCCTTATCATGTTCAGGTCAGATCCTCCAATGAGAGGATCGCCCTGTGCAGTTGAGTGAATCCTTGGTTAATTGAGGTTTTCCTTTTCTTGAGTTACAGTATTGAAATAAATGCCTTCCAGGTTTAACTGGGCATAATCTGCATGCCCATCAGTTGCAGAGGCCAGCCCCTAATCTGGGTACTCAGTGCCATAGTGTGTGCATGGGGACTTTGGGTTCAGTCAGCAACTTTCCTAAATTCTGCCTGATGGTCTCTAATTGATTTTATGGATGAAGTTCTTGCAGTGGGCTCGTTGAAGGCAAGTTCAGTTAAAGACTCTTCCTCTTCCTTCTTTTGCCATCACTTGCTCTCCCTTCCCCCTCTCTTGTTTTTCTCTCCCCTTCTCTTCTCTCATTCACTGTCAGGAAAGACTACCTTTGAAGGGACAATTCTGTACCGAGCTGCACCGGGAAAGACGGAGGGCCACAGACGCTATTACAGTGAGTGACCTCAACAGCAGGAGATGATTGTGAAGAGCTGGGAACTGATGTTTTTGATGCAGCTGCCCTATTCTGAGCTGCTCGTGCTTATGCCACGTGTCTCTGTGAATTTCTGATCCAAGGACATGGACTTATTTTGACCAAGATAAGTGCCATCTCCTTGGTGTATGCTACAGGAGCCTTCTCCCATCAGCCCCTTTTGCTTTCTTGTTTGCTTTGTGCCTCTATCATGCGTGTGACATGCGTGCATGAGCCATGCGTGCAGGGAAGGGGGCAGTAGCATTTGTGTGGCATATGTATTTGTGCCAGTATCTCTGAGATGGCTTCCCATAGAGACATCCATCTCTCGTAGTAATGGCTTTCTTTGTAGTGGTCACTGGAAATCAGTAAGCCATTTTGTCATTGTCTGGTCCAGAGAAATAAGATTTTGGCATGGAAGTCCATGCCAGAAATGGAATTTTGCTTTGCTCATGCAGCTAATCACCACACAGCAGACTCCTCTGGGCAGCATCAACATACAGCCAGCCTTTTGTGTTGTGAAATAAGGCTGTGTTGAAAGTCAAGCTGAAAGAGATGAATGAGATGAATGCATTAATCTCATAATGGCCTTTGAGCAGTTCCAGCCACTTGGTATATACTATACATGTATGTGACATTAAAAGCAGAAAAAAGTGACTCATGGATCTGAACAGATCTGTGTTGGAAGAGTAGGGTAAATTACAACAAAGTGGACAGTTGCAAGACTGGTGGAAACAAATTTGCAGAGGCTTTGTTTTCCTCCCCCAGAAGACATGCATCCACCTTAGAGTGCATAGGCACACATGCTCGTACGCACATGTGCTCCAGTGGATGTGATGAAAGAGAGGGCTCCAACCTGAGCACCAGAACTGTGCTGCTTCTGTCTCTGTTCATGGTTTTCTTTCTATTCCACCATGGACAGATGCATGGTCCTCCTGCATAGCCCTTGTTTCACACATGGTGTTCTGGCCTCACCATGGGAATTTGCCAGCTCCTGGATGGGTCTGTGCCCTGTTCACCTAGCTAGATCTCCTGGCCACGTGCCCAGAAGTCTTGCCAGTGCACACTGCTCAAATGCTAAAGTTGCTCCCAAACATGCACAACATCTGCACTTACTGCATAGTGGTAACGAGTCCTTCGTGAACCGGCCCAGGCTGCAGTTGACATGCTGGGCCGCACTGCCTGAGAGTGCCACCTGGCTTGGTGAATATGAAGTGGGTATGTTTTACTGCATAATGTGCATAATGGGTACTGATGACTGAAAGATGCGACACCAAAGACACATGAAAATGAAGTCACCTTTCTTTCCCTCCAAAAAACAGGAACTATATTTTGAATTATTTCACCATTGCAGGTATTTAAAAACTTAATTTTCATACTTACAAGCAATAGAACCAGACCTCCAGAGTTTCTGGAAGAACAATCTGCCATGTATTTCCTTCCCAGGTCACGGTTGTATGGTTGAATGGCTATGCAACCTCCACCCGTATAAAGCATAGCGTTTCCCTCCCAGTGATTAATCCAATGTTATTAAGACGATCTCCGAAGGCAGCAAATCGCCGAACCAGAAGCTCTGGGAAGTTAGGATGGCAGTACTGGAAAATCCTGTGGCTCTGGCTAATGGGGATGATAGAAGAACCACCCTGCAAATCTCTCCACTTGGAAAGCTAACCCGTTCGCCCTGCTCCTTTCTGGTGGTGCTGATGGTCCGCTGCAGATGCGGGAAGAGGGCGGGTTGCTGGTTTTTTTTTTTTTTTTTTTTTTTTTACCACTAACCTTTCTTTTACTCTCTAATGGTTCTACCCAAACCAGAAAGGCATACGCAGGCCGCTTGCCATATAGAAAGGGCCCATACAGCAGAATGAGAACATGTTCATGGAGCAGTGACAAGATTTTCAGATTCCGAAAGAGTATCTCCAGCAGAGATGTCACCAAAAGCAATAAGCAGATAGACACACAGCTGGGTAGCTGGTCCCGGGGCTCCCCGTGTTTGCACCTGCAGGTGCTGATCTGTGGGTTGCAGCCAACCCCCAGGGCTGTGGCCTGGGCCTCATTGTTCTGTCATCTGTTCCTGCTCACGAGTGTCCCAGGGATCTTCCTCCCCCCCCCGCCCTTTTGGCTCAAACATACCGCTTCATGAAAAACAGCAGCAACAGCTAATGAAGCCATTGTTTAAGGAGTTGACTTTGAATCTTGCCAGCAATTTATAATGACCTTTCTGTATTTTGTGTGTTTTCATGTAATAGTTTCTTCCTGCCCTAAGAGTTCTGTATTTGGGTGACCTCAACATTTTGTGACATGTTATGTGAGCCATTGTTTGATATATCCTTCTTTGGGCTTAGGAGGAAGCTTCACCTGCAGGAAGATCATGCCCGATTAGCTTCTAGAGAAGAGTTTATTAAAATGCTTTCAAATCAGGAGCATCTTTATGATCCGGAGACATGGAGTACTCCCAACATCTAGAGGCTTTTAGAGGCAGGTTTAATGACACAATTTAATATTCCATAAACTCTCCTTTGCATCCCACCCTTTGATGCCCCATCACTGGGTGAATGCCTCCCTGAATTAACTAAGCACCAGTAGGCTCTTCCTTATAAGATTATGATTGTGGACAGAGCCTGGGGAATACAGCAGTCTAGGGAGGTGCAGTGTCCGTATTGTCTCACTGAGAACTATTTTGTCCTTCCCACGTGTGTCACAAGAGCTCAGAGGAAGAGGGGCATGTCTGCAGTGCTCCTCGCAATGGGTTTCAGCTTTGGGAAGACGATGGTGCTAAAGGAGAGAAGAATGCGGGCCCTCTGGCCTCTGGGAGGGCAGCTCCTTTTCCCTGTTGAGCAAACACCACGACCTTGCGAGTGAAATCGGCTTCGTGTCAAGTTCGGTTCACTGCTTTCCTAGAAAGATGTGTCTGCATGCAGTTACTTCTTGTGAAGCCCTCCAAAGAGATTTAATTCTTTGGCAGTCATAATTTTGTGTGGTTTCTTTAATTGCTAATTTGTTTAAATGGCTTTTAGCTTTACAGCTTCCCTTTAGGAAATGCTCCTTTCATTGCTCATTGCTAATTGACATGAGTCAGAGAGATTGGAGGTACAGTATAAGGTACTGACTGGGTGGGGAGGCGGGAGGGCGTGGGAGGGCGGCTGTTGCACAGGCTACAGCAAAACAGGCTGGGATTGCAACCAGGCTATGGCTGAAGAGGGTGAAATTTCTCATGTGCAAAGAGATCTGCTTTGGGGTTAGATTTTCTGCAAAGTTGTTTTTGATTGTCTGCTTAAAATTAAAGGCTGAGGGTGGTGATGGGAGATGATAAGAAAACACACACACAGATCCCAGGGCCAGTCATACTCAACATTTACTGAAGACAATATACATGTCCAGTGCAAGTTATCCTGTACCCAGTGGCATTCTGAAAGGTCACACGTGGCTGCTGATGGAGTTGTTCAGGGCACTGGCTGACCACTGAGTTCTTTCTCTCCCCATCCCCCGTTTTCACAGGTCTAAGGGAAACCACAGGCTCTGAGAGCGACGGGGGTGACTCAAGCAGCACCAAATCAGAAGGTGCCAATGGCACGGTAGCGACTGCAGCTATCCAGCCCAAGAAAGTTAAAGGAGTGGGCTTTGGAGATATTTTCAAAGACAAGCCAATCAAACTGAGGCCGAGATCAATTGAAGTAGAAAATGACTTTCTGCCAGTGGAAAAGGTAGGTTTGCCTGGTCCTGTTTTATTTCGACACAGCGTCGGATATCTCCAAGGACATGGTGGGTCTCCACGTGGGAAGCTTGTGCGGCCTCTTGGAGGTTTTGGCAGCCTCACGCGCTTGCTGCTGGTCCTCTCCCCTTCTTAGTTTGAGCTCTTCCTGCATGTGGGCGAAGCTTCCCCGCTGGGCTCGTGCTCCGGGTAGCTGCGTCCTGTCTTACTGATCTCCTCTCTAGGGACTCTTGCTTCCATGGCTTTTCCAGTGGTTCAGGAATTCTGCATCCCCATTCCCTGAGACACGCCCTGGCCAGCCCCAGCCAAATACATGAGCGCAGTGCCTTAACATAGCCACCAGTCCCGCTCATGGTCTTCTCCCGGTGCGTGTGCCATGTGCTGGACGCTCAGGTGCATTGACTTTGCCACTGCAGCAAAGCAAGAGAATGGAGTGTTCTTCCTCTAATGTGAGTAGGCTGGAGACAACCGCAGCCTGCAGCAGGAAGTCCGCTGCCTGTGTGACTGATGGAGAGGCCTCTGTTGTGACTCCCTGGCTGGCTCCCATCAGGAGGCGGCTGTTTGCTTCTGCCTCTGCCTCTGGCTTGGCAAGAGGCAGCCAGCGTGTTGTTGCTGAGTATGCCGTTGCCATAGCAGCACACCCTGGGCCCTGGTGCTTGTGGCTGCCTGTGACGTCTACTGTGGTGCACTTCTAAGCATCACAGCCTTGCTTTGGAGCTGATAAATACTGTGGAATTTTCCAAGTTTTAGTAAGTTGCACTCATACTGTGCCTAAGGGACATTGATTAATTTGATTCACTGGTGCAAGTGTTGCTGGGATATTTGTGCCAGTAGGCTTGGGGGATGGGACAATGGTAACGCTCCTAATGTAGGTTGTTGGTAGCTTCTGAGTGTTTCCATTGTTGGCTGAGATGCAGTTTGGAAGCTTGCATCATCTTCTGCAGCTGTAGCCCTTCCACCCCCACCCAGCCACCGTGCCCAGTGGCATGCTCATTAGAAACAACTTCTGAAAGGGCAGCTTTTTGAGCACTCAGTCCCCATAGAGATGAATAAGGCAGAAAGGGCAGAAAACCAGCAACCAAAGCCCAAGTCACTTATACTCTGCTTCTGTTGAAACTTCTCCAGGCCAGCATTGTTCATTTTAGTCATCGATGTAGATTGTTTCTCACAATGTGAGGGTTGGCTAGTTATGCACTGGCTCGCAGACTCGCTTGTGTTTCACGTGGCTACCTCCAAATTCCTGGCAATATTTACGGAAAAGCTTTGCTCCCCATTTGGGGAAGGAGCAGTGGATACGGTTTGGCTTCATTTTATTCAGCTGGTGGAGATGAGCAGGACCATTGTCTCAGTCAGCATATAATTGATTCCTTTATATATTTTATGAATCTTGATCGTTTTTCTTCTTTGTGTAGGCAAACCTGCTGTGTGTTCGTTTGTTTTAGCTGCCAATGATAATTGAGTTTTTTAAGATGTAGTTACTTAGAGAAAGACACTGATCTTCCATTGTTGTTTTGCTGCAACGACCTAGTCTGGGGCAGGCTAAAGCCCGGAGACAGAACATGTATCTAGGTTTCCTGTGTGGATGGTAGGGGCCAAGACACCCGGGCCATTCCTCAGTGCCTTCCTGCGAGCATTAACAGGGTACTGGATCGGAAATGGAGCAGCTGGGACTGGAACTGATACTCCAGTATGGAATGCTCGTGTTATAGGCGGCAGCTTAACTGATTGTGCACACTGCCAGACCCAGTAATTGAATTTTATTAATAGAAATGTCAGCATCAAATATAGTATCCCCAAGTACCCCACTTCTCTGAACCCTAGAGCCATATGTCCAACTGTCTACTTCAGTACTCCTCTTGGGGAGCTCAAATTCACATCATTTTTTCCCAAACACAACCTCCTCCTCATTCCCCTCCCGCTGTCCTACTGCCCTTTGCCCTGTGTGCGGGACAGGCTCTGTGGATCCCCGTCAGGCTGACTTCCTTGGTATGTGCAGGTTCCACCTACTTCTCATCACCTCCACTGCTCCCTCATAGGACTGTCTTTTCCCTTCTCCCTGCAGGCTGATCTCAACAGCGAGGCCACAACAGGCCTCTGAACACTAAAGTTAGATGGCACAGCCTTGCCGGGGACAGGGGTGGGGGCGCTCTGAGGACGGAAGTGAAACTCCTCGCTCCGGACCCAGCTCCCAGTATGCTTGGGCTTCTCCCTTGCTGCTCTTCCTGGCAGACTTCATTCTGGCCTCCTTGCTCTTCCTCAAACACGCCACCCGTCTGCCCACTGGGGATGGTCATTGCACTGGCTGCCTTGCCAGGGCCACTCTGCTTCTACCTGTCCCCTTTGGCTGCCTTCCTTTCCTCACTAAAGTGTTCAAGTCTCACTCTCTTCTCTTTCCAGGTACTATTACGCATTTTGTTTCCCATAGTATGTACTGCCTTCTAACTTGATCTTTACTTTTATTTTTTTAATGATTTTGTTCACTGATGTACACTATGTGGTTAGAACAAAGCATGACCCATACATAGTAGGTGCTCAGTAAATATTGGTTGAATGTCTTCCTTTAAAAACTTGTATTAACAAAGCACTTCAGAGATTGCAGCCATTTGTGGAACAAGAAGGTTAAATTGGAGAATGTAACCATTGTATAGTAGAAAATATAGCAGTTATATGAGTACAGCTCATCACCTCTTTATGAAGCAGATTTAATGCACTGGCATTAGTGACATAAAATGTAAACTTCATCAAATACTTGATGTATGCATATGTGTGTACACATTTGTGTGTACATCTTGATTTGTTTGCAGAATGAAATTGTGTTGGAAACTCCTTTAACCCACTTTTCATTGTGAAGCATGGAGATAAAACATAAACCTCACAGCCTGCCTTATGGTCCATAGACATTTGCAACATCTAAGAGAGTTTGCAGCTCTCCACCCCCTGTTGTCAGTGTCCTGGATAGCTGCATAGATTTATGTATTCATTATGGTATTGCGCAACCTGACAACAGAGCTGATGAGTGTGATAGTATTTTGTTAATGTACAACCTGGTCCTCATCACTTTTGAGCCAGTTTTGTGTCCAAGATTTATGTTTAAGAAAGTTTCCTTTGGGAGCGGAGCATTCTTTTTTCATTTTGCAGCAACACCATTGGATCTTATGGGGTAGTGTTTGGTAGGTGAGACCCCAGCTGGTCTCCTGTGCACCCTGCCACAGTTGGCCATCTCAGATGGCTGGTTTGAGAACTTTGACAGGGAGAAAAAAAGAATGTAACAGTCATTAACAGCTGCAGGCATCACATTATGATCTGTTCACGTGTGTGAGCTGTTGAGATCCATTTTTTCTCAGTAATTAGAAAATGTGCAAATCTGACCTGTTTTACTCCACTTCACCCCACCTGGAGTCTGTGACTAGGTTAAAAACCAGAAAAGAGATGGTGTGGCCGACTGAGGAGAAAGAGTGATAAGAGAAGAAGGTACCATTGAAGTTCAAATCAAAATACATCAAAATCATGGACTGTTTAGAAAAGATTTAGTTATTTTATTGGAAACTTAGATTTACAGAGAGAAGGAGACACAAATGTTACCAGAAATGCCCGGTGGGTTCTTTCCTCAGCTTAGTATAGAAATAAAAAGCCAGGAATGTGTTGCAGACAGGAAAGTTTATTTGCGAAAGGATCAGGTGAGCAGGGAAGGGAGGGAAGGGGCAGCACCTCCGGAAAGCCGGGAGGTGGGGTGCCTCTCGAAAGGGGAGGGGGAGACACCAAAGGTCTGAGGAAGGGTCTTGGGATTTTAAGCCTTCCTTGACCCCTCCTTGTTGGGCGGGAAACCTACAGGTAAGATGTTCCCCATTGGTGGTCTCTTAATTAATTATAAAATGGGTGAGCAATGCTGGTGCCATCCACCTGAAGGTGTGGTCAAGACCTCAGCAGGCCTGGATGGTCTCAACAAAGATTTTCTATCTGCTGGTTCACTTCCCATGTGGCCACAATGGCCGGAGCTGAGCTGATCCAAAGCCAGGAGCCAGGACCTTCGTCTGGGTCTCCCACATGGGTGCAGGGTCCCAAGGCTTTGGGCCGTCCTCGACTGCTTTCCCATGTCACAAGCAGGGAGCTGGATGGGAAGTAGGACAGCCAGGATTAGAACCTGTGCCAATATAGGATCCCAGCGCATGCAAGGCGAGGACTTTAGCCACTAGGCTACCACCCTGGGCCCAATAATGGACTATTATGAGGGACTTTTTGAAAATTTAGGTAACTATATATTATAAAAAATCTGCATGAATTTTAAAAATTATACAAAGTAAACTAACCTTTTAATTTCATTTCTGCCTGATCATTTTGAAATATTCTCCCACTCTGTGCCTTGACATGAATCAAGTTAGTATCAGAACATTAAAGGGACATGGTACTGTCATGAGTGACTTTGATAAAGTTATCCTGAGGCAAACTATCTGTAAAATGAGAATCTTCTTTACCTGTCATACCTCACAGGACTTCTTTCTCTATTTTATTAATTTTTAAGGATTTAGTATATTTATTTGAAAGGCAGGACTACAGAAAGAGGGAGAGGAAGAGAGAAAAAAATCTTATATCCATGGGTTCATTGGCCCCAGAATGGATGCATCAACCAGGGCTGTGCCAGACAGAAACCAGGAGCCAGGAACTTCTTCTGGGTCTCCCAGATGGGTGCAGAGTCCCAAGGCCATGGGCCAGCTTCCACTGGTTTTCCAGGTGCGTTAGCATTGGGCTCAATCAGAAGTGGAACAACCAGGGTTTGAACTGGTGCCCATATGGGATTGTGGCACTGTGGATGGCAGCTTAACCCATTGTGCCACAGTACTACCCTAGTACCTTTCTTTGTTAATTACATGTACATGAAAAGACTCCATAAGTTGTAAATGTGAATTATTTCAACTACTGTTTCTTGAGAACACTGTACCTAGAATGTGGGGCTAGAGCAGTAAAGGAAAACTAGATCACTTGCCCTCAGGAAGCCACAGAAAAATAAATGAGCTTAATGATGCGGTCCAGGAAGTGACAGGATCATGCTGAGATCACTGCGCCCACTGTAGGAGCGCTCAAACACTGCAGGCAGTGGTGGACTGATGGAGAGCCTGCGGAGTGCGCATGTGTCCATGTGCATGCGTGCACAGTTCCCATGGGAAGTGGTGCCCCAGCTGGGAATCAGGGGTCCGATGGGATCTGTCAAACAGAGGAACAGGGTTACTGAGGCGAGAAGAAGGCAAAGAGGCTGCCCAGACGGGCGTAGAGGTTCCGGTGGGAAATGGAGACAGATAAGAATGGGGGAAGACAACAGGGCCCCGTTCCTATGCCGTGCCTGTGAGACTTGTTAAGGAGTTTACACTTGATCTTGAGGCCAGTGGGAAGCAAGCGTAAGGTTTTAAGGCAGAGAGGAGTATGTTACAGAAGCTGGTGTAACTAAAATGTAGAGAAGTGACAACAACATGGTTTACCTTTCTTGATAAGCAACTCTCCATTCCCAAATCTGGGTTCTGAATTAGTTTGTTAGTAAGGTCAGTTTGTGTGGGTTACCACTGTGGCAAAGCAGGGTAATCTTCTGCCTACAAGTGCCATCATCCCATATGGACATCAGTTCGTGTCCTGGCTGCCCCACTTCCCATCCAGCTCCCTGCTTGTGGCCTGGGAAAGCAGTCGAGGACGGCCCAAAGCCTTGGGACCCTGTATTGCCCTGCAGAGCCCTATCACCTTTGTTAACTTCTGTGGCTGTGTATGTGTTGATTTCTTTCTGAACTCTCCATTCTGATGATCTTTTTGCCCTTGCACCCAATCTATAATGCCTTTATCTTTATTTAAGTACACAGGAATGAAAGAAATCATAAGAGAAAAAGCTCTGGGACTTTTTCTTGGGTTTGTATTGACTATGTGGATACCTTTGACTAAATTGATATTTCTCACCTACATGGTATATTCCTCTACTTCCGTAGTTCTTATTTCCTTTTGTGAAATGTCTTCAATTGTGCAGCTCTCTGTGCAGTGTTGTTACTGAGGAAGGCATAGTTGGAGGCTGCAGGTTCGCACAGGGGCCAGGTGTTTGCATATTGCATGCTCATCCCCCAGCGTGCTAGAGTCCTCCCCCCCCAGCACAGCAGTGCTGGGTTAGCTCAGGCCCCTGTGCCCTGGAAGAACAGCAGAGAAGACAACTTGCACGAGGAAGAAAATGCACTGAAAGCCACCAGTCACAGAAGATGCTTCCCCAGCCCAGAGAGGGAATAAAGGGACGGAGTATGCAGTTAGGCTGGGGATTGTCCATTTGAACTCCCTTTACGGGGAAGGAAGCATCAAAGTGAGGATGTTCTGTCTAATGGGTTGAACCATCAGAGGGAAACGACTGGCATTGGGAGAAGTTTCGAAGGTAGAATCAAGAAACTAGGTAATATGTGGAGCAGAAAGGAGTCTTCAAGGTGATGCTTTGGGCCGCTGATTTAAGCAGCTTGGATAATGGCCATTTAAAACCCTGATTAGGAGCCATTGGAGGTGGGGCAGTTCCCCCAGCAGGTGACTGGAGAGGACACCAACTTCTTGGAGTGACATTGATCATATTGTCTAGTCATATTGCCTGAGGCAGGACCTCCTGCAGCCCTCGGACTTTGAGTCTGGCTGGGAATGATGGTGGGGAACCTGGTGCCTACCTAACCCTGTGAAGGGACAGCACATTGCCTCTCGTCCCACTCCTAGCACGGTGTGCAGCAAATAATGGAGGAAACACCATCTTAAGGAGCCAAGGAGAAGCTTCTGTGGGCTATGCATAGCCTGGTGCTTTTCTCTAAAGGAGGAAGCTGTGCTCACCACTGTGAGCGGGGCTTGGAGGGGCAGCATGGAGCAGGCTGCTCCCTTAGGCTTGGGAAGCGCTCCTGAGCTGCCTGTCTCAAGGCTCCTGGGTGTGGCTTGCCAAGGCAGAGCACCAACCAGCAACCTTGGGGAGGAGCTGAGAGCAAGCAGCCGGGCCAGGGATGAGGCTGCATCTTCGTGCATCTACCTTCAGAGGCTCTAGGCCCCCTGAGTGCCGGGGACTTTCTCACTCTGCTGAGGAGTACCCACCTGCTTGGAGCAGGACACTCGCCCTGGGCGGTTGGTTCACCTTGGCAGAGAAGGATGTGACTGATTGTACCAGACGACACCGTTATACCTGCTTCCCTCCTGAAGAGACAGCTACCATGCTCAGCCTACACTCTGCTCTCAAGTACTGGCCAGAGCTCCCTAGCCCCATCTAGCACATGCTTCTGGATACTGGCCAAAGGATAAAGAAAAGATGTTTAGGATCACTAGCCATCAGGGAATTGCAAATGAAAACCGCACCCCAGTTAGAATGGCGAAAGAAAAATCACAAGCACTGCCCAAGATGTGAGGGGAATGTGCCCTAATAAGCCGTTGGTGGCAAAGTAAAGTTGCACAAATATTACAGGAGACAGTATGGCAATCCCTCCGACATCCGAAGAGAGATGTGAAAGTAATCATTGCACTCCTGGGAATTTCCCAGAGGCAGGGCAAGCAGCATGTGAAAGAGTTCTCTGTTCCCCCATGTTAATAGCAGCTGGACTGATAGTGGCTAAGCTAGGGGACCAACTCACACGGCCGTCGACTGATGACTAGGTAAAGTCATTGTGATATATAGACACAATGGGGTACCAGTCATTCATGAAAAAGAATGAAATCTTGTCTTTTGCAACAAAATGGATGCAACTGAAGAACATTATATTTATTGACATAAATATACTTCAGTGCAAAAAGATAAATATATGATTTGTGGCAACTAATATAGTATAAAAAAGTATTGTGTATGAGAGAAATTTACATTTTGAGCTTTGATTATTGTTTCTATTCCTTGTCTATGCTCTTAATTAACAGTGGGATTTTTCTACTTACTACTTATAATTTTTTTAAAAAAGGTTTATTCATTCTTAGAGAGAGAGAGGGAGAGACCTTCCATCTTCTGGTTTACTCCCCAAATGGCTGCAATGGCCAGAGTGGGACCAGTCTGAGCCCAGGAGCCAGGAGCCTGCTTGGGATCCCCCACACGGTACAGGGGCCCAAGCACTTGAACCGTCTTCTGCTGCTTTTCCAGGCCATTAGCAGGGAGCCGCATTGGAAGTGGAGCAGCCAGCCCTTGAACCAACTTTCAAAGGTGATGTTGTGGCTGCAGGTGGGAAATTCACTTTCTATGCCACCATGCTGGCTCCAACTTGTTAAATTCTTTATTTAGTGGAGGGTTAAGGTATAAAGAAAATTTAAATTATGTCACTGTAAAAGTTAAAAGGAAAAAAACCACCAAAGCAGGAAAATACTTAGGAAGGAAGATAATAGGTTAGCTTAGCTGTATTCAGGGTACTTACAGGAATCTAAAGTCGAGGCATCTGGAAGGCAGGTGGGTACAGCAGTCTAGTAATGGGGAGAGAATCGGAGCTGTAGTTCTGGGAGGCATTAGTCTAGAGTGTGAGATGGGAGAAGACAAGAAGGCAGCCTACAGGCCCTTATTCTCATGAGTACAGCTGGTGTCTGTGGCTCTCACCTGTGGACTCCAGGGGACATTTCCTCAACAGGCCATTTCTCAGTGACTGCAGCCTGGCTCTGTTCTCTTTTTCTGGCTCTTTCCCTTCTTAGGATTCACTGGATGGGCACTGTGGAGCAACAAGTTAGGGAAAGGAGTGTTGTTATATACATAAGGTAGGTAAATTACATGTACTCTATTCAGTCCCTAAGCCTAACCTGACACAACTTCCTGTGGAATAATCCCAACTTTTTAGTGCCAGTTCATTAGTAACCAGGCTCCCCAGCCACCAGCAGTCTTGATCACCTTTATGGGGAAAAATAGTCATTTTTTTCTTCCCACTGGTTAGACAAGATATCTGAATGCTTTGCTCTACTGAGTTCCCCGCAAAAAAATTCCTTCAAGAAGCTCCTTTGCTGTGGGCTTGTCTTAGCTGATTTCTGTTAGCGACTTCTGGTCGCGCCCTCTCTTTCTCTTTCTCTCTCTCTCTCTCTCTCTCTCTCTCTATTTCTCAGCTCTCATCATCTTGAACCTATTTAGACAATGAGTCACCCAATATAATGCCTTTATGACATCAGCTATTATTTATGAGAGGATTAAAATTATATAGAAATGTGTCACTAATCAATTTTCTCATTAGCCAAATTGCAGTAAGAGAAGCTTACTGTTTTCATACATATTTCAGCCGATTTTTTCTAGCAAATAAAATCATCCAAACCATGTACTTACATAAAATTAAAACATGTAAACCTCTACGTTTAGTCTTAGCCAAAAGACTCAGAAGCAATGAAGGTTTATAAGTGTGCCAAGTTTTCTTAGTTCCTTACAAATGGAAGAGCTGCATTACCAGTTCTTTGAAGACTGGAGATAAACTCTGTATCTCCAGGAACAGGTGTGTGTACTTGGATCACTGAACTACAGCTGGGTCGAAAGCTTGTCATAAGATGATCTGGCTGCTCTAGAGGAGTGAATGTCCCCCACTTTGGGTAAGGCAGGGTTGTGTACATTTTTGAGCTGTGGCAAAATATGTTGTTTTTGATAAGCAGATGATAAAAGACTGGTTGCCTGGGCTGAATGAGATGTTTGGAATTTTCACATTTCGGTTTTTCTCACTGCAGGTGATCTTCGTGCAAATGTCAGAGGTTGTTAGGAAAGGGAAGTAGGAACAGTAGCAGTATCTGAGGGTGACTCTGTGGCACAGTGGGTGATCTTTACTATGTCATGCATATTTAGCATATTCAGAGGCCCATCACAAAGTTCCTAGAAAGTATAATTCAAAGATAAATGTATTTTGATTCATAAAAATTTGAAATCCATGCGTGTGAGAGAACCTTCAAAATGTTCATGGAAAATATAATACATAAACTTCAAAAACTGTATACCAAAACAAACTTATTTTTTATTTCATTTGTATAAACTTGAAAACTATTGTTGAGGTAGAAAGAGTGGATGGGGAGATACAGAGAGAGAGAGAGAGAACGCACGTTTGCATCTGGTGGTTTACATTGACCAAGGTGGGCTTAGCTAAAGCAAGAATAGGGAACGTAAACTGGCTCTTCTCTGTGGGTAACAGGGACCAAACTACTCGAACCATCACCTGCTACTTGCTGGGCTGCACGTTAGCTGGTGGCTAGAATCAAGAGTAGAGTTGGGATTCAGACCCAGGTATACTAGCATGGGATCCAGGCATCCCAATGTACTGTTTTAACCACTAGGCTAAACACCTGCTCCCAACAATGTTTTGAAGTGCCCTCATACGTCCGAAAATACTCACTCTAATGCACTTTCTGGTTTTCAGTCATTCATGTTTTTAATATTCCATAAGAGGTTCCTACATGTTTGGATTAACATGTAGTATTTATATGTATTAATGGAATACTGGGTGGCATTTAAAGTCATTTATACAATTTATAGCAGTCACAGTAATTACCATTTCCATCTTCTTATTTCATATTTGGAGCCCTCAAGCACCTGTCCTTTGGTTCTCCATAAAATATATAATAGCCTCAAGGTAGCATTTATAATACAGTGGGTTACACTGCTGTCTATGAAACCTGGCTGCTCCACTTCTGGTCCCTGCTGATGTGCCTGGGAAGGCAGGAGAAGATGACCCAGACACTTGAGCCCCTGCTACTCATGTGGGAGACTAACGTAGACTCCAGACCTCGCTATTGTAGCCATTTGTGGAGTGAACCAGCAGGTTGAAGAGTCATTCTTCTCTCTCTCCCCCTCCTCCCCTCCCCCCCCTCTCTCTCTCTGACTGTCTCTCTCACTATTGCCCAAGGCAGGGCGATGGGGGAGGTAAGGAATCTTTTCGTTTGCTGGCTTACTCCCGAAATGACTGTAGAACCAAAAGCTGCATCTTGGTTTCCGACATGGGTGAAAGGGACCCAAATACTCAGGCCATTGTCTGTTGCCTTCCCAGGCACATTGCCATGGATCTGGATTAGAAGCAGAGTAGCCAGGACTTCAGCCAGTGAGCTGGTACAGTATAACATCGATCTAAGTATAAATGGTTAAATACATAGAAATCATTACATGTATGATAAAGCTTTAGATGTGTATATGTGTGTGTATGTATGTATGTATGTATGTATATAAGAGTCTAGAATAGGGCCCGGCAGCGTGGCCTAGCGGCTAAAGTCCTCGCCTTGAAAGCCCCGGGATCCCATATGGGCGCCGGTTCTAATCCTGGCAGCTCCACTTCCCATCCAGCTCCCTGCTTGTGGCGTGGGAAGGCAGTTGAGGACGACCCAATGCATTGGGACACTGCACCCGCGTGGGAGACCCGGAAGAGGTTCCAGGTTCCCGGCATCGGATTGGCGCGCACTGGCCCGTTGTGGCTCACTTGGGGAGTGAATCATCAGACGGAAGATCTTTCTCTCTGTCTCTCCTCCTCTCTGTATATCTGGCTGTAATAAAATGAATAAACCTTTAAAAAAAAAAAAAGAGTCTAGAATATTTGGGCCCAGTGCGGTAGCCAAGTGGTTAAAGTCCTTGCCTTACATGCGCCAGGATCTCATATAGGTGCCGGTTCTAATCCCAGTGACCCCGCTTCCCATCCAGCTCCCTGCTTGTGACCTGGGAAAGCAGTCAAGGACGGCCCAAAGCCTTGGGACACTGTACCCATGTGGGAGACCCGGAAGAAGCTCCTGGCTCCTGGCTTCAGATTGGCTCAGCACCAGCTGTTGTGGCCAGTTGGGCAGTCAATCATCGGACAAAAGATCTTCTTCTCTGTTTCTCTTCCTCTCTGTATATCTGACTTTGCAATGAAAATAAATAAATCTTTAAAAAAAGAGTCTAGTATATCTTCTTCCTTTTTCTAAAAAAAATTTATTTACTTTTATTGGAAAGAAAGAGGTCTAGAGAGAGAAGGAGAAATAGAGAAAGCTCTCCCATATGCTGGTTTATTCCCCAAATGGTGACAGTTGCTGGAGGTGAGCTGATCTGAAACCAGCAGCCAGGAGCATCATTCAGGTCTCCCACATGGGTGGAGGGTCCCAAAGCTTTGGAGCATTTGTTCTCTGCTTTCCCAGGCCGTACATAAGCAGGGAGGGAGCTGGATGGGAAGGTGAGCAGCCGGGACATGAACCGGTGCCCATGTCGGATACTGGCACTTGCAAAGTGAAGGATTACCTGCACCATCCCCTACTTTTTAATAAATATTTAGTGGCAGCTGTGTCATTGCCAAGACTCATGTTACTGGAAGACGATATCATTGTTTTTACTTATATAGTGGTTTTAAGTATGGAGGCCAGAGAGCCCAGGTTCAAATTCTGGTACTACCTCTTGGTGGGACAAATTGCTTCACCACTTGATGCTATAAACTTCTAATCTGTAAAATTAGAATAATAAGAAGCTTTGCCTCCACAGGGTTATTGTGAGGATTAAATAACATGTTAAATTGTTAGAAAAGCGCCTGATATATAATAATCACTTGGGTAATGTTAGTGTAACTGTCAGTTTTTTGTTACTGCAATGAAATACCTGGGGCAGTTACCTTTATAAAGAGAAAAGGGTTATTTCAGCTCATGGTTCTGAAGGTTCAAATCCAAGATTTCTGTGCCACTGTTCCTTTGGTTGCTGCTGATGCACTTCTTGCTGGTTTCCTGCCAAGGTAGTGCAGAGTATCGCGTAGGAAAAGGTAGGCAGCCTACGTGTGTGTCTCATATAAGGCCACCAGGATTCAATAAATATTTGTGAACCAGTTGAATGAAGATAGTGTTCTGACCTAATCTTGTTGGAATTGTAAAGCAAGACTCATCTGTTTGGCGTCTGCTTGTTTTCTGTAGATTCATCTTGCATTTGTTCCTTAATTAGATGATTCATTGATTCACTGAGACTTTATTGAATGTCTTAAGGATCTGCAGTGATAGCTTCGAATTTCTGTATAGATAACATAAGAGGTGGTTATTTGTTTGGAAAGGAATTGACAGGATGGCGTGGCTGTAGGCTGCATGTGTACAATGAAAACAAACTTTTGCCTGGAAGGTGATTTATTTGCAATGGGGTGGATCTGGTGTAGTTCATGGATTGGAAGTTAGCATCTCCCCAGCTCATACCTTGCAACAGCTGTCAAATCCAGAGTTCTCACTTAATGCTTTGGATTGTCCCGGAGTCAAAGTGGGTATGTAGGAAAATCATTATAACGCAAGAGACAAGAAATAGCAAAGTATCAATGAGAATGGAGAAGGAGCTTCTAACTTTCCTGGAGATTGAGAGGGAAGGGTTGGAGATTGCTGGAGATTGTTTCCAGGAAGAGTATTCGGCAGTGTTAAAACATGCTGGGGTGGGAGGAGGGCACACAAAAGTCAGATGAGGGCATTGCTGGTCCTGGCAGCATTGTGTGTGGACAGGGAGAGAGCAGGGCTGTGTGGAAGCAGTGGAGGCTGTCTTGGCCATGTGGGCTACTGGAAGCGGTGAAGGTGGGCAGCTGGAGGAGTACTAATGCCCTTTCCTGCAGGACGTGGCCTGCCACTTATAACTCCGCTTTATGGAATAGCAAGCTGCTCGATGAGTTCAGATGGGCAATGACACAAGCAGGTTTGTATGTGAGGGAGATATCTGGGGAGATTCCAGGGAATGTGGAATGGAGATGGGAGAGGAAGTAGCCGGGAGAGTTGCCAGCCCCAGGGCTTCGTGGTTGATGACTAATTGGCCAGGCACCGGGAACTTCTAGTAGCTCTTGGAAAGGGGCAGATGGGCCCACCTCATGCATACTCTTTAAGCTAGGCCGCTGTTGCCTTTGTTGGCAGCAGAACTGAAAGAAGAGCCAAGTTTCCTTTCAAGGAAAATTTGTCTTTGAGAATTAAAAAGCTAGGAGTCAGCTTTCTACTATATTTGTTGACAGATAGGCTAAACATATAGAGGCAAATTTGCGATCCAGTTGAGAGAGTACTGTTGTTACCTGGACATAATCGTGCACGTGTATAAAACACATATAAACTTATTTGTATTTCTGTATACATTCAGCAGATTTTATCTTTACAGTTTTTTTAAAAGATTTATTTTATTTTATTTTATTACAAAGTCAGATACACAGAGAGGAGGAGACAGAGAGGAAGATCTTTAGTCCGATGATTCACTCCCCAAGTGGCTGCAATGGCCGGTGCTGCACCAATCCAAAGCCAGGAGCCAGGAACCTGGAACCTCCTCCAGGTCTTCCACGTGCGTGCAGGGTCCCAAGGCCTTGGGCCGTCCTCAGCTGCTTTCCCAGGCCATGAGTAGGGAGCTGGATGGGAAGTGGAGCTGCCGGGATTAGAACCGACAGCCATATGGGATCCTGGCGCATGTAAGGCAAGGACTTTAGCTGCTAGGCCACTGCGCTGGGCCCATCTTTTAGTTTTTAATTAACATTGTTTTAGAATATTTTTGGATTTCTAGGCATGTTGTGATGGCACAAGCATTTCTACATACTTTATGCCCTGTTTCCTCTATTTTTAACATCGTACATTAATATGGTACAGCTGTCATAATTAATGAGCTAGTATCAATATATCATCATGAAATAATAGTCACATTTTATTCACATTTTCTTAGTTTTTATGCCAATGCTCTATTTTTTTATTTCAGGCTACCATCTAGGATGCTATCTGGCATAGTTTTCCACCTCCTTCTGCCTCTCTTGGTTCTCTTACTTGACTTTTCCATCTTAAATTTTATTTGTTTTCGCTTTATTGAAAGTCAGGGAGGCTGAGACAGACAGACACACACATACACACATTACCGAGAGAGAAGGACAAGCTGCCTGCGTCCACCAGGGTGGAGTCAAGCAAAGCCACGAGCTTGGAACTGCACGTGGGAGGCATGGACCTAAGCACTTTGGCCACCATTTGCTGCCTCCCTGGGTGTCCATTAGCAGAAAGCTGGAATCAGAAGTGGTGCTGGGACTGGGACCCAGGAGCTCTGAATGGCATGTGAGTTTCCCTATTGGCCTAACTGCAGCACCAAATGCCTGCCTCAACTTGTTTTTGATGGCCGTGGCCACTTTGAGTTTTGTAGAATGTTGATTAGCAGTCATTTTTCTGCATTCTGTCTCGTGATTTGACTTAAGTGATAAGTTTTTAGGAGGAAAACATGTGTTCTCAGCCATGGCAGGCTTACATAATGTGAGAGGCTTACACTGCTGACAGTGCCGCTGTGCCCTGGGCTGTGGCAGTAGTGGGCTTCTTCGCTGCACTGCTCTTGTGTATTTCCCCTGTTCCATGCTTGTCTCTTTGGGAAGAGGCCACTCTGTATGCCCCACCCTAAAGGAGAAGGAACTTACCCTTGACTTTCTGGGGAGGGTATTAGCCACATGCATTGTTTGGCATCCCTATGCCATGAGGATTTGTCTGTTCCTCCCAATCCTAACTACATCTTTAATGAGGTGATTGTTTTAAACTGTTGTCTGAATTTAGAATGCTAGTTCTGTAGCACTTGTATCATATTGTTTATTCACCGTCTTGTGACAGCGTCCACATTGTTTTTGCATGTCATGATATTGGCAGAGCTATGTCTTATTTACCTAGCAGGTTGTAAATACCTTGAAGACTGGGACATTTTATTCAAAGGTCCCTCCAGAGTTGGATACACTGCACACGATTCATAAAAAAGTGATTTCTAGGTTACTTTAATTAAGACATTTAAATATTAACCATGGAGAATAACTACAGCAGGTTATCACGGTCTGTGTATGTTAGCAATGCTGTAAGCTGCGGCTGCTGTTGACTTGGAGTCCAATTGTCCTGAATTTGTCTTAATATGGTGACTATAGCCCCATTTGTTGTTGTGAGGAAACTGAAATGACCAAAAGCTAAGTAAGCTGGAAACAGCCCAACTGGGGTACTGATCTCAAATCCTTTGGCGTTAGATTTTAACTCTGAATTCACTGAAGCGGAGACTAAACGAGTATCTCATTTAGCGGGAAAAACCCCAAAAATGATTAGGTAAGCACTTCATCACAGCCTGTAAGGACACTAATGATGACTTGGCAGCAGTATTGCTATGATTTTCCTAGGGGAAAGGTTTCCATAAAGCCACGGCTGTTTTTCCCTGTTTTTTTTTTTTTTTTTTTTTTTTTTTTTAATGAGTGAGCTTTGTGCAGTTCAGCTAATTTTATTTCTTTACACTACAGGCATTTTCATGATTGCTATTTCATATACAAGCCATATTCTGAATCTCCCTCACCAGTCATATGATCTGTTGGAAGATAGTGGGTTTTTTCTTTCCTTTCCTTCCTGGCGTCTTTACACGCAAGGAATCGCTGGGTCCTGCCAAGTTAGCAAACACTCAGTCAGTGTGCTCCTTGTCCAATGGTCACACCTGAGGACTGCGGGAGGCAGCCTCCATTCCAGGAGCCAGGGCGACGTGGGCGAGCGAGGACGTCTTGCGGAGCCACCCAAGCCATGGACCGGCCCTGGCTTCCTGAGCCATAAACAAATGTGAGCTTTGTTCTCTGCCTTCCTCATTTGGTCCCAAGTATGACTCAGGGTTAGGCTGGGTCCTCAGGCTCCGTGCCTTTGGCTGTTGAAGGAAGTGGGAGGACTCCAGGGTAGTGTGGGGACCTTTGCAAACTGGACAGGCGGCTGACTGCATCATGGGAGAAGAGGTACGTCTTTTCTTACTTTTCAAGATGCAATCAGCATCCCTTATTGGATCTTCTCTAAACCATTTGCTAGCGCTTTGCAGGGGTGGGTTAAAGTGACATGTGTGCCAGCACAGGGAGGGGAGCTCTGGTAATGCGGAGGGGGAGCCCAGCAAGTGTAAGGACTATTTGCTAAAGCCAAATACTGCCCTGGAGCTCTTGAGATGTTGTAATGCTTCATCCCCGGCTTTGGTCACTTTGGCCATTAATTCTCACAGATGTTTCCAATTTCTCTGTGTCTTGGGTTTTCATGTGTTCATACTGCACAGAGTAATTTAGATGGGCAGTGTGCACAAACAGTAACTGTTACACCACGTTGCAGGGATGTTTAGCAATTACAGATGTTTGCGCCATAAACAAATCCAGCTCGCTTTTCAGGTTAGTGTAGAAGAGGCTATGCAGCAGAACAAGCCAGCTGGGGGCCATTTCTCTCCTGGGGGCCACAGACATCTGGATTTCTCCTCGTGAATGGAGAAGCTGTGGGGGCTGACTGCTGGGTGCTGTTGAACTTTTTGGTTATAGAGGTAAAGATATTTGGCTAATTTTTCAATGCTGTGCGTTTATATTCATGTTGTCATAGAAGAAGTAAAATAAAGACATCCAATGATTTGCTGGGACTTTGCTAGTAATAGATGGTCTCGTTTCTCTCTATGAGCTGTTCATATTTGTCTGTCTAAAAAAGCAGAAGTCTGTCATTTTCCAAACACAAAAGAGAATTTCCCCAGTAACCACAGGGCAAGTACGGCTTACGGTGTGTCGTGTGTCCCGTACCCTTCTCCGCGGTGGGTCAGAACTGGTAAGGGGAGACCTGTAGAGATCTGTAACATATTTCCCTTTATGTCATGTGGTTGGCTTCAAGTTTGACTATTTCTAGAATTAAAGAAAGGAAATACAGCATTTTAATTATTCTACAAGAATTTCTTGAGGGTTTTTTTTAAATGATATCCGTGACTTACCTCGATAGAGGATAGAAACAGATATATGAAGGGCTTCCAAAGCTTTATGGAAAATGTGATTAAAAGATAAATTTATGCAGTGCAAAAATAATTGAGAATGTGTGCATGAGTCTTCAAGACTTCATATAAAATGTACATTATGAAAAAAACTCTGTGTGGATTCCGTAGCTATTTGCTGCAACGGCCACTTCAGTCTCATTTTTTTCCCTCTTACCTTTCGCAGTTCCCTCCTGTGAGGCGTGCGGGCACAGGTTGCCTGCAAGAAAAACATGTTGATCTGCAGTGGCTCCTGAGGCTTTTCCCAGGGAAAGAGGTCTGAAATGTGCGGTCCTTACTGTGAGGTGTCACTGTTTTGAGTTCTCATGAGCAGAAAGCAGAATTAGGTATTTGCAGGCAAAATGATGACACTCACTCTTCCTTGGGGCAATGGGTGGAAGCATGATTGATGGCAAGCAATGAAATAGGGTGCAGCAGAGTCTCCGCAGCCTCTCTGAGCACTCTCGGTGGTCCAGGCTGAGGGAGGAGGGGGCCGCTGGGGCCCTGGAGGATCTGCTGGGAGAAGCTTGTTACACTGTTAAGCACTCACCAGCCTTGGATTGTGTCTTTCTCATCATGGAAATAGCACTGATACTTCTCTGCTGACAAAAGCCCTTTGCAGTAATTATTAACAATATGCAGGAATAGCTATGGTAGTATTTTCTACATGTTCCTCCAGACTTTGTTTTCCTGTGCATAAATATGCATGTGGCACTGCTGTTTGTACAGCAGCAGGGGTCTTGTTCTTGCATGTTGCCTGTTCTTAAAACTTAACATGTTATGGACACCTTTTTCTGTCCCATAGCTGTGTGGTAACTTTAATGTCTCCAGCCATCATAAAACTACAGCCCCTTTTATTGAACCAGCCCAACTTCATAAGTATTTAGGGTGTGTCTACTTTTTTTAATATTAAGAACAACATTCTCATGATATGTATCATTGTGCCTTCTCTGATTATATTCTTCAGCTGAAATTTTAAAAGAATTTCCAGGCTGAAGACTAACTTAATTCTGAATGGTTTTGTTTTGAATGAAAGCAATTCAAGTATATGGTAATAAAAAATTCCAATAAAACAAAGGACTTCCTTATTCCTATATGCTCAGTTTATTTCCCGGTAGAGATCCCTCAGAAAAACCTTCTATGCACTCTTGTAAAAAATATAGACTTGTTTTTTGGGGGGATTTTTTTAGTTGTGATAAAATATCCATAGCATCTTAATGATTTTTAAATGTACAGCTCGATGACATTAAGCACAGCCCCATAGTATTTCTAAGCATCATCAGTGTCCATCTCTAGAATGTTTTCATCTCGCAAAACTGGAACTGCACGCCCATTAAATAGTAACTTCTCTTGCAGCCTCCCCTAAGGCCTTGGCAAACGTTGCATATCTGTCTTTGTGAATTTGCCCAGGTACTTCATATATGTGGAATGCTAAATTATTTGTCCTTTTGTGAGTGGGTTGTTGTACTTAGCACAGTGTCTTCAAGTTTCATGTTGTAGCATGAATCACAGTTTTCCTTTCTTTTTGACATTAACTAATATTTGTGGCTATACTGCATTTTGTTTATTAATCTGTTGATACATACTTGGGTTATTTCTGCCTTCTAGCTGTTGTGAGTAATGCTGCAATGAATACTGACATAGCAAAACCTGGTTGTGTCCTTGCCCCATTATTGGGTATATATATCCCAGAAGTAGTATTGCTAGATCATATGGTAATTCCAACTTTCCTTTCTTTTTCTTTTTTTTCTTGAGGAAACGCCATACTGGTTTTCATAGTGTCTGATCATTTTATGTTCCCATCAGCAGTGCACAGGGTTCCAATGTTGACAGATCCTTGTCAGCCCTTCTGTGTTGCCATTTTGGATAGTAATATCCTGATGGGCGTTAGGTGCTTAATTCACTGCAGTCACAATCGCTGTGCTTATGTTGCCTATCACCAAGGGGGGAGGTTATTAGTCTTCTGATCTTAGAATAATGAGTTGTGATCAATTGCGTAATTCCACTGATCAATTGCGTAATTCCAAGTGATTACAATTTGCTAGAAGAGCTAGATCCTCTGGTTCCCTAGCCCCAGACAGGAAAAGAGCCAGGTATCCAGGCGGTTGGTTGGCTTCAGAGGGTTAGTAACCACTGTGATGGCTGCTTTTCACGTAGCCCCACCCTGTGACTTAAAATCTGTGGCAAAGGTTTTATAGCGTAAACTCAAAATGGTTCTCTTGTGAAGAAGATGACTTTCTACTTTGGGCTATTATGGATTCTTAGTCATAGCACTGCAGTTGTCTTACGTAGTGTGAGAAGCTGGCTTTCTGATTGGTGTTCTCTCGTCATCTTCAGTTCTGGAATTCCCTAGGGTGGGAAATGAAGTCCTTACCTTTATAAATTCTTTGCTGAGTCTGTCATTGGATTTAATTCCTGTTCTTCAGCGGGGCAGACTGAGGTGCCTCAAAGTATTTAATTATGGCTATCTTTTGTTCCTTACTGATACAAATAATTATTTCATAATCTCATACCCAGAGTTTTTAGATGCTTTTGGGTTATGAAATGTTTCTGGGTGGCTGTTAAAATTATCATGATTTCGTACTTGGCTTGTCTTTTTCTCTCTGATCTTCTCACCAGTCATAAAATAATATTCTTGAAAACTGTGTTTCAGTGGAGTGCAATGACTTTAATGGTATAAGAAAGAAATTGGCTACTTCAAAATTAACTATTCAGCTTCCCAGCATGGTGACCAGTTTTCTTACACTTAGAGTTTACATCAGAGAGAACAATCAGCAATTTGTTTTGTGCTTTTTTGTGGCATTGGAGGCCATTCAAAAGTGTGAGGGGGGCAGTCTTATTCCCAACTCAGGCTCTTCAACAGTGGAGGTCAGCATCATAAATGATCTAGAAACAAATGAAAACAGAAATACAATAAGACCCAATGAATTCTTTTAATAGGCATTTTCATCTTATTGTGAGTTGTATGTAAAATAGACAGTTCTGAAAGGAACTTGTTCATTAGAAGGTCAGTCTTTCACCACCATATCGCAAATGGCCTGTGACTCTGAAGTGTCGCCTCCATTAAACCTGTCCTTGACCTTTCAGGAATCTAATAGGCAGGGTTTGGAAAAGTAAAGGCAGAAAATTGAGGTCTGTGTCACTTATAAATTGTGTTTCTGCTTCGCTGATTTAAAGTAAGGAGATTAGGAGTGGTGAAGATGGATTTACTTCCTCACTTGCTTTGGCTTCTTTCACTTGCTAAGCGTTTGCACCCATCAGTGATTCAGTGATTTTATTATGTGTGTGTGTGTGTGTGTGTGTGTGTGTGTGTGTGTTGGGTCCATCTGCTTGGTCTGTGACTTCTTAGTTGGGTTTCTGATTTTCTTTCTCCACTGGGAGCAGCTTCCCTGACACTTCCTGTGTACCTTCTCTGTTAACAAAGCTGATCAAAAGTGAAGGAATAATGTAAGTGGTCCCCATTTGTCCTGTTGGCACCCTGTCTGCTTCTGGGATGGGGAGGTCCAGAAGCCTCCCAGGTCTCCTATGTGTGTGGGTTTGACTTTGATTTCCTATTCCAAAGTCTCCTCTAAATTCAGGCATTGTTTGAAGCAAAGACAGCAGAAGTATTCAGAAATTGGAATCCTAGTTTGTCACACAGTAGGAATATACAGTGCTGTTGGTTTTGACTCAGAAGAGGCAGAATTGTTAAGAAGCTGCTAAGTTGATCTGTAATACTGCAACAAGGAGGAGGAATTCACCATGGGGGGAGGGGAGGGGGAGGGGTTGGGGGAATCCCAGAGCCTATGAAACTGTGTCACATAATACAATGTAATTAAATAAAATAAAAGAAGCTGCTCAGTCTGAGCCCACACATGGAAGAATGTGCCTGGGCAGTATGTATCATGTTCCGCTTTTGCACAAAGCGATGGGCAGAACATGGTGGACAACCATACCTTGTTTTTCAGCAACGGTTTATAAGATTGCTGATGGTTTTGAGTATATATTTTTAATTTAGTGTCCAGGAGTTCAAACAACTCCAGATCTTTTTGACCTTCACTCAGGCTATTAGGTAGGAAGGTAGAAAAGTGGTCTTTGATAAGAGATGCACTTGATGGATAAAGGAGGCATCTGTGAATTTCCAAGTAGTGAAACTGGTTCTGTGGGCCATAGAGCAGTGTTCCTGTGGAATGAAGATTGTGTTTTGAGTTGGTCATCTTGTCGCAAAATGACGCAAAAGAGACAGGGATGTCCTAAGAGGTGAAGGAGAAGAGGCAGTGGGTGAAGATGGTCAAGAAACTGGGATTGATGTGCACTCGAACTGCAGTACAGGGACGACTGGGCAGAATCCATAGGGAAAAGGGGATTGTGGAGGGTCTAATGGTCCCCTCGTCTTGGATCTCACAGACAGCTGCCAAAGGGAGGCCTGTTTAACGTGAGGTGTGGTGATAAGACTGGGAATAAGGGACGAGTAGCTAATACCAAGGGCTAATTAATTCTTTATCCTATGCTGTGAGGAGTCTGTCACTGGAAGTTCCTGTAAACTTAAGTAGCGCATCATCTGAATCCATCTGTTTGGAGCAGATGAAACATAGTAGCTCAGGAGTAGTGCAAAGGTCACCAGGGTCAGGAGGAACATTCCTGCTCTTGACCCTTCTGTCACAATCCTCTGTGATTCTGCAGTGTTCTCGCTGGACAAAGCCTGCAGCCAGTCTTTGTGGGAGGCACAGAGAATTGCTGCCGCTCCCTGGAACTGCCAAGTGGAGAGCCTTGAAACGAAGCTTGACTGTTGCGATAGCTGAGGACAAGGGATTTCTCAGGACCCAGAACGTATCCACTGGTGCTGCTGCTGGTGGTTCATTGTGCTTATTGTCTTCCCTGTCACCTCCAAAAAGCAAAAATATACATCTCAAACTAACATACCCATAAAAAGTACATGATTAGAATAGGTGATTTCATGCTTTCTTTTAAAATGAGAGCTTTCACCGTCTGTATTTTGGTGGTTTGCTGTCTTTGTTACAGAGGAAGGAGAGAATGGGAAATGTTTTAGTACAGGCAAGTTAGAGTGTGCAAAATGAGCAATGAAGACTGAACCAGTTGTTCATGTGGTAAGGATCTGTCTCTGAAGCAGGGCTTAAAGGTAATGTACAGCCTGAAGAGGCCTTTCTTCTTCCTCCGGAGGCTCACTGTTAAACTGAAGTTAAAATGAATGAAAGAATGACTGAATATGAATGACAGCCAAGCAGAGACTCAAAATTACTCTACAGAAAGATTCCTCTCTAAAAGTATATTTACTTGATTTGTCTTCACTTTGACCTTGACTCCTAATTTTAGAAGTTAGTCTTGATTTTTAAAAGTCATGAAAAGCAAAATACATTCACATAAAGAGATGGTTGTCAAATGCCTGAAAAATGAAAATATTTGTGAACTCTGGATAATTTAAGAATTATGACTCAAGCAAATAATTCTGAGTAACAAGGAAAAATGGAAGCTCAGATTTGGGAGGCTGGGTTTTTATCACATTTGTTTTCATTCCCATTTTTGAAACTATCAATTAGATTTATGTTTAAAAAGTTTTCACTTGTGCAGAACTGGACAGCTGCTAGCAAATGAGGGCAGGAAGCTAAGGGCTCTATGCAAATAACTCTCACCATTAAATTAATATTTCTTGAAATGCTCAAACTGGAAATGAAAAATCTGTGCATATTGATCAGACATGGAGAAGAGCTACAAAGTGAAATCACTGTTTTGTTTTGTTTTGTTTTTCAGTCCCTTTCAGAATGAGGAATTCATGGGGCCAAATTAGAAGAGCAGTGAATATGTTTCTGAATTTGAAAACATTTGACAGAATGCCTCAATGCAATATTTAGAGCAGTATTTATTGGAAGTGGCTTTACATGGTGATAGGAACTGAGGAACAAGCATGAGTAGAGGGTGGTGATGAAAGACGGAACGGTCTACGGGGCTGCTCACTCTCACGGCTCATTTACTATCTGATGTCCTTAATGTTCTTACTAGTGACTAGGAAAAGAAAATATGATGCACAGAAGAAAAGTACATGTAATTTTTAGTGAGAAGGTATTGCAAATTAAAGCAAAACTTTTGGACAGACATCAGTAATTTGAGGAGGCAGGCCATCATTTTTAACTATATTAGTGTATCTTATTAAAAGCTATTTTTTTCTGATTATAAAACGGCTGATTTATTCAAACGCTGAAAGGTTAAAAAAAAAGAAAAAACACCAAAAATTAAATCGCCCTGGAGCAAGCATTGTTAAAATTTTTTAAATATTTACTTTCAGTCCTTTTGCCATACTTGATAACAGGTTAAGGTCATACTGCACAAATGCATAGTTTTGTATCTTTTTGACTTGGCATTATATACAATTCCCCATGCCATTGCAACCTTTCAGTAAACATGCCTTTCAAAATCTGCGCAATAAGTTTGAAGGCTCTTGAAACAGCAAAGACTGGAGAGAACTGGAATTGGTGGTTGCACTGATTTTCATCAGCATTATGTTTAAATCTTCCATTTCGTAGCTGAGAACATAATAGTTTCTCGACAACATGAAAACAAAAATAATGTAGAAAAGCATTTTTGGCTTGTGGGCTGCCTCAGTGGTAGGCATTCCACATGCTTGTTGAATTTAGTGTGTGCTGTGCAGGATTGAAACAGGATTCCGGTTCTCCCTTGTTTGCTGATCTTGAAAGAAGCCTTTAAGAGCAGCCTTTGGCAGGAGGCCTAGATACTGCCAGGTACAGGACTGTGAATTCAGCTCTTCACATTTCAGGATCTGTCTGCAGTTTCCACTAGTGCCTTGAGATACTCTGCCACAGGAGTTTGTGGTCTCGTTTGGCTCCTGTTTCCTCACCGGCCTTGGGAGGAGTATCTGTTTGGCCAAGCAGTGCAGGGCGTCTCCTTGCATCACTGAATGGAAGCCAAGCTTTGTAAAAGATGTCTTGGGATCATTTGCTCTGATGGTGTAGTTTGCCCCCGAGAATCAAAATGCTCAATAAAAGGCTGCCTGTTGTCTGACACTAGCTCGTTTGCCCCAGACACACGCCTCGTTGTTTCCCCTTCGTTCACAGTCCATCCTTTGGATGCTGCCAGAAGCAGTTGGTATGGGCCTTCACTTGAGGGGCTCCCGGGATGGCCTTGCAGCCACTCACCATTGGCGCCACCTTCACCAAAGCTCTGCTGCCCTGGAAGCTGCGGGCTTTGCTGTCCCTGGGCCCCCTTGTTTCTCCTGTCCTTTTTGTTCTGTTTGTATCACCTCCCCAGTGGTGACTGTGTGCCGGTGGCTGTTGCCTTTTCTTCCTTTTCTCATTTCTCAGAGATACCACTGTTCTCCAAGCACAGTGTGACTGACTCTCTAGTTCAAGTTGCATGGTGCTCTCCAGGCCCCAGGCAGGGGAGTAAAGCAGTTAACCTCTGATGTAGAAAGTGGTTGTGATCACAACAGTCATGCTTTGTAGCTGGAGTTCACAAAGAAGCATTATGATGACCAGGGTTTTTTTTTTTTAATTATTTATTATTTAACTTCAGTAATTACATTGTATTATGTGACACAGTTACATAGATACTTGGGTTCTCCCCACCCCAGTAATAATCACGAGGCACTCAGTATACCTTGAATTTAAGCCGCCGAGAAAATCTATGAAATCTCCATTTCAAAAGAGTAAACTGAGGTATAGAGAGGTTGAGGAACTTGTCTAGGATCATACAGCTGGCAACTCTGTGCTTTTTTTAAAAAAAATATGTATTTATTTTTATAGGAAAGACAGATTTACAGAGAGAAAGATCTGTTATCCACTGGTTCTCCAGCAGCAGCTGGAGCTGAGCTGATCTGAAACCAGGAGCCAGGAGCTTCTTCCTGGTCTCCCACATGGTTACAGGGTCCCAAGGCTTTGGGCCATCCTTGACTGCTTGCCCAGGCCACAAGCAGGGAGCTGGATGGGAAGTGGAGCAGCTGGGACATGAATCAGTGTCCATATGAGATCCTGGTGCTTGCAAGATGAGAATTTAGCGACTAGCTCATTGTGCCAGGCCCAATTCTGTGCTCTTGAAGATAATTCCTCCTAGATACTAACTCATCTGCATTGCTAGATACTTAAAGGATGGGTCGGTTTACCTGTTCTGTTACTACATCCCTAGCACCTAGAATGTGCATTGCACATAGTCTCAATATTTTTGAGTGGTTGTTGAGTTTATTGTTCACTGGAGTGAATTCCACATACTTAACCCTTTAAATATTTGAGGCACTTGGAATGATACAGACATAACAAGGGCACAGCCATTGCCTCTAGGGCTTCCATTCTAGTAGATCACAAAGGCATGCAGGTCAGTAGCCAAAAGTCCAAGGTGGGGGCAATCCAAAGCCAAGTTCAGTAGGAACATAAGGGAAGTGAGAGAACTGATGGTTGGCATCAGGGATATTTCCATGGCAGGACACGTTAGAAATGTATCCCTTACTGGTGAGTGCATCTCGCTAACTAGTAACTGGAGTGTCTGGGCTTACTGTGGGCTCTTTGAGGGATCTCCGCTCCTGAAACAGCATAAGGTCATGTAGGCGTCCTGCTATATAGCTGAAAGGTGTATGAGCTGTGTCCCTAACCTCCATCTGCATTTCAGGAGCTCCTGTTTTTGAGTATGTGGCCTGAACTCATTTTTTCTTAAAAAAATAAAGCCTTAAAAATAAGATCATCAAGCCTTCCTAAGTAACCTCTAATATTATTTTCTCTGACCTTTTCCCATAAATTAGGGGAGTCCTGGTGATTGTAAAAAGAGTGTTGTTCTTTGGGAATCTGTGGAGCAAATGAAGAAAGTAGAAGATGAATCCTGCAATATTAAAGCCAGATTCTGTTTAACATCAGCCAGATATAGAGATCCTTTTTTTAAAAAAGAAATATTTATTTTTATTTAACTTGAAATTCTGAATTACAGAAAGAGAGGAGAGACTGAGAGAGGACTTCGTGTGCTTGCTCACTCCCCAAATGGCTACCACAGCCAGAGCTGGTCAGGTCCAAAGCCAGGAGCCGGAAGACTGATTTGAGTCTCCCACACAGGAGCAGGGTCCCAAGGCTTTGGTCCGTCCTCCACTGCTTTCCCAGGCCATAAGCAGGGAGCTGCAGGGGAAGTGGAGCAGCTGGGACATGAACCGCACCCATATAGGGTGCCGGTATTGCAGGAAGAAATTTAGCTTGCTGTGTCAGTCCTGAGATCTCAATGGAATCAATATGTTATATTTTTGCTTTTTTAAGTTATTATTTTGCATGATACAGTTTTGTAGGTAGAGGGATTCTCCACTTCACCTCTCATCGTTCTTCCCCCTCCCATATTATTACAGTAGTATAGTCCTTCAATAAGTCACAAGTCCAAGAATTTGCTGTTTAAGTGCATCATGGCATTGTAGGTATAGACAAGAAAATCTAGTGTCAAATTATTGAGGTATATTTAAATGTTTTATTGGGAGTCTTCCTTTTATCCAGGAGTAGAGATGCATACAGATAGGTATCTTCATTTCCCAGTATGCTAGTCTCCATTTTACAGTTCCTCTATGAGAATATATGTACATACTTCTTCACCTATAGATCTATTTCTTTTGTTTTGTGCATGAGGGTTGCCTTACATCAGAGAGGACACATGATATTTGTCCTTTTTAGGATTGGCTTATTTCACTGAGCATAGTGGTCTTTAGTTTGGACCATTTTGCTGCAAATGATAGAATTTCATTCTCTTTAATGGCTGAAGAGTGTTCCATAGAGTATCAGATATACCACAGTTTATCTATTTCTCTTTCGACAGGCATCTGGATTGTTTCCATGTTTTCACTATTGTGAATTGTGCTGCTATAAATATAGGTTTCCACGTCACTTTCTCATATGTAGGTTTCACTTCCTTTGGAAATATTCCCAGGAGTGGGATAGCTAGGTCATATGGTAGACCAATTTTCGGTTGACCGAGCACTCTTCATGCTGCTTGACTTCTCTGCTGAGAGCCTTGTCCTGCATGATAGCATGGCATAAAAGTGAAAGGGTGAACAAGCGCATGCGAAAGAGAGGGTGTACTTGCTGTGTAACAACATGTTCTCACGGCAATTAATTTAGCAAATGTGAGCATTCTCTCCAGTAGAGCTAACCCAATCCCTTGAGAGTGGCATTAATGTCTCTGAACTATGTACGTACTTCCAAAATGCCCCACCACCCAACAGAGTCACAGTGACCACCAAATAGCAGCAGGAGGCTCAGAGGGCCAAACCCTATTCAGACCACAGCAGTTGCTCCCAGTGTCCCCTTCACTTGCACATGCCCTGTCTTTCCTTCTTCATCCTCCTTGTACCACCAGATTGCTGATCTTAAGGGGACACTTTGATCATGCCACACTGCTGTTTGTATTATGTGACACCCATGTCTTTAAGGCCAAATGCAAACCGCAGCATTGGTCCTGTCTTGCCTTGCTGGCCTCTAGGCCGAGCACCTCTCCCTTGCTCCCCCTCCCCCATCACTGCTAACCCTGCCCTCACTGTGAATCACTCTTCTGGGCTGGGACATTGCCATTCCATGCATGCATCTTGCCTTGCTTCCTGCTTTCCTTCAGCTGGAATTCCCTTTCCACCATTCTCTACTTACAGATCCTTACACATTCTTCAGAATGTGATTCCAGCCCCCAGGATTGCCATGAGAGTTATTTCCTTGTGTAGAGTCACAAATGGCTTCTTTTTTCTCTTTTGTGTGCACTGGTGCACTGTCTCAGTAGTTTCTATTCCTTGCCCTGTGTTAATTTCTATTTCTTGCCCTGTGACTTTGTCAGTGAGCCTCCCCGTGTCGCTACATTTTGAACTCACTAAAGTTCCAGGACTCTGCCATGTCTTGTCTTTGCACGTGCAGCATCCAACCTAGGTTGAGGTTCAGGCTAGTCCTACAAACGAATGCTGAATGAATGGACGAGCAAACCTTCATTTTAGAGTTATAGACAAAAACAGAACAAAATGTGGCTTTGCTGTATCTGTTCAGTATGAAACGTACAGGATGCTTGTCAGTTGAAAACATGTCTTTAGCCAGCTGGATTGCAGGTAAATTTTAAAGGTGAGCTGACAAACCCCAGCTGAGGGAAATAGCCTAGACTGTGTCATGGTTGAATAAATAAAAATATTTTAGGTCTAGGAATGATCTTTGTATGCTTATTGAATTCATAGGGTGCCGTCATAGAAAACTTAGGACTTGCTTCATGTGGGAATGGCAGGCTCCGTGTAGAAGCACCTAGTGAACAAAGTGCGAACTAGCCTCGCCGTCCTTGTGCTGCTACGCATCTCTTTCTCTCCCTTACCTACTTTCTTTGTAAGTGCCTCAACACCTAAAAGGAAGGAATGAGAAATTAATCCACTAATAGAAGGAATGTTTGTGTCATAACAGCAAAAAATGATCTTTGAAAAGTGTAATTGCAAGTTATGTTTTGTCCAAGTATACGTGACATGGAAATTTACTGTGGCTTGTTCGTCCTCTATGAATAAG